>NC_140799.1:10097452-10612452 GCF_037176805.1 Vigna unguiculata
CCCAATTCACCAAGAGCCATTGATTCTCTTGCGGCGCCTGGCGGCAATCACGGTACCGCTAGGCGGTGCATATACTTTCTGGGAATTTCCCAGAATCTTCCTGCACCTAAGAACTCCCAATTCATCTTCATCACAATTTTTACCAATTCATTCGAGCTTACTGCAATTAACTGTGTTCTAATGTTAAATTAACATAAAATGAATCACTACCAATCTAATTTATGTTGCAATTAATTCCAAAACCTAAGATTCCTCAATTATTCGAACCCTATTTCGAGCATATACCAAAATCATCAACTTTCCTCTTATTACATCATAATTTCATAATTTTTCACTTCCATTTTCTTAGTTGATGATTTTAACACCCTTTCCACTGATCAAGGATAGCCCAGAACCCAGAAAACCTAAGAATCGAGCCAAAACAACCTTCGTTGCCTAGCGGTAATACATCACCGCCAGGCAGATCAAACAAAAACCCAAAATTTGGGTTGCAGGCATGCGTCGTCTGGTGGCCAGGGTTATGCTGTTTTGTTGTTCTCAGCAAGGAGAGAAAAATTAGAGCGGCACTAGACTATTGATTGAGGCATAATAGGCTGAATTGGGAGAGAACTAGAAGGAGGCCATTGGTGATCAAGAAGGAACCTTCATCTTTCCAAATTTTAAGCAAGGAATCCAGGTTAGGGGAGCTGATTAACGTCGTTTTAATTTCTTAAAGATTAAATGTATGTTGTATCGTATGTTAATGCATGATCAATGTTTGTTTTCGCTGAATTTTGCGTTTCTAAGAACTTTTCCAGAAACCGCCTGGCGGGGGATGAAGACTCGCCAGGCGACTCATCATTTTCTGGGGAGTACCTAGTTTCTGGGTTTACTAGATGAAGGGCCTGGCAGTGTTGATTGAACTGATAGGTGACACGAGCCTTGTTGGCTCGATTTTCATATTTTCATGAGTTCTTGACTATTTTGAATGGTGGAAAATGTGTCCATAAAATTATTAAAGGGAGATGAAAATTTTTGGAATTACATTGCAGAGCGGGAGAATTAAGTGAAATTAATTATATGTGGATATTAGGGTTAGCAAATTAGGGCTTTTGAAGATTGGGTGTAATTATTGTGAAATTGAACTGGAATCCAAGCTGAAAATAATTAGAGTTGATTAGCGTACCACTATCGTCGCATTCTTGATTGAAACGGAGAAGATAGGATAGAAGAATGTGAAAAAAGGGGAGTGAGGGAAATGGTTAGCATGTGTAACAAAACCTGGTATTTTTCCCAGGACTAATGCACCGCCTGACGGGTTATAGCGTGCCGCTAGGCGACAACGCAATACCAGAAGCATTATGGGGATTTTTGGGGTGTGCTGAGTCCTAGTGGATGCTATGATGACCTTGATATGGAACAGTATTGAACAAATAATGAAAATGATTCGTTGGTATTATCTCTAGAGTTGGTGAGTAACTTGTGAAGGAAAGGGAATGGGAACAAATGAGTGGACTGGAAATCTGTGATTTTAATTGTATTGGGGCTGAAGTATAAAATATTACAGAGGTTAGTATATGTTTCTCTTAAGCTTAGCTAGTAGAGTTGATGGTTGACTTAGAGAAATTGACAACTTGTGCATAAGGAACAAATAGCATATTAGATTACAGGGCATAATATATGGTTGTGGTGTGGGTATGAATGGATTAAATAGGTTACTATCAGGAAATAGTAAGATTTAGTCATAAGCTAGTATGAGATGCATGATTTGTATGGTTGATGAGTAGGGTTGATATTAAGTAAACTAAACATGGGTATAATGGGAGGGAGGAACCACATGAGAGTAAGAACAATGGTAATACAATGACCAATAAAGGAAATTATATTTTGGTAAGTGTGAGATTGCGTGACATAGGAGTACAAAATGGTTGAAGTGCAAGAAAAACCAGTATAACTCGTTGTACTAGTGTGGCACCTGGCGGCAAGGTTTAACCCGCCAAGCGAGAGGCAGTGTG
The DNA here is from genome assembly GCF_037176805.1 of Vigna unguiculata. Lineage (NCBI taxonomy): Eukaryota > Viridiplantae > Streptophyta > Magnoliopsida > Fabales > Fabaceae > Vigna > Vigna unguiculata. Next base: position 10,099,447 of record NC_140799.1, read on the forward strand.
CAGAGGGTCTGGATGGTTGCATGCTCCTAGCGGTGAGGGCAGTCTCGCCAGGTGATGTCTGTAGCATTGGCATTTTCTGAGGCGCTTTGCGCCTGGTGGTACGCGTCCCCCTCCAAGTGGTCTAGAAGTGTTGTGTGCCTGACGCCTAGTGTGTTACACCAGGCGATACCGAGAAGCAACGGAGCCTTGCTTGCTTTGATGTGCGTGATCTACAAGGCTTCTAGGATACCTTAAAGTTCGATTTGCTGGTGTTCCTTGAGTTGTGGCTCAGAACGTATCCCTTGAGTTGAGCTCGGGATAGGGGTTAAGCACGTGGCATTCCTTGAGTTGAGCTCAGAATGACATCCCTCGAGTTGAGCTCGAGATGGTGGATGAACATGAGGAACTCTTGAGTTGAGCTCGGGTTGGCGAGTGTTACTGGTGAGAGTGTGTTGGTTGTGGCCAGTACGGATGGGTTCAGATAGATTGCCCTCCTCAATAATTGGCTGACAAGTTTTGTAGTCTTGGGACGTTACGAACTATGTTCGTATTGGGAATTTCACCTAGCATTACGGTGTGTGATCCGTAGCATTGTTTCTCGCACATACTCTATCGGTTGTGGCCATAACTATGGCAGCAAGACATCTTGAGGTACTCACTGGAAGACGTAGAATACGATTAACATGGTAGTGGCCATGTGGCATGAGATTAAAGGAGGGAATTCCTTTGGTATATGTGTATTGACATATAAATGCCTTGTTTATATGATTGATGTTTTTATTATTAGCTCACCCGATCTGCTTGTGTTTGGCGATGATCATGTACGCGGTACACATGAGCAGATGATGTTGCAAGCGGATCTGGTGAGGCATAGAGCTGGAGCGGGGCTAGGTTGGGATAAAGAGTTTTCTCAGAGTTTTATTGTTTATGATTTGGAACAATTTTGTAAACACTTTGCGATACTTATGATTTAATCAAGTTTATGATTTGGATTTAGTTTATTTGACTGTGTAATGAAGTTTTAAATTTCCCGCGTTTTTAGGAAATGAGATTTAATAAATGATGCTGACGTATTATTTCTATTTTATTATTTAAAATTAATAATATCCTGATGGGATATTACAATGTCCAATCCTTAGCCAGTGATTCCTCCTTCAATACTCTTTCTCCACTCTCACTTCTCCCTTTGGCACACACTCAATACAACCTCACCACTCAGTCTTAGTTGCTATGCCAAATTTTCAAGAAAAATTTCTACTCTCACTTGTTTAGCCATTTATTTCATGAAGTAAATGAAAAAAAACGAAATTAGATTAAAGGTTGGATTAATGATCATTCAAGCACCATTACTAGGTCGTTTTCCAACCCTCTTGGCTGCCCCTCATGACGACTAGGGTTTCTGCATCTTTCTCATTCATACCAAAACTAATTTTGGAAAAAGAAAAGCTTAATTTGGTTCTACCAAGGTTCAAACACACAACCATGCAAGTACCAAGTCAATGCACACTCATTCAACCGATTCATGTTTCGTGATAATTCCTATAAATTTAGGATCATATTATCCCTCATCATGCTCATGTATATTATTAAAATAATAATAATTAAATAACCCATAAATGGCATATATAGGACTTGAACCTAAGTCCTCTCACACAAACAAGTACTCTCAACCATTTGAGCTAGTACTTTTCCACATTATATCAATCAATAATTAATGTCATAAAGGCTTCTACTACCCACATTTATTAATTAATTAAATTTCACGAGTCTTACACATTACACACATCACTTTTATGCTTAAGAAAATACACCCAAGTTACCTGAGTACAATCATCAACAAAATTGGTAAACCATTTTTTCCCATTATGTGTAGATTGTGGAGCAGGGCCTCAAACATCTATGTGGATTAATGAAAAAGGAAAATTTGTTTTTTTATTGCTCAAAGGAAACACAACACGATGACTTTTTGCCATTACACAAGTTTCAGAAATAAAATAAAAAATATTGCATTTATGAAACAGTGATGGAAATAATTTGTTTAGATAACCAAAAGAGGGATGTCCCAAACTTCTATGTCATAACCAAATTTCCTTTTTGCTTTTATCTTGTATGTTTTCATTCGCAAGACAAGCCAATCTTCCTTGATGGGTTTGTTGTGAGACATTTTCAATATAATACAGTCCTTCTCTCTCTATACCACTGCCAATCTTTTCCTTGAAATGGATGTTCTGGAAAAAACAATGGGTTGTGTAAAATAAGGCAGCACAAGAATGTGATTTGGTTAACTTGCTAACAGAAAGAAGATTACAATTCAATTTAGGAACAAATAAAACATCAGAAATTGATAAGGAGGGAGAGAGGGATATAGTACCTACACCTTCAATAGGAGATGAGATCCCATTGGCATTAATAATAGCAGTTTCAGAACAATTAGGAGAAGAATTAATAAATTTATGTGGATCACAAGTCATATGATCAGTAGCACCTGAATCAATTATCCAATCAGCACCCCTAGTAACAACAGAAAGATTAAGAGCAGAGTTAAATATACCTAACTTGGTCACAAATCCGGCAACAGTAGAACTATGACTCTTGGGAATAACTTCTTGCATATGGGTAGCAGTAGAAGTCCCAAAATCATGTTTCTTCGATTGATTTTTATCGGAAGGAGCCATCAGAAATATTCAAATAAAGAAACATCGCTTCCTATATTGTAGAGGATGTCGGTGTTTGACTCTGATACCATATAAAAAGGATTTAAAGAATAATTATAATGTATTATTTCAAAGAATAGGGTACCATATATATACATATAAGAGTGCTATAATTCCTCATCTATTAAATGAATGAGTGCACAAATTTGCTCACCGAGATAATAATTCATAAATTATAGCTAATACAATATTTGATTACATAATATTTGCTAATAGAATATTTGACATATCTTAACAATAAGTATGTTTCAATGCTAAAATTATGCAAAATGTAACAAATTTAGTAAAATTGAATTATGCTATGATTTTATTAAAAGATTCTAAATGCATGATTTTTAAAGATAATAATTAGATTAGAAAATGCTTTTATATAAAGAAATAAAGAGTAGAATGACATACATCAAGGGGAGAAATTTATGGGAAGAATAAGAAAAGCTGGTTAGACTAAGTGTGAAGAAAAATTGGAAGAAGATGATGCCCTGATGAGAGAACTGTGTGGGAGACGGTATGATAGAGGCACTACCTTGCCACTTTGGGAAAAAGGTGTTTGGAGTATTTAAAAAAAGACAAAAGAAAAACTTTCGAATTAGGTGTTCTAGAAAATATTTCCGGATTTGAAAATACCTTCTGAAACAGTCCTTCTTGAATAAAAAAGTATATTTCAAAACAAGTGTTGTAGAAGATATTTTCAGATCCAGAAATAACTTTTAGAACATACATTCTGATTTTTTTTTTGTATTTCAAATTGGATGTTTTGGAAGGTATTTTTCGAAAATATTAAAAATAAAGTGCAGTGATTTTTATTATATTTTTAATGAAAGGTAGTTTAGAGAGTACAACTTTATGTGGTGTAGGAAGAAAAACATTGAAGTGCAGGAAGAAGCACCCCTTGTAGTATTGGCATGGAAAATATCTAGAAGTACAAACATAATAAAAAATTTATGTTATTAAAATAATATTGGAAAATAGAAAACACAAATAAAGTATTGAAATGTATTTTAAAAATTTCATGGATTTTTTCTTTTGAATTATCTATGTAAACGAATGTTAGATGATATTGAGATGAATGTACATAGAGTGTAAGACTATTTCGTAAATCTAGTTTTACATTTTTTTTTCTTCCCTCCATAGTTAATTAAACAATTTTAACATGCAATACAAAATTTGAAGGAAAGAAAAGATACTCAATATTTTTATATTAATTCATTTAATCACACAAATTACATATATCTTTTACCAATCAATCAAGTTCTAATTAGGGGACTTAAATTGTGAACTACAAATAAGTATTATTTCTAAGCCATTTTGACTCAAACCAAATATTCTTTTCCAAGGTCCTTTTGGCTCAAACAAGTATTTCTTTTCCAAGCCCTTGAAGGACTCAAACAAGTATTATTTTAACGAGTAACTCATTTTAACCTAAGTAACATTTCAACTCTCAATTACTCTTGGATGACCATGTTCAAGTATTCTTTCCAGAAGTCATTTTCTGGTTTAACTAAGTGTTCTTTTGACAAGTCACTCCTAGCTTATACAAACGTAGTGGTTTGAGTTATTAACAAATCATTATCTAGCTTAATAGAGGGGTAACTTCTCTCTACTGTGTACAATGGTTTTGTTGATATGAATAAAACAATGTTCTTCTTCTTCTAGTTTTGTTGATATGAATAAAACAATATTCTACAAGATTATTTATAAAGGTTTCATAAGAGATGATCATTTAAACCCTTTTATGTCCATTTAGTAGCTTTCAACTCTTTTGATTGTTTTCTTCTATCTTTTTATTGTTTATCAAGCTTTCATGTAGAGAAATATTGAATGTACACCATGCAACATTAATTGATCATTTATTCTTTATGCAACCTCTTTGGTAGCTTGTGGTACTTATTTCCCTAGGTTGCATAGCTTTACACTTCGCATTGTAATACACATATAGTTTGGCCAAAATTAACATGCTACATGCATACATGATCTTACCAACATTTATCAAATACATTGGTTCATGTTTTTCAAGCTCTAAAGTTTTTTCAGCACTTAATCAAAACGTGCAAGGTGTTGTATTTTTCCTTAAGCAATCTCCCATTTTTTATGGTGCTTAAAAGATTTATTTTGAATTAGTACAATTTTGATATATTTTTTTTTCTCTAGAGATAATAATTGAACAAAATTCCATACGGTGGGAATTCTACCTAGTGATAAAGCGATAGAAGTACAAGCTACCGATTGAGTAGGTGAATTTGTTTGTCACACTAGTAAAAAAACCAAGAGGAAGGTATGTTATTGACTTTAAATCCTTCCTATATGTGAAACCAACATTTTAGTGTTGCTTATTTAGTTACTTAAAAACATTGGCTACATATCTTAGAGGTAATTCATTATGTCTATCATGGACAAATGTTGGTTAATGCTAGAGAAAAAGAACCTAAGGAGAGAAATGGTTGTTTGGCAGTTACCATGTTGGGTAGTCCTAGAGAAAATTTGGACCATCATTTTGGTAGACTTAGAAGCATGTCTTCAACTATTAACACAATATTCATTCTTTGGCAATTTGATAGATATTTTGGAGAGACATCTTTTTATATTATCACAAGTTTTATGATTTAATTTCACAGGTCTGATTGAAATAAGGTTTGATTTTATTATTTTATTATTTTATTTATATATTTTACACATATTATTTTTCTTTGATCAATTAAATTGTTTACATTTTTACATGCACAAAAAGGATATGAAGGAATAAACTTTTCCATTAAAAAAATTATTTCAATGTTTTTTTCATGAAACAATGTTAATGGTTTTTTACTGATAGTTTAAAAATCTTTTACCTTTATAATTTTGGTTAAAATAACAATTGATTTCATTAGTTTTAATTTTTTTTCATCAAGTAAATTCCAAATAATAACAATTACATAATCATATAATTATAATATTAATTTTATTATTATTATTCTAATTCGAAATATAATATATAAATTTAATAATTCTATAAAATATATTTTTATTATTAAATATTAAATATAGGTAGAAAAACTCCGTGTATTGCATAGGTTCACTTCACATACTAGATTACCACAATTATTCTCCTCTGTCATCAAACTAAACCCAAAAAAATTTATAAAATTATTTAAAGTGCCAAGCGTCAAATGAGAATAATTAAATCTGTGTCTCAAAATAGCATTTTCCTTTACCCAATGACAATACAAACCAATAAACCAAGATTGTCCACATTCAAACAAAGTGAGGTTTTTCTTATGCGGGTAAAAAAATGTTTTTTACGTGGGTTTTGGAATTTGCATAATATTGCTAGTATAGAAAGTTTTCAGTTATGCTAAAATTAGCGTAGAAAGTCTCACTCTTATTACATTCCCAGATTATTCATGAAATCCTAATTTCACCATAGACAACACACACCGATGCTAATATTCACTCTCTACTTCACTTCCTTTACTCTTCATTCACATTCGTGAGGTCTGCGTGTAAAAGCACAATTAATGGCCACTAATCATTAGTTTTTAATTAATTTCGTTTTATTAATTTTTATTTATTTTTGGGTTGGAAGTTGTAAGAGTGAGAGAGAAAACAGAGAGTTCTTAAGTGTGGCAGTAGGGAGAGTAAGGGAGAGTAAGGAAGAACTGAGAAACCTTGATCTAGAGAGAGAATCAGAGTGTTGAGAGGGAGTTGGAGTGGAGGCAAGGAGTGGAACCTTTGAGAACAAAGAAGAATCCATTAGGAATTGCGTTGGAGCAAGGAAACCAAGTAAAGGGAGCTATTCGTACTTGCTTCAATGTTTATTAAACCGTTTTGCATGATTTCCATGGTTTGAGTGCTTGATTGCCATTCAATTGACGTTATTTTTCGTGAGTTCTGGGTTTCTGCCCAGAAACCGCCTGGCAGCTATGAAGGCTCGCTAGGCAACACAACCATTTCTTCATGGTTTTTTGGGTTTTGTGATGCGTCAATAAAGAGCCGCCAGGCGATATGCATTAGAAGCGCATAGTTCTATACATTTTTTGTGTTTTCGTGATGTGTTGGATGTTCTACAGTTATGTGAACTTGATCATATGTTTGTTAGCATAATCAGATGATAATATATGTTTTTGATGGTAATTTGATGAATTAGGGTTTGTGTGCAAATAAGGGATCAATATGGGTTTGGGTTTGATTGTGAATTAAAATGTGTAGAAGTTGGAAATTGATTATTGTAAGATTGGGGGATGAATAGAAATTAGAATGCATGTTGGTTGTGTGATTATTGTGATTGAATTGCAATTGGAACCTAGATTTGGGGTTGGACATATTACAGTTTTCAACAGGCGTAAGGAAACTGGAAATTCTAGAATCTTGATGCACCACCTGGCGGTAGCTATGAGCCGCCAGGCGATGAAGGGTGGCCAGCACTCTGATTTAGGTTAGCTTAGTAGGAAAAAGAAATTTGGGGTTATTGAATATGGTTTTGATACGAGTATTGGCCTAGTTGTATGATGTATAGGTGTTCAATTAGTGGTATTGATGCATGAGTTAAAGTTATATATTTAATATGGAACTTGTATTGGTTTGAGTCATGGATTGAAAAAAGAGTAGAAGGAGCATTGTTGATACTAATAAACTGATTTATATCTTAAGAGTCTAGAAGTGGCAAATTGGAGGCATTTCACTTACACATGTGAGCTATTAAATGAATAAAATAATTGTTGAGATATTTATGTATGTGTTGGTTGTTTATAAGGCTATATGAATTGTGAAATGAGGTATGATGTATATGGATGCAAGAGTAGTATTGATTTTGTGATGATGAGATTGTATGCCTGATGGTACTGTTGGACTTAAGATCACTTGTTTCTATTTATGCTTAACTACTTTCAAGTGATGCATTATTTTAAGTTGGAATGCTTGAGTGCTTGTGTTTCATTGGTCCTAAGTAATTGTGATGATGGTTTCTGTGGCATGTGAACTGTAATAATTTGAATTTGGTATTCTAGTAGTATGATTGATATGCTTGGGTGTGCTAGAAAACGTGATGTTGTGCCTAAACCAATAGAAACCTTATTTACTAGTGTGGCGCTTGGTGGCAAGGATGCTCCGCCATGCGATAAGCCACAAATAGAGGGGCCACTGGGCGTGTGGCGCCTGGCGGCAGGGGATTACCGCTAGGCAGTTTGGAGCACGTGTTCGTCTGGCAGCGCCAAACGATAGTGCAGGGGTAGGGATCCGTTGCAGATGAAATTGCATGGATGAGCTTGATGGTTTGGTCATGAATATGCTGGATTAGTTACGAGCGAGGAGGTTTGTAACAGAGATTGGAAATGCGTGATTGATGCGGGCGGGGAGGTCCGTATCTTTTGTACTCTTGTGTGGGGATACAAGCAAGGAGGTTCGTATGTTCCGTGCTCACACCTGAGGCTACTATGAGCTGGGAGGTTCATAGTAGGTGTTCATGTATGTTGGACTACGAGCAGGCATGTTCGTAGAGTTGGACTACGGATGAGGAGGTCCGTAGAATTGGACCACAAGCAGGTAGGTTCGTGGGAGCATGATAATCCCTAAAGACCAAAGTTGTGAATGGATCTTTCTCATATAGGCTTTGAGATTGAGGTGGAATGCTATAAAGGAGTCAATGAATTAAAATTAGTTAAGATAGATTGGGTGAGGGTTAATTCTCAATATTTATTTATTACGTCATTTTTCTTTCTCAGCTCACCCTTTATGTTTGTGTTTGGCGATGATCGTGTGACTTGTCACATGGGAGCAAATGTGAATCCAAGTGAGGACGTTGATGCCTAGAGACGGAGCAGGGCAGACTATGGGGCACTTACTTTATGTTTTATTTACAAACATTTTGTAATAAGCTTTATGATGTTTTTCTCTATTATGGACTTGTAATAGTGATGAATCAGTGTATTTGAACTTTAGCGATATAAATTTTAAATTTTTCCGCACTTGGGAACTTTATCTATTATTTGAAATCCAAAGAAATTATATGATATTTGTTTTATCAAGTAATATCCACCTTGGATGTTACAACAAGTAAGCATAATATTCATCCACTAAACTACGTTTATTGTCAACATTGTGATGCAAGGTCATAAGTGCTTCAACATATAAATTATCCAAATGAAATTTAATAAACCATTATAAAGTGTACAAGATCAAATCATATAAGTATGCTTAAACAAAGTGAAACGGCCATTCCCAACATTCCCAAATTTAAAAGAATATCCAACAACATCAAACTTAAATAAAGGAATTATATTTCTAGTTATACTAAATACACACAAATTATAGGAGGTGTTGCTACTATGTTCATTAAGGAACCAATGGAAAAATAACAGCATGGGAAAACATATGAAGATACACGTCACCAAAGTTATTTACATCAAGTTTACACTCACCTTGAAGCAATTGAGAAAAATAGAAGATTCAAAACATTATAGAGATACCTCTAAAGCTTTGGTTAATGCAGGAATAGATGATTCACTCATTGTTCCCTCTGCTTAATATATGTAGAAAGTACACAATCAGTCTCAAGAAAAGTGATACAATTACAAACAGAAAATGTATCTACTTTAAGATCCAATTGCAAAACTTTTTAGGGGAAAAGAAATTCTACAACTCTAGAAATTATGACTCAAAGCCAGGATATTTAATTTGTTATAGATATAGACATATAAAATGTTGATTAGTGTGAGAAATAGTTTAGACCTTAGTTCATTGGCACGTGATGGAAGATCACTAAGGTTAGTTATTGAATAACCCTCTATTCACCCTTTGAATGATATTGTGTCAAACATATTGGATCAATTCTGATCTAAGAGCTTATGTTAATTCTTAAAGTTCAGTAAATCAAATCAAATTAAAGAACTGCTTACGTTAAGATATGAATATGAAGATGCATTTGTATTCAACATCAATATAACACTCACTTTGTAATGCTGACATTAAAATAAATGTATTGATCCCCAAGTGTGTAATAATTTTTTGTCTTGATCCCTCCTAAGAAAACAAACAAGTTAGTAAAGATAAAAAAAAATCACCTTAAACTGAACACTTAAAAAATCCATCAAACATGTTAATGGAATTTAAAATATACTTTCACACAATGTTGTCTAGATATATACTGCTCTACAATTATTAATAAATAAAGAACAAACTAGCATTTTCCAAAAGTAGTTGTTTTTGTTATACATTAAGATTTATAATTGACACAACTGCTTAATTTAACTAGTTCTTCTCTAATGTTTTAAAAAGGAAATTCATATTATTCACAATAGCAACTGACAAGCATATTATTATAATTATGAGATATAACTTACCTTCACAGTATCTTCAAAAACGCAAAGAGAACGGACTTCCTAATTTATGATACCTTCATCGATTTGCCCTAATGCGAATTTACAACCAGTGAATCAGTAGTTTATTAGTAATAAAGAGATATATTGAAATTAAAAGAAAGAAATCTGAGAGAAACTTAGGAAGAAGAAGCATTATTTTTTTCAAAACTAAAAGAGATGTAGATTTTTGCACATTATGATATTACCTGAAGATGACAACCACGACAACGAAAGTGCACGATCTTCAAGCAGTAACTATTTAACAAGTTTTTCTCTAAAGTTTTAAAAACAAGATTCATATTATTCAAAATAGTAGCTGACACAAGCATATTATTCATATTAGCTTATACAACTCACCTTCATAGTATCTTCAAAAACGTAAAGAGAACAAACTTCCTAATTTGTGATGACTTCACCGATTTACCCTAATGTGAAATTAAAACCAGTTAATCAGTAATTAATTAGTAATAAAGAGATATATTGAAATAAAAAGGAAGAACTCTGCGAGAAACTTAGGAATAAGAAGCATTAGTTTTCTCAAAACTATAAGAGGCGTAGATTTTTGCACAGAATGACATTACCGAAGATGACAACCACGACAATGGAAGTGCACGATCTTCAAGCAATAGTTATTTAACTAGTTCTTCTCTAAAGTTTTAGAAACAAGATTCATATTATTCACAATACCAGCTGACACAAGTATGTAATTCATATTAGTATATATAACTCACCTTCATAGTATCTTTAAAAACGTAAAGAGAACGAACTTCTTAATTTTTGATGACTCACCGATATGCCCTAATGCAAAATTAAAACCAGTTAATCAGTAATAAGTATTAAAAAGATCTATTGAAATTAAAAGGAAAAAATTTGAGAGAAACTTAGGAAGATGAAGCATTAGTTTTCTCAAAACTAAAAGAGACGTAGATTTTTTTGCACAAAATGACATTACCTGAAGATGACAACCACGACAATGGAAGTGCACGATCTTCAAGCAGTAGTTATTTAACTAGTTCTTCTCTAAAGTTTTAAAAACGAGATTCATATTATTTACAATAGCAGCTGACACAAGCATATTATTCATATTTGCATATATAATTCACCTTCATAGTATCTTCAAAAGGCAAAGAGAATGAACTTCCTAATTTATGATGCCTTCACCGATTTTCCCTAATGCGAAATTAAAACCAGTGAATCAGTAATTTATTAGTAATGAAGAGATATATTGAAATTAAAAGGAAGAAATATGAGAGAAACTTAGGAAGAAGAAGCATTAGTTTTTTTAAAACTAAAAGAGACATAGATTTTTCGACAGAATGATATTACCTGAAGATGACAACCATGACAATGGAAGTGCACGATCTTCAAGTCGTAGTTATTTAAATAGTTCTTCTCTAAAGTTTTAAAAATGAGATTAATATTATTCACAATAGCAGTTGACACAAGCAAATTATTCATATTAGCATATATAACTCACCTTCACAGTATCTTCAAAAACGCAAAGAGAACAAATTTACTAATTTATGATGACTTCACCGATTTTCCCTAATGCGAAACCAAACCAGTTAATCAATAGTTAATTAGCAATAAAGAGATATATTGAAATTAAAAGGAAGAAATCTGAGAGAAACTTAGGAAAAAGAAGCATTAGTTTTTTCAAAACTAAAAGAGACGTAGATTTTTTCACAGAATGACATTACTTGAAGATGACAACCACGACAATGGAAGTGCACGATCTTCAAGCAGTAGTTATTTAACTAGTTCTTCTCTAAAGTGTTAAAAACTAGATTCATCTTATTCACAATAGCAGTTGACACAAGCATATTATTCATATTAGCATATATAACTCACCTTCACAGTCTCTTCAAAAACGCAAGGAGAATGAGCTTCCTAATTTATGATGCCTTCATCGATTTTCTCTAATCTAAAATTAAAACTAGTTAAACAGTAATTTATTAGTAATGAAGAGATATATTGAAATTAAAAGGAAGAAATATGAGAGAAACTCAAGAAGAAGAAGCATTAATTTTTTCAAAACTAAAAGAGACGTAGAGTTTTGCACAGAATGATATTATCTGAAATTGACAACCACGACAATGGAATTGCACGATCTGTAAGCAGTAGTTCAAAAAGTTATGAGGAAGGAGCAAACCTCACAAGATTTGAAGAAAAAAGAAAACGTTTAGACAGTGGAAAGGAACGTAGAGTTTGAAGAAAAAAATAACATTGAAGGGTTTGAGGATCACAGAAGAGGTTGGATTGCAATGTTGGAGACCTAATTTTTTTTTTAAATACTAAAATATTACTTTAAAGAAGAATCACGGAAGATTGATTCTAAAGGAGAATTATAAATTGTATAAGATAAAGAAGAAAGTGACCTATGAGATTTACAAACACAACAAGATGAACAAAAATCAATAACTTTATTACAAGTGAAAACATTACATTTGTTCAAAACATGTTCTAAAATATTTAAATTGGGGCGGTCTAACCTAGCATGCTACAAATTACAAACAACAGAGGAAAGGGAGAAAAACAACAGTTGTAGGAACATGTGAACTAGTGATAGTATGAAACTGAGAAGTCTTTAACATGACAAGATAAGGTGCAAAAACCGGAGAGCAAGAAAGGAATAAAGGCCATCAATGCTAATAATTTAAGAGCCTTTAATCACATGGTTTAGGGCCAGAATTGGCAAGCATAGCACTTGAAACATCATTAGGGGGTGTTGTTTTCAGAAGGATTGAGTTCAGATTCTTTACTGATTTTTTTTATGGTCTTCCGCTGAACATTAAAAATACACTATATTAATATTTTAAATATTTTTTTAATATATTTTAAAATATCAAAATTAGTGATAATCTATGTATTATAAAGACACACTATAGAAATATAAAAAAATCCAACGGATAATTAGGTGAAGTCGCCTCGATAAAAACAAATATAACATTGGAAATTTGCAGTGCGACCACCTCAACAACAACCACGAATATGTCTACTACCACGACTAGAAGGAGGTTCCCATCTTCCATTATGGAGTTCCCTCAAATTTGCTTTCAGTAACAGAAGTCACAACAACATGTTCAGGCGGAAGAACTTCAAGAATGACATTAACATATTCAAGAATGAAAAGAATGGGTTAGGGAAAGAGTGGAAATAGGAGTAGTCATCTTCATAGGTTTTGCATCTGGCATGTTAAATTTCTTCAACATTTCCTTGATATACTTCTATCGATGGATGATGATAAGGCTTACTTGTTGTTCGATTTCAAATCATAAGAAGAACATTAATTCCCTTCTCATACTCATCTAAAACTCACTCTGCATCAACTCAAAAAAGTCCTTGCACAAATTCTCGTGAATAGAATTAAAGATTATAGTGTTAACATAAATTTGAATTATAAGAAAATCTTGGTTGCATTTTTTTTTTTTATGAATAAGGTTGTATATGCCTTGTCTCTTATAAAATCATTTTGTAAAAGAAAATCGATTAGTGTGACATATGAAACTCTAACATTTTCTTTAAAATCATAACCATTTTTAAGTTTCTAAACATATTTTATCTTAGAAGTCTTCAAAATCATTTTACAAAGACTTCCTCTTCAATAAAACTATTTAGAAAAGCAATTCTTTTCATATATTTTATAAAGCTTTATATTTTTGTAAACGGCTAAAGCTAATAAAATTCTTAATACTTCCAATTTAGCAAGCAAAGGAAACATTTCGATGAAACAGATACCTTCTTTCAAAGTTATATTTTACCGATCTAACTTTATTTCTAACCACACCATCTTCTTTATCTAGTTTGTTTCAGAAGACCCATCTTGTACTTATTGGTTTGTCAATAAAAGAGCTAGCAAGCAACATAGCAATTACAAACACACAGGAAGATATCAACCTCAATCAACTCTAGATATTAAATAACATTTTCGGATTATCCACTCTACGACCACTTCAAGAGAATCATATCTTTATCCATGCTTTAGCTATCCAATAAAATGTCTAGCCTTATCAATTTTATTACAAACAATAAAAAAAAAAAAAAACTCTATTAGAACACCCAACACAGGATTATACATTCTGAAACATCTTCGATTTGTACATTCCAAAATGTTTTCAAATTGTACATATTCTGAAACGTATCCAAATTGCATATTTCAAAACTCAAAATGAAAATAAGTAGAATTATAAATTTAAAATGTATGGAACTGTAAGAAGTTGCCCATGGAGAGCGCACAATCTTGAACCTGAAATACAAATTTTGTATCCTGGAATGCACAATCCAAAATACAAATACAAAATTTATATTTTGAATTGGAAATTTTGCATTCTATTCTAGAGAATACATTTCATAACATAATTTTATATTCTAAATTGCACATTTTGAAATAAAAAAATTATTCTAAATTACACATTCTAAAATACAATTTTTTGTCTTTAGAATTACATATTTGGAATACAATTCCAAATTATACATTTTAAAATACAAAAGTATTAATATTTAATGGTGTGGATTATACAATCCAAAATATCTCTAGATTACACAATAGTGAATCATCGTAAGTGTTGAGAATAAAGAAAATAGGGATTGAGATTAATCTCCCTTGTGTATAAACCACACATAGGGTAATCTATTTATAATAAAGAGAGGTACAAGTAAAAAGAGTAATTGAAAATAAATAGATTAAATAGAAGATATTGTTTGATATTGTGGTTATCAATATCTAACAATATCTTAATAATATCAAACTATATCTAACACTCCCCCTCAAGCTGGAGCATACAAATCGTATGTGTCAAGCTTGTTACAAATATAATCAATTCTAGGCCCTCGTAAAGACTTCGTAAAAATATCTGCTAACTGATCATTTGAATTAACAAACTCAGTCTTGATATCTCCAGACATAATCTTTTCCCGAACGAAATGACAATCAATCTCAATGTGTTTGGTCCTCTCATGAAAGACAGGATTAGAGCTAATATGAAGGGCAGCCTGATTGTCACACACAAGTGTCATTTGAGTAATATCTCCAAATTGTAACTCTTGAAGCAATTGCTTGAGCCAAACAAGTTCATGGGCAGCTGAGGCCATAGCTCTATATTCTGCTTCTGCACTGGATCTTGCTACAACACTTTGTTTCTTCCTTTTCCACGAGATCAAGTTACCACCAATGGAGACACAATACCCAGATGTAGATCTTCTATCAGAAGGAGATCTTGCCCAATCAACATCTGAATAGCAAACAACTCTTGTATGGTTATTAGAACCATATAACAATCCTTTTCCAGGAGATTTTTTAATATACTTCAAGATGCGAATGACTGCATTCTAATGATCTTCACATGGAGAATTAAGAAATTGGCTTACCACACTAACTGCAAAGGAAATGTCAGGACGAGTAACAGTAAGATAATTCAATTTCCCAACCAATCGTCTATACTGCTCAGGATCAGATATAGGCTCCCCCTGATTTGGTAGAAGTTTAGTATTGGGATCCATGGGTGTATCAACAGACTTTGAACTCATCAACCTAGTTTCCTCCAGAATATCCATGGCATACTTTCTCTGAGATATAACAATACCATCATTGGACTGTGCCACCTCAATACCCAAGAAATATCTGAGTTTGCCAAGATCTTTGGTCTGAAAATGGTGACAGATATGTTGTTTCAACTGAGAGATGCCATGGTTGTTACTCCCTGTAAGAACGATGTCATCAACATATACTGTCAAGTAAACACATCCAGCACTCGAGTGTTGATAAAAGACAGAATGATCTGCTTCACACCGAGTCATACCAAATTGTTGAACAACATTGCTAAACTTTCCAAACCAAGCCCGAGGAGATTGTTTTAGGCCATATAGGGATTTGCGAAGACGACATACCATCCCAGAAGACTCCCCTGAGCAACAAATCTAGGAGGTTGCTCCATATAGATTTCTTCTTGCAAATCACCATTGAGGAAAGCATTTTTAACATCTAGTTAATAAAGAGGCCATTGTTGAATAGCAACCATGGCGATAAATAAACAACAGAAGCCATCTTTGCCACGGGGGAAAAAGTATCTCCATAATCCAACCCAAAAATTTGAGTATAACCTTTGGCTACAAGATGAGCTTTGAGGCGATCAATAGTACCATCAGGTCCAACTTTGATAGCAAACACCCACCTGCAACCAACAACAAATTTCCCAGACGGCAATGGGACCAGTTCCCAAGTTCCACTATTATGAAGAGCACTTAATTCATCTGCCATGGCCTGACGCCAACCAGGATGGGCTAAAGCGTCACGGACAGTTTTTGGAATGGTCACAGAAGAAAGAGAGGAAAGACATGTATAAAAAGGTAATGACAAGCGATGATAACTCAAAGCAATATAATGGGGAGAGGGATTACGGGTAGAACGCATACCTTTTCGAAGGGCAATGGGAAGGTCAGACTCAGGTGTCAGAGTCGGAGGAGACAAAGTAGTTGGCACTGGAGTGGAGGCACATGGTGGTGGTTGTGATCGATTACGGCGACTATAAACTTGAAGAGGTGGTGGAGGAGCAGGTGACTATGGAGCAGGAACCGAGGGTGAAGAAGACACAGTAAGAGGGTCACAAACAATAGGAACATTAAAGGTATTAGAAGAGTTGTCAGGATTGGATGGAGTCAGAGGTGAAGATTGACTCTTAAAATAAAGGGAGAACTCATTAAAGGTGACATCTGTAGACACAAAATAACGGTTAAGAAAAGGAGAAAAACATTTATATCCTCTTTGTGATCTTGTAAACCCTAAGAAAACACACTTATGTGATCTAAGAGAAAGCTTGTCAAGACCAGGACTAAAATTATGAACAAAACATGTAGACCCGAAAACTCTTAAAGGTAAGGGATGAAGAGGTTCATGAGGGAATAAAATGGAGTGAGGTATGTTATTCTTTAAAACCGAAGAAGGCATACGATTAATGAGATAACAGGCAGTAAGAATGGCATCACCCCAGAAATGTTCAGGAACCTCGCCATGAATTAAAAGAGTGCGAGTGGTTTCCATAAGATGTCTATTTTTACGTTCAGCTACACCATTTTGTTGAAGGGTATAAGCACAAGAAGTTTGATGCAGAATGTCGTGAGAAGCCATAAATTGTTTAAAAGAATGAGAAAGATATTCACAGCCATTATCACTACGCAAAACTCTAATAGAAACACCGAACTGAGTTTTAATTTCATTAAAAGAAGATTGAAAGATATGAAATAATTCTGAACGATGTTTCATTAAAAATAACCAAGTGCATCTGGAGTAATCATCAGTGAAAGTAACAAAGTATTGAAAACCTAAAGTAGACTTAACGCGACTAGGACCCCAAATGTCAGAGTGAACCAAGGCAAAAGGGGACGAAGCATCACGTGTGACACTACGAGGAAAAGAAGTACGAGTATGCTTGCCTAATTGACACGACTCACAATCCAAACGAGACAACTTGGACAAGGCAGGGACAAGCTGCTGTAACTTGGCAAGGCTTGGATGACCTAACTGAGCATGAATAAGAGAGGGAGACTCCATAACTGCACCAATGTGTGTAGAGGGACGGAGATGATAAAGACCATGAGACTCATATCCTGTGCCAATCACCTGTTTCGAACTCTGGTCCTGTAAACAGACAGAATTGTTGGTAAAAGAAACAACACAATCAAGAGAACGAGTTAGGCGACTGATGGACAACAGGTTAAAAGGAGACCCAGGGACATAAAGAACATTATCAATGGTTAAAGAGGGAAAAAGTTTAACAGTGCCAACACCATGAGATGAGACTCTAGAACCATCAGCCAGTGTAACAGAAGGTAAAGGATTAGTAGAGGATAAAGAAGAGAACAAAGATTTGTTACCAGTAATATGATCAGTGGCTCCTGAATCAAAAACCCAAGGACCAGGAGAAGAAGATTGAGTCAGACCAACAAAAGATGTATCTGTGTGAGCAACAGATGCAGTGGAACTAGAAAACTGTTGATCCTTATACCATTTAAGAAATTTGTTGTACATAACAAGTATATCGGTTGAAACAGAAGAGATTTCAGAACTGAAAGAGGCAGCGGAAGACACCATGGAGGAACTGGAAGAGACGCGGCTTTGAATGGCGCGTGAGAGATGATCAAAACTGTATGGTCGCCGGTTGGAACTAACACTCCGACGACGACAACTCGACAGCGACAGTGGTGGCGACTCCGGCAGTGGCAGCGGCGATGGCTCCGGCAGCGGCGATGGCTCCGGCAGCGACTCCGGCAGCGACTCCGGCGACGACTCCGGCGGCGGCGTCGACAGTGGCGCCGGCGGTGGCGGCAGAGGCGGAGGCAACGATAGCAGAAAAAAAAAATAGGTCCCTAGATCAGAACCAGGCTCTGATACCATGTTGAGAATAAAGAAAATAGGGATTGAGATTAATCTCCCTTGTGTATAAACCACACATAGGGTAATCTATTTATAATAGAGAGAGGTACAAGTAAAAAGAATAACTAAAAATAAAAAGATTAAATAGAAGATAATGTTTGATATTGTGGTTATTGATATCTAACCATATCTTAATAATATAAAACTATATCTAACAGTAAGAAATATAGTGGAAAGAAGTGCTACTACCTTGAATAAAACTTCATTTATAATGGCACTCACCTTAGGTTTTTAAATAACTTTCTAAACTTATTTATAAAAAAAGTAACCTTATATTTTAGAACTTTCATTTCTAAAATTTTATTTAAACTTTAATCAATTTGATATTTTAGTATAAAATAAGGAAAGTGAACCACTTTACTAAAACATAAGATATAAGAGTCGTTTACAACATAATAGAACTAAACATTTACTTAAAAGCTAGAAAAAAAAAATTATTAGAGTCATTTATTAAAAACATTATGGAAATAAATATTTATTTAAAACTAGAAAAATTCAACATGTTTTAAATTGAAGCTTTCCTTAGAATCCATCCATTATTAGTCTTTTGCTGACTTCTTTACCGCGTAAGTGGAATATTAGTTAGTTTGAAAGACCAAACGACACGTTATTACATAAACTGTTTGATAATATTTTAATAATAGTTGCATCACAGGCTATTTATAGAGCACAATTCGAGTGAATTTACTGGACTACATATTTGGCACAGCACCAGCAAAGCAAGGGGTAAATTGCATCTAAATTGATTTCTTGTATTACATCATTGATACAACTTAAATTGTACCTAGTTGAGACTTTAACGCGCTAAAATTAATCCCAAATAAACCTTACTTTAAAGATAAACTTATAATACTTTATATGGATCAGTAATTGTAATCAGATCACGGTGTACTTTATATTAAATCATTGGGGATTGCACCCTGTGCAAGGAGTATTATCAAATCCCAGGATCTATTAATTATTTGTAAGACTTTCAACTATTATTTGCTGTTAAATAAATTGCTGCAGAATATGGTAGAGATCTTACACAAAGCTGCAGTCATCAGTATCCAGGCTTGTTGGAGGTCTTGTAGCATGTTCCACTAGACAAAAGTCAGTGAATTTTTTAACAAATTCTTAAAAAATGAATTACGTATAGGCTTTCAAATACAATTGTGAAAATGGTCAATTCCTACATGATACATTGTTCTCACCAAAAATATATTGCCCTCAGGCCCTCAACAAGGGCGATGGTAATCTAGCAGCTGACATTTTGCCATTGTAAGTAGCATTAGTTGTTTTGCAGATATCCAACGTTGTGTCTCCTTTTTACTATGTGCATCTTACGACAAGAATGGCATGCACGAAGAGGGGAACTGCAGAAACTAGATTCGGAAATATACCTGTAGGGCTTCTGGGTATACTGTACAGAGCTTCCCCTAAAATAGTACAGTAATGGACAGGAGTGGAGAGATAAATTACACTAACACAAGATCCCCTTCTGCTGCTTCTTGTTCCTGCTGTTCTGATAGACGTCCTTCCCGATATGGCAGAAGTATTCGCCTGATTTCTTCTGCACTAAGTGTCTCATACTCTAGTAATGCGTGTGCCAACACATGTAATGCCTTCTCATGCTGAAATAATGTCAGAAGATACTAGTGTTATGAATTTCCATGTGCAAGACTAGAAGATCTCAAATTTGCTCAAGGTTGACAACTTCTATTAATTAATGCCATTCACAGCAACAAAGATTGCTTAGTTTGAATTTTGCTTTGTGTCAATGATCCCCCAGCCTAAAGAATGCCCCTAAGGCTTATTATTTAACTAGCAGAGTTAAAATAACAAAATATCCATTTGACATATTCGTTTTTGATTTAAAAACTAAGCACACTTTAACATCAAGAATGTATGTTCTAGTTGGCTTGGCTCAATGGAGATAGGTACGGGACTCAGGAGTGAGACACATAGAAATAGCTTGTATTCCTTCTAATATGTCTATCATTGAACAACAATATTAAATCAAGAAAAACGATTGATATAAATAACCTAAAAATACAAAAGTGACAGAATCTAACATAAAATAGGATAGAAGCTATAAGATCATCCCACAGATCCGAACAGATTGGAAGCTTTCCTCAATTGACGGTTTTTTCCTTTTTTTCTAACTAGTTATCCTCCAAACCATTTATAATTTCTTCTGCTAAAGAAATATTTCTTTTAAAAACTCGTCCAAACCCAAAAGAGAAAGAAAAAGGTTTCCCAAAGAAAAAACTTATAGACAATAATATAATCAGACAAACCTTTTTCAGAAGGGCTTTAACACGATCATATGCTTCCCGAAGGAGTTTCACAACCTGCAGATCAAGAATAGAAGTCAAAATCCTTTCGTGATTTTTGCTTTTGATAAAACAACACTTCTTAGAAGAACCCAAATACGATTTTATGAATTCATAACACTTACCTCTGCATCAATACGTGACTGCATTTCAGAACTTGGTCGCTCTTTTATATGAATTGGCCCAATTGCATCACTCATTCCACAATTTGATACCTTGTGCATAGAGAAAAAATAACACGATAAGTCAAGAATTTCAGCAGAAAATTCTAAATGCCATCTACCAAATAATTTTGGGAAAGAAAAGTTATAATTACTTAAGTACTAGTAAAATGTTTCAAATTCCAATTAGCAAATTATCAGCACTTTCTTTTGTAAAAGTTATCTTTATGCACCAGACACAATGCAGGGCAGCATAAAATTACCATGTATTGAGCAAGCTCAGTAGCAGTGTGGAGATCACTACTTGCTCCAGTTGTGACATAATCCCGGCCAAAGATAAGCTCTTCTGCAACTCTTCCTCCCATACAAACATCAAGGCGAGCTAACAACTGTTTCTTGCTTATTGATGTCTCATCACTTGAGGGAAGCTGAGTGACCATTCCTAAAGCAGATCCACGTGGCATGATTGTTGCCTTGTGAATTGGATGTGCACCATCAGTGTTAAGGGCAACAATTGCATGGCCACTCTCATGATAGGCAGTGAGCTGAAAATTTCAAATGCACAATTAACAAATATAACTATATAAGCGTACTATTATAGATTTCATATCGACTATATATATTGTCAAATTATAGTATATAAGTGGATGCAAAACGAACTTTACAAGTCAATTTTGTAAAGTTCACTTTCTAGGATGGTACTAGAGTCTATCATGGCAAATGTTGTCAAGCCTATCATGTCACCATTATCAGACCACTTAAAAATATCTAGTCTCAAGCTTGAAATATTTAATTCTCAGCATAAGGAGGTGTATTGGAGATGTTACACCATCTAAAAATGTAATCAAATTATAGTATATAAATAAGTACAAACCTCACTTTACAAGCAAATTGTAAGGTTAAGTAAAATTTTAAGTCTATTTTCTAAGAAATACATCAACATATTAATAGTATTAACTCCAAATCAGATATATACTTAGAATTGCAGATGAGTAGAGTGCAGAAAATTTCACTATATCATACCAGCAAAATCTGATTATTCTAAATAAAACAGATATAAAAGATGCTAAAATAGTTTATATAACTGAGCTATCAAATGATTGCTAAAAACACTCCTCAACATACTACTAATGGTTAGTCCAATGAACAAGAGTGCATCAAAGAATGTGTTTTTAGAATTTCTCTAAATTTGAACATTACTTCAGAAAAATAGCTTAGAGAAGGATAACTATATAAAAAACCAATTTACCATGTCCTACTCACTAGCTAACAACTGACACAGAACATACTTATTTGTAAGACTGTCAATCAACTTTTCCCTATAAATAAAATGTCAATGTCTTCTTGCAAACAAAAATGCATTGCAAAAGGCTCCAATTTTTCAGTTATACTAATTTTATTATTCCAAGATTAAGCCTAATGAAATTGTCTGTACTCTGGACTTCAAATAATTTAGCACGAAAATTTGATGCTCAAAAACTTAGGACAATATAATTAAAAGATATAGTGCCTCAGATGCGCTTGAATAAGCTTTATAAAAACCACTTCTTTGATATAAATTTTCACAAGTTCTTTTCAAAAGTTACTCTTGCTTTAGAGAATACACTAAAATAACATGATATCCTCTAATAAAAAAGATATGATATGGGAATAAAAAAATGTTCCTAATAATACGTATATAAGATTGTTAATTATTTAAATAACTATAAGAGTTTTCATTAGATATGTCCAAACACACCCAATACTTCTGCCATTTCTTGAAATATTTCTTGTTCAAAAGCAACCTTTGTTCAAGAATAAAACATATTCAATAGCCTTAACATCAGTTGAGAGAATGTAAATATATGTTGTAAATGAAAAAGATCCATCACAGCTTTTTTCCTTTACGTTGCACAACTCAGTCCATAAAAAGCTTATAGGGACATGGATAGCATCGGGTGCATCTGTCCCATATGGAATAGTATTTGTTGTTTGATGGAGTATTTAAGTCTTTAGCTCTCCCCCATTAACAACTAGGATGGTTCCCTTACTGCTTGGGTGTTTACGAAAAGGTGCTAAAATGGGCATTATGTTTATGAGATGCATAAGTCTCATATTGAATAGTATGAGATGTGAGATAAAGTATTTAAGTGTTCAGTTATCCTTTTCTAACAACAGGCTTTTAGGGTAGAATTCCCCAAGTGCTATATTGTTTGCCAAAAGCTCGCAGATTTGAAACCCAAGAAAAACCTCACTGATAGTGCAAATTTACAAGTAATCCCAATCATGCTGCTCCCATCCTACAACAGATTGGGATTTTGGCAACCTAGTGCAAAAGAAAGAAACTTACACTTTCATCTCAAAAATTTAAAAACAATGTTTTGAAAGCTCTATTAAATTGTGGGAGAACATTGGTAATCAGTTGTTGAAACATTTCAGATTGTTTTTTTTCCTTGTTTTGCTTGTGATGGAAACAGTTTTTTTCTGATTCAACAATTTAATGTGGATACATTTGTTAAGTTCCATTATAGAGGTAACAGGAGAAATGCAGGACAAATCTAAAACTTAAAGATCCAAATCCAACAAAAGAAAGTCTAAAATGTTTGGACTAAAACTGTTTAATAGTGCCCTTACATGGTTAAGTCTAGATCAATCACATAAGCACAATCCACATGTTCTATGCACTAAACCAGAATACAATATTTACTGGAATACACCCATACCTTTTTTGACTCTTCAGATATAAACATGGTTTTCCGCTCAGTACCCATAATTATTCTGTCTTTTGCAAACTCCAACTGTGCAGCTGTTACTTTCTCTGCACCTTCAACGGCAGCTTTAATGGCAGCAACATTTACCAAGTTCGCAAGGTCTAGTTCAAGGAGATATAACAATAGAAAAAGTCATTCAGAAACAAATCATAAGCAAGTGCCACTCTCTTTGCTTGCATGTCCAATAGAAAAACCTTAGGAAGTATAAGATTTGAAGTTATAAAAAAGTCATCTAACATAAATAAATCACAATTCACCTGCCCCATTGAACCCTGGGGTACCACGAGCTATTGCTTTAACATCTACATCTTCAGCTATAGGCTTATCTTGCAGATAGAGTTCCAATATTTCTTGCCGACCTCGTACATCTGGGTTTGGTACAACAATCTGGTATTGGGAATTTGTTAGTTTCTATATCTTCTATTACATGGACCTTAATCAATTAATGCCGGACAACTCCCTTGGGTACTACTATACTTACAAGGTTACCACAGCAACTCCCATATTATATAGGAAATTTTACTTGAACAATCAGAATAGTTGAATACTAAACAAATGCTTATTGTAAGCTAACAGTTGTTTCAACTTTTAGTTTGGATAAGAACTATTATTACATCAGACAAACAAAGCAGAGCATATTCTATCCTACAAAGCAGACCTGAACCTAATCATAGAATGCTTGAACCTTGATTTGTCATCTTGTCACTAGGCTGCTAGAAGAGAAAAAATAAAATACAAAATGAAACCTAGAACTGGCCCACAATCAAGTGAAATCCACACCGAAGTGAAGTCCAGAAACCCAAAAAATGAAACAAAGAGAAAAAGCATCTGCCAGTCTCTTTGCATGTCCAATAGAGGAACTTACATGTCGATCGAATCTGCCAGGTCTTGTTAAAGCTGGATCAAGAATATCAGGCAAGTTTGTTGCTGCCATTAATATTATTCCCTACAAGATAAATAATGAATCACCTGAGATATAAGTATGGAAACAATGCTTAAGTGTACATTTCATCTCTTCTCATTTATTCATTTCCAAGAAATCCCTAAATGAAATATACGAGAAACAAGTAATGATTAATCTTACCATATAGGCCGGATAGGAAACAATGCAAAAATTAGCCTATTCTAATTAAGTAAGACAACTTTGACACTCCTCCCAAGCTAGAGCATACAAGTTGTATGTACTAAGCTAGGAACATTGAATTTAAGGTTCTCTCGAGTACTAGGTCAAAATATTTGAAAAGTGATGATTGGAGCTGACAAAACTTCATCCAAATTTCCTTTGCCAACAATTTCTCTCAAACAAAATGACAACCAACTTCTAGATGTTTGGATCTATCTTTAAGTACAAAGTTCGAAGCAATGTTAATAGCTGCCAAGCCTTCTATATCATTTTGATTTCAGATAGGCATACTTTCTTATGCCATTAATTTATTGTTTGAATCCACATGACTATCACGAACCTACTATCAATCATACATGTTTCTTGTAAGATGTCTAAGGCGTATTTTCTTTGATAAATTACAATACCTTCCTTTGATTGAGCAACTTCAATACCCAGAAAGTACTTAAGACATTCAAGATCTTTGGTTTGATAGTGATACAATAAATGCTTACCTAGATAAAAATTTAGTAGTGCCATTCTCTTTAATGACTATATCATCAAAATACACAATAAGTATGTGCATTTCTCAAGAGATGTACAACAATAAAAAATCCAATAATTTGTTTCACTACATTTTAGAACAAAAGTCTGTACAATGTGGCTACTTTTGCAAACCAAACACATGAAAATTGTTTAAGATCACAAAGAGATCAACATAATATATAAACCAGTCCACACTCTGCTTGAGCAAGAAACCTAGCAAGTTGCTTCATCTAGATTTCATTCTCTAGATCTCCATGAAGAAAGGCATTATCATGATTGAGACCATATTTTCGAGTTTACCCGTTGAAACCCAATCTTTCTTTAAAGCAATCAATGTGACCATTTGGACCACCTTTAATAGCATAAACCCACCAACAGCCAATTGACTTCCTGTCAAGTGGAAGAGGAACAAGTTTCCACGTTTGGTTTTGATCATGAGCCAGCATTTCTACAATCATGGCTTATTGTTAACCAGTATGATCAAGTTATTGATGTACACTTTTTACACAAATGAAACGAATGAGCATTTCAAGTAGAGTGAGTACCTTATCAAAGGGTATGTCATCATAATAAGGAGTTGTGGGATGGGTAGATGTTGGTGAACGATGTGAAGAAGAGGACTCAATAAGTAACATCGCATCAGTCTCATATGTTCAAGATTGGTAAGTGATTAGGGGAGGTGATAATGGTTTTGCTAGTCTTGGAGGGGCAGAGGAACCTTGAGAAGAGATTTGATTTGGACACCAATGAGAGAAAAGACAATGGTTCAAAAAAATGGGCATGTAAGACTTATTGCTCATAACTAGCATCGTGAGGTGAAGAAGAGAAGAAAGGAATCTCCTAAATAAATAACATTTGCAGACATGTATTTCCAAAGAATAACATATCGACACCCATTTTGGAGACACAAATATCCAGGAAGACACATGAGAGTTCTTGCGGAGATTTTGTCTAACTCAAGGGGCATGTCATGAACAAAGCGTACACCCAAAAACACATGTAGAAACATGAATAAAAGGTTCATTAGAAAATAGGATATGATAAGGAATGTTATTGTTGAGGAAGGGAGAGGGCATTCTCTTTATGAGGAAGCAATTATAAGAGTAGCATCACCCTAGTGATGATATGGCACATTAGTATCAAGCAATAAGGTACAATGATGGCATCATGGATAGGACCTTCTTAAAGACCACTGACTAGGCTCGGAACTAGAATAGAAATTTTGTATTTTTGTGTAATTTTTTGTTTTGGGCATTTATTGGGTCTTGTAATTGGTTTTCTTTTTCCTATTTGTTTGTATTGTGCCTTTTTTTGGGCCTTGTGTACGTTTTTTATTTTTTCCTTGTAATTTTAGACTTTATAGACTCTTGTTTCAAGTCTCTTTGGAAAGGAAGATCTAAAATGTTTGCCTAGTTGACATAAGACTTGAAGTTTTTTCAGGTTAGGAACAATGTTTTTTAATTTTTATAATTGCAGATGACCAAAAGAAAAAGTTTACGAGATAGGATGCAAAATAGTACACAGAAGATCCTATTACAAGATGATAGAGTCCCCTAGCTTCATGTCCTTCACCAATTAGTCAACTCCTATATAACAGAAAAATTGGCATCAAAGGTTATGGAATAATTTAATGACTTAGTTAATAGACTAAGAGAAATGAGGTTAAGAGGACAAGTGGGGACAAGAACATAATTTAGATTCAAGGAAAGAGAAAGGAAAACTTGACCTAGGAAGTAACTTGGGACACATTGATTAAAGTAATAAAATGAGGAACTTTAGGAGAGATGAAAGAAAATAAGGAAGTATCACCAAAAATACATTCATAAGCACCTCAATCAAGGGTTACTAGACTTTCACTTTCCATGGTTTGAGAGCTGCAAATTGTTGACAAATAAAATTGGGTGGAAGTTTGTGCTTGATTGCTAGACTTTAAAATCAAATGTATTAATTGTATTCTTCATTAGAAAACTATGGTTCTACCTACTCAAGTTTGGAGACATTTGCTTCTTCATTAGAAGCAAATTTCTCCAGTATGGCCCATTCTCTTGAATAAGTGTACTACCGATGCTTTCAGCCACTTCGTCTCCGTCTTCCTTTATTTCCACATTCCCCATTTTTCAGGAGTAGATACTATAACAAATCATTAAGCAAAATTTTCGACTGGTAATAGTGGGAACACAAACCAGTAGTGTTGTTAGGCTTTCCATCAATGAATTTCTTCATAGGATAGGATATTGTCTCGATCATCATAGAGATATGAGTGGACAGGTCCACAGAAGTCATTGCAGATCAGAAACAAAGAGCAGAGTATAAAAAGAACTTTAAAGGTGTTCAATCAAAGGGGACCAAACTCCAATCATCAGAAAAGGGAGAAAAGCATATTGAAACAAGGACAGGAGAGTCCGACAAGAGCAATTGAGGCAGGGCATAGTTCTATTGACCAGAAAGCACCCCTTGGACTGCACCCTCCTAGGTTGGTTGCTTTGATACCAACCTGATATAGAAGTATGGATAAAATGCCTAAGAATGTTATGGTCTCTTAGCTCATCCAATCACTTATAGGAGTTCCTTACATCAAAGATACAAAAATGTAATGATTAATCCTACTATATAGATCAGATAGAAAACTATGCATAAGTTAACCTATTCTAACAAGTTAACCTAATCTAAATAAGTTAGGCGATTTTTACAGAATCAAATTCTAAAACCTGTGGAACAAATTGCACTCCAAACTGTTCAAAGATACCTCATTCTGCTCAAACCCATCCATTTCGACAAGTAGTTGATGCAGTGTCTTCTTAGTGTGGCCCTCCCATTGTTTTCTTGTTGATCCAACGGCATCAATTTCATCAATGAAAATGATACAAGGTGCCTGTAAAAAGATAAACGAGAAATAAATTTTCTATAGTAAACACAAAAGTACCAATCTAGTTATTAGTGTTATCTGTTTTTTTGTCTGTAATTTATAATTTTACTATTCTGTATATTACTGTTACTGTTATGTTTTATTTTTCTCTGTTATGTATCTCTAGGCAGTTACATTAGTCTGTAACTGCTCCTAACCTCCTACAACTGCTACTTTAGGATGTTCTTCGATGTATTTAAAAACATGACGGATTGTAAAACAGACATGTAGATTTTCATTTTGTTCTTTCACAAAAACCTCCCCTTCCTCTCCGTCACACGACTGCATTTCCATGTATATCTCACATTCTATTACTAGCATAGTGCAAAAACACAATGACAGACAGGTTAGGGAAACCATTTGCAAATTACAATAGACCTTCTTTTTTGCGGCTTGAAACAAGGATCTTACACGCCGAGCACCAACTCCAACAAACCTGAGCATGAAAGAGAAGTTATATATGTAGAAACGTCGCATATAGTATGTTTGGTATGAAAGAAAAGATTAGGTAGGCAATGAAAACAAGCCAGAACTATTCTTCCCATTGTTTGGAACACACGTTAAGAAAAAATTGAAAAAGCTTGGACCCACATAAAAGAATTAATCCCTCATGTTAAAAACATATATATAAATAAAACAAACAGAAAAAAGGTATATAATGAGTAGCATCAATATTAAAATTTGAATAGTACAACAATATTATTTTAGATTTCAAGATAACAATCAAACTATAGGAATGAGAGAGAGAGAGAGAGAGAGAAAGAGAGAGAGAGAGAGAGATTGAGCTGAAAGTATGTGAGATAATTTAACTTATCGACTGACCTTTTCTATCTCATAGGATCAGAATACGGTACACCTTGGTCAGATACAAGTTTGACACTTGATTGATTGACGTGTCTACAGACTTAGCATTTAAAATCCTTGTTTCTTCTACAATATGGAAAGCATATTTTCTACAGGATACAACCAAACTATTTTTTGACCATGCAACTTGTATACCAAGGAAATACCTCAAGTGCCAAAGAACTTTTGTCTGGAACTTCTGAGCAAGATCTTGTTTTAGTTGTATAATACCATTCGTATCGTTCCTTGTGATAACACTTAAGATTAATAAGAGAGAAAATGTATTTCAGAGGGCTCAAATACACCTCTCTTATGATATCATATTTTTAATGAAATAATTTTGATACAATGAGAAAAGGAAAGATCAAACGTCGAAACTAGAAACCTAAGTAAAAAACTAGGTACGACTCATAGGTATAGCAAGTAGTAATACAACTACTTTACTTTCTACCCAAATTTAATACTTATTCTAACTATAACAATGCCTCACACATATGCAATGAGATAGATTCATCCTAGGGGGCCATGACAATAAAAACTGAGAATGATCAAACTCACTTTGTAAGAGTCCAAAATGTTAGATGGCAATCCAAAAACACTCAAACCATGAACATGGTGATTGCTTGAGGCCATATAGGGACCTGCATAGATGACATAACATATAAAGCGTCTCCCACTAAGCACCAAATCTAAGAAGTTACTCCATGTAGACTTCCGTACCAGGATCACCATGTAGGAATGCATTCTCCATGTCAAATTGAAAAAGTCGAATGGTGAATAGTTTCAATAGAAAAGAGAAGTTGTATAGGTGTCATTTGAGAAAATAGTCACTTGAGCTTGGCTTGGAAGATTCACTAAAGTCATGATGAGTCTTAAATACAAACAAAGCCAAGGGGACCACAATTTATTTGTCAAGCATTCTGATTCTAGGGGGGGGGGGGGGGGGGTACAATTCTATTGGTCTATGTGGATAATATCATTGTTATTAGAAATGATGAAAAGGAGCAACAAAGGTAGAGCCAATGCCTTGCCAAAAAGTTTGAAATCAAGACTTTGGAAAAGTTAAAATATTTTCTGGGAATGGAAATAACCCATTCCAGGAAAGGGATCTTCATATCTCAGCAAAAAATACATTATTGGTACAGGAAACAGGTAAAACAGCCAACAAACTTGCAAGTACACCTTTGATCCAAATACAAAGTTGGGAAGTGCATAGGATGATTTTGCTATGGATAAAGAAATGTACCAGAGACTTGTGGGGAGACTTGTTTATCTATCTCATACTAGACCAGATATTGCTTTTGTTATGAGTCTAGTCAGTCAATTTATGCATCAACCAAAAGAAGCGCATTTACAATTGCTCTTAGAATTGTCCAATATTTAAAAGGGACACCAAGAAAAGGGATTTTGTTCAAAAGAAACAATAATGTCAATCTTGAGGCATATACTAATGTTGATTATGCAGGCTTAGTTATGGACAAAAGGTCAATTACTGGATATTGCACCTTCCTTGGTGGAAACCTAGAAAGTTGGAAGAGCAAAAAACAAAATGTCATAGCTACATCTCGTGCCTAAGAAGAATTCCGAGCAATGACTCATGGAATATGTGAACTGCTATGGCTGAAGATTATACGTGGAAGACTTAAAGCTAAAGTGGGATGAACTGTGATTATACTGTGACAACAAATTTGAAATCAACATACCTCAACCCTTTACACCATTACAAAACTAAACACATTAAAGTGGACAAACATTTTTTCAAAGAAAAGCTTGGCAGTGTCTTGATTTGCACCCACTCAAGGCCAGCTTGCAGATAAACTCACCAAGGGGTTTGAACAACAGTAACTTTGAGACAATTGTATCCAAGCTGCGAATGGAAAACACTTATTCACCAACTTGAGGGGGAGTGTTGAAATATTTTAGGAAGTTTCAGATTTCATTCTTATTGGTTTTAATTTTGTATATGGGTTGTATCTTGGTTTTGTTACTAGCATATCAATCCCACAATCTAAGGGATTTGTGTCCTATAATAGGTTATGCATGATTCCTAAATTATTCAATCAATGTATATATATATATATATATATATATATATATATATATATATATATATATATATAAGATGCATGTAATGAGACTAAAAGAGAAATTGTTTTCTTATATTTTTGAGATTACTAGGATATCATGCTTAGGGTCAAGTTTCTTCTAATTTCCTTTACTTGATTTTAAGACAATCCTAGGTCTAGTTATATAAAAAAGACAACAGGACAACACTTCTCATCATCGAAAGGTTGACACTGATTGAGCCATATAGTTAATAACAGTATGCACACATTAGAATAACAACATAAAATAAAATACATTTCATAATCAAAAACAGAAATATAAACATATTTTGCATTACAGTTGACAATTGTATTCTCATTATCAAGGTTACAATGAAAAGCATTTTTGTGTTTGGTAACTCTTTTCAAAATAACTTGTAATCCACCCACATTACTTTGCAGAATAACAGCGTACACTATAAATAATAAGTGCCTTAATGCTCAAAATTGACATGATGAAAATATAGAAAGCAAGAGAGACTTACATTTCCTCAAATTCAGAGCCTGCCCGATAGAAAAATGGAACACCAGCTTCTCCAGCAATAGCCTTCAAGGTCCCAGATAAAGCAAACACTATTAGATCATAACAATGATAAATTTCAATAGATTAACTCAGAAGATTGGTTTCAATAAAGCAGGATTTTAGTAACAGAGACAGATCAAAAGAATTATGTGAAGTGTAAGAAAAGATCAATGAGAGAGACAAGATCCAAAGTACATCTATGTCCATTCCTGAACTTCCTAATGGGAAACTTATAGTGTAGAGTGGCATATTAAAAATGAAAATTACCCCAAAAGAATATGGAGGTAGACCAACAGATTCTAATTGTATAACACAATAACCTCATATAAACTGTAAAAGACATCACAGAAATTAACTGACCTTCGCTAGTAGAGTTTTTCCAGTTCCAGGTGCTCCTGTCAAAAGAATCCCCTGAAAAGTGGAATACTTAAGCAACACTTGACAATAAAAATATAACCAATAGACACCAAAAAATTATGATATATTATTATGACTAAAACATAACATCTTTGCATACAGAGAAGGATTAGAGAGAATCAGCTCATAACAGCAATGAAAAATTAGTTCTTCCACTAATAAACAAGAAGTCTATGTATGAAAAAATAGAATATGAACAAAAGTTAGCATTAAAAAAAGGACAACAAAATGATAAATTAACCTCTTCAGACCTTTGGCAACTTTCCCCCAAGGCGTGTAAACTTAGATGGATTTTTTAGGTACTCCACAACTTCCTCAAGTTCTTGTTTTGCATCATCACAACCTTTCACATCCTTAAAGGTTTTTACATTCTGCAAAAGAAAAGGTGTGATAGAGAAAGATTAATAAATGAGAATTTGTATGGCGTAGCATACTTTTGGATTTTGTGTATATTCTACAGCAGGCTAACAGAAAAATCAGATATCATTCAGAAATTACAGGGGTTGCAAATATTCCCCACTATGTTGTTGACTGGTCTACAAATAGCAAGTAAAGATATAATTAGGTAGGATTATTTTATTTAGATAAAGAGTTATGAAGGTATAACATATATCATGTTGTTGTTCATTCTTTTCTTTTGATAAAAAAATTAATTTCATGAAGGGAATGAATCGATGATCACAAGATGTGCCTACTCAGCTTATTCAGAATGGTAATGCTCAAATCAAAATCTTATCACTGTTAATTAACCTATTGCAACTGGAATCTTCTCATCCAAATACTCATTAGCAGTTCTAGCTTATTCAAGTGTAAGCTATAGAATCATATAACACTCAAGAAATACAGAATAATCTATTTTCCAGACTGTTCTAGAAATCAGAGTAAAAGTAAGAACATATTAACAGGTTGACCTTTTCAGGCATCACTTCCTTATTTAGCTCCTTTGGGGCATAGGAAGAACCTGATCCAACTCCTGAAGGTCCAATCCCCCCCAAGCTTCCTATGTATTTTTGAAGTGCAGCAGCACCCATAAACCTGAAAGGATGCGCAATAGCAATAAAAGTATATAAAATCAAATAGTTGATTATATATGAGAAAAGGGAGAAGAAAGGAAAACCAAAGCCTCCTACCAGACCAACCCCACAGCTATGGTAAACAAAATAGTCGAGATAAGCTCTTGTGCAAAACGTGATTTATTTGATACTTTTGGGTCAACCTAGACAAGGAAACAGCTTCATGAGATTCCGAGAATAAATAAACGGAAAAGAATCTGGGTTACAACAGAAAAATTAAACAAGATGGTCCCACAAGATTCAAAAACTGTAACCACTAAAAGAACAGAGAAAGCCTTTTGCAATAATTTTTACCATAACCACATGTAATGGCTGCTTCTCAGATATTCCAGGATTAAGAAAAGTTTCATCTGAGTTACCCAGTGCACGCTGCTTCAACTCTTGCAACTGAAAAATTTGTTCACTGTCAATTTTCCATTATAACACAAGTATATCATGACCTAAAAAAGTCTAAAAGTTGTTATTATGATCAAAAGAAAGTATCCATTATAAATCATCTCTTATTATGCAGTCATAGGAGGACTAAAATCATCTATTAGGATTCATTATAAATCTATCATGGGTTAAA
Organism: Vigna unguiculata; assembly: GCF_037176805.1. NCBI lineage: Eukaryota > Viridiplantae > Streptophyta > Magnoliopsida > Fabales > Fabaceae > Vigna > Vigna unguiculata. The sequence goes on from NC_140799.1 coordinate 10,133,204, forward strand.
AGGCAAAAAGGGAGTGCAAAATAACTCGTCCAGAAATGTATGTTAGAGAAATACTGCCAAAAACTGTGTGTAAGTACATCAAAAGTATCAAATCTATTGTGTAAAAAGAAAAACACACACCACCAAAGAGTCTTCCCAACTAGATGGGTCCATTATATGTATTAAACAAAGTCATTGTTTTATGTCAAAAACTAAATCTTCAAAAAGTCTATTTGGATATGATATAACTCTGATTCAAAGGGTTCATCTAGAATATTTATTGGCTTCCCCATATCCTCAAGTATAGCACTATCCTGCACTGCCTTTAGTTCATTCTTCTTACTGAGGCTCCTATCTATTTGTCTTCTTTTCAAATGGCAAAATAATCTTCAATTCAGATGAGCTCCCCAATGGACAGCACTACACTACCACTACTTTCTCTTAATTGCATTCATTGTTTAACCTATCATGTCTCTTGTGTGTCAATTATCCACTACAACATCAACATCTCAATGATGCCAACCTTATGTATAATTGTTGGCATTTTCAATCACAAATAACAGCTGACGCATTTCTACAATTCATCCACTCTATTTGACTACTACAGTTTACAACTGTATTTGTTCCTTCTTCTTGATTGATAGTGTTAGGAACCAACTATGCCAAAAGCTTAATACCCCCATCCCCTCCCTTTCAATAAATCCCCAACTAGGAACACATTATCCTCCAAAAGTTGGCATAATAATGGCACTACCTCTTGGATATGCTCCATGACCACATCCAAAAACTTAATTTTAAAAAAAAATCATAATTAAAATAAATCAGGAAAATACAATAAAATTAATTTTTAACGCAGGAATTGATGCAAATGTCAAAAACATACTTTCAAAAAATAATGTACTTCAGCAGTAAAACAAACATCAGTAAATCATTTTGATCAAAACAATTACAGATTAAATTACCAACTACTACACAAATCAAATATCATACACAATGCTGATGGAAATCAAGCAGAAACAAATAGATGCCAATCAAGATGTACAGAAAACCCCTCTACCCTTACCAATGAATATGAAGCACTAAGAATTTAGTTACATATAATTAAAACTGAAAAGCAGAGTACCAAAAACATGATGCCACAAAATGATTACCAGGGTAGGAAGGCTAGAAGATTTTCCAGAATCCTCATCTGGAAGATATTCACTAATAGCATTAGTAATCACAAGAGCTCGAAGGTATTCCGCAACCCCTCTACTGTCTACAGGTCGATCCCTTTGTTCAAACCGCTTGATGACAGATTCAGGACTAGAAAAATACACATAATCAAACAAATTAACACATATTCTAACAAACTGAGACAAAAAGTATCCAGGTCAGAAACCTCTGTAGTGTAATTGTCTACCTAGCCAAATTTTCCCTAATGTAACATTTTCTTCTTTTTATGTAAGCATTAGAGGAGCTACATTCTCCAATAACTTTCAAATCCATGTATCTAACTACAATTCACAATGTTTCATCTGTCCTATACCATTAAACATATGAAACCCGAACAATTCTTGCTCGAGCACATGCATGAGCAACCAAAGTCCAAAACTTCCTCACCACTTCAATGCATATTGAATTGTATTAGTTTTTCTTTTACCCGAAGCCACCGTACTCATGCAAGAAATGCTCAAAAACCTTCTATTCATGAGCAGTCATCAAACAACAACATTTCCAATTTCAAAAAACAGACCTGTGCTTATTGAGTTCCACAAACAGAGCACTCTGTTTAGCAGCATCTTGAGGATTCGCGTCGGCTTCCGCGATCAACCGCTCGACACGCTTCTCCTGCCGCCAAAACGGCCACCAGTCGAGAAACTCCGCGAAGGCCTTCTTCACACGCTCCCTCGCCTTCACCCACAGTCCCACAAATAACACCACTATCGAAAACCTTCCACTCGTAATATTCCCTTCGCTCTCCAAATCCACGCCACTCCGCAGCACAGTCTCCGCACCTTCCAAACTCGCCTCGCCCGAATCAGAAACCTGAACTGCACCTTCTTCCGTCGAATATACTATACCCGCGCTGGGGTCCGGTTGTACGTTGCCCGAACCGGTTTCGGAGGGGTTGTGATTGGGTTCGGAGCGAAAGGTGCAGCAGAGGAGCGTGGAGGAAAGGCGGCGCGTGGAGTGGAAGGAGAGGGAGAATGGAGAGTGGGTAGAAGAGAGGCAGGAGAATGGGAATGGGAATGGAACGGGAAGGGAAGGTTTGGAGAGAAGGGAAGCTTGAAGTGTGGCCATTATTAGGGTTTTATTTCAGAGTGTCTCTTCTTTCTCTCTGTTAATTCGTGTGCAGTGGAGAACAGAGGAGAGAGTGTGAGGAAGAAACCTAGAAGAGGAAGAGGATTTGGGGAAGAAGGAAGGTGTAAGAAATGTGTAACCTTATCCAGCCAGGGATTGAAAAATTGGCGCCGGCTTTGAAGATTTTGTGTGTCTAAGGATTTTATGATACCATGTTGCAAATATTTGTTGGGTCGTAATTAAGCTTGGATTGAATGAAAATGTTCGTTTCTTGCCTCTGCATATCGTGGACATTTCGTAGTCACACTGACCAAGCCTCCATGGATTCTTTCTTTTGTGAGATTCTTTATCTAATTATTTGTTTTTATCAAAACACAAACTATATTTTATTATTACTATTTTAATTTATAAACTACATATTTAAAAAATTGCGATCCATATAATATTAATGATTTAAAGATTCAACTTAATCATCACATACGTATTTTAATTCAATTTAATTAATTAGTACTACTAATACATGTTCTAGCAAGAAATATTTTGATTTAATTATGTAAATGTATAATTAAGATATTTATATATGTATATACATAATATATATATATATATGAATAAATAAAGAATGAAAATCTCATAATTTATAATTGATCATTACATATATAGAAATCAATTTTAAAATATAAAATTGAAGTAATTATATTATAATAAAAACCATCAAATTATACATATTGATTATGTAATTATTATATTTCTAATTAATAATGTTCGTTGTTTGAACTGTCAAACTTTAAACACAATCATATTTCTATGTGAGCAATGACAATAAAAAATCTTCTGGTAACGCTCTTGGTAACATCAATAAATATTAACATAATTAAATAATTTTTCAAAGCTTGGAGGTAACTGTTTTTCTTTTAAACATTCAGCTTCCAATTATGACCTATTTTAAATAAAAATACCAATAAATATCATTCAAAAATATATAATCATTCTTTCCCAACAACTATTCAGAATACCATTTTATATTTTACAAAAGGAATTGTTTAGATGAGAAATTGATAGAATTACATTATTCACAACGAGCACATTTAATTTGTTCTTAGCAATGTATATAAATATGTTTTTTTTAGTGAAAATTAAAATTAGTCCTTCTTAAAAATTTTGATTCAAATTAGTCTCTCAACTTAGATTTGATTCTTTTAACCAAATTTTATTATATTTATTTGACGTTTCAAACGTGTTGTATGATAGTATTTGAGTTGTTAACACCGTTTGACACGTTTTCACTTCAATATGCAAATAAACTTTAAAAAATTGGTTAAAATAACTAAATTCATGCATTCGTACAGTTTGGAGACTAAATTGGGTCAAAGTGTTGAAAAGGGATTAATTTCAATTTTCATTGAAATTTAATAGACCAAAAACATATTTAACCTATCGTGCGAAGACTCCAAAAGCACTCCAAACTCTCTAAAACTTCAACTTCAAGAGGTACTTGTCCTCCTTCAAGGTACTTATCCTCCTTCAAGGTACTTATCCTCCTTGAGGGTACTCATCATCTCTAGTTCTAGTAGGGATTGTGCTTATAAAAGACATTCTGATGTTTAAGTTAGCTAAGTGCGTTAGATAGTAGTAAATGTTGTAATAATTAACCTAACCCAATTACCTCGTGTATTGTGTTATATATACCATATTTTATAGGCCTTCATTACCTAGGTGAGCCTAGTCCACATGGATAACTAATTTGTTTGGTCTTTAATTTAAGGCTTAATACCAAATTTGGTCCTCTAATTTTATTCGAATTTTTAAAAAGATCCCTAATTTTTTATTTGTTCAATTTAGTCCTTCAATTTCTTAAAAATATTCAATTTAGTCCTTTCCGTTAAATTGATGTTAACGCCATGTCCGTACAGTGCCACATGTCATGTTATTGTCACATGATAGTGTTTGTTTTCAATTTAGTCCCCTTATTTATAATTTTGATCCAATTTGGTCCTCTATTTTTTTAAAATGAAGTAATTTGGTCTTTCTCCAATTTGAGACTAAATTAGTAATTAAACTTAATTACAACTTATATTGTAAGACCCATTTTTTTATTCCTGTCCTAAAAGTTAGTGGGCTGCCCTACAGTATTGGGCCTAAAGGCCGGCCCATAGGATAAAAACCTGTTTCAGTTGCCCTAACACTCACACTTTCTGCATTCTCAGATTCGCAGCCGCCTCCTTCCCTGTTCCCGCACTAGAGCTCTGCTAGGGTTCCAACGTTCTTCAGATTTATGTTTAGCTTGGCCATTGTTCTGCTCACGTAAGTACCCTTAACCCTTACCGCCTCTGTTTTGTATAACTTTCACAATAACAGTGGAGACTCTTTTATAACTCGTTTTACCCACTGTTCCAGTTGCGAATTGGGCCCTAGAGCTGCTGCGCTCCTTGGTTACGCGTCGAAGGTCCTGTACGAACCTATTTCCAGGTACGGGAAGTTAGGGTTCTAGTTTCGACTCTTTTAGAACTGTTTTTGTGTTGGTTGTTACCTTGTATGGTTGGAATCTGTCGTTTTGATGTGTGAAACGCTTTGTATGTGTTGTTTGGCCGGAAAACATGGCGGTACAGCGAAGAACAGTGGCGAGACCTGTTAATCTCGCCTAGGCGAGATGAAACAGGGAGCTCGCCTAAGTTTTTTGCGCAAAAAGTCGCCCAGGCGGCTCGCTCAATTTTTGAGCGAGCAGGCAACTCGCCCAAGCGAGAGGGATCTCGCTTAAGCGAGATCCCGTGTCGCCCATGCCCTAGTTTTTGGCGCTCTCGCCTAGGCGAGGGCAAGGCTCGCCTGAGCGAGACCCCTCAGCCTGAGCGAGATGCTGGGCGAGACAGTGCTGTGATTTGGATGTTTAATGCTTCTCGAGTGATCCATGTTGGTTGAGTATGATTGTATGATGATGAACATGTATGTAATGGAACATGAAGTATATTTTTGGCATGATTCATGAATTGTGGACGAATGGGTTGGTATGAGGCTTAACGTGAGAAATGAATGTGTGGTTTGAAAATTAAAGGAACATGATATTGGCATGAGACTAGGCCCCAGACTCATTGGGGTGGTGATGATCGGAGGTATGGATTTGAGATGTGATTGATATGAGGATTAAACTTCAAGGGTTGCTATGGAATTGAAAAATATAATTCAATATTCTCTTATTGCTGATTTTTGACTGTTAGTCCGTGTCAGCGTGTAAATTCCTTGAGGTCTCTAGGTGAGACCTCTGGGGTTGCGCTTCAGTGGTCGGGACGTAATTCCATGGCCCCTGTTAGTGGGTGCCCATGGTGGTGCCCCATCTGTATAACTAGGTAAGGATTCAAGGTAAGGACTGCATCCTGACACTCTAAGGGGCCAGTTAGTCTCACTTAGAGCAGACTGACTCCTGTGGTGAGAGTAGCAGGAGGCCTGAAATTCATTAAGGGCTAACCTTGTGGTGAGGGAGATATGATTCATCGTAACACTTGTAACACATAGCTCGGAGATGAGCAGCTCAGAGTCGAGCAGGAGTATTCACCACAAGTGCGAGCGTCCGCTGAATCCGACCAAGTTATACGTATCCGGATGAGTCGAGTCGAGTCGTAGTGTATTGGATGAAGAGTCATAACATGTGTGGTTGCTATATGGTTATGAGATGAGGAAAAATATATTTGACTGCATGATGAATATGTTGTTGGCTCTAGCTTACCCGTTTTATTGCATGGTTTTGATGTATGTGGCTGTTCTCTCTTGCGATGATCATCAATTTGGTTGATGGGAGCAGATGGGCGAGGTTCTCACGGTCAACAGGCGAATGGTGATTCCGCTGCTTAGCCATTTGGGCTGGAGTTTTCCTTGTGTTTTATTTAGGGTTATGGCCCATGTATCTCCTTCTGTATTTCTACGCTACACTCTAAGTTGTATTCGTATTCAGCTATCCTGCTTTTTGGCATCGTGGTGTGCCTAGTTTTGTAGGGGTGATGTTGGGAACCCCAGGACTGCGTTGTTATGCTATCTTATGTGTGGCGTTTCCTTTAATTGCATTTATAAATTAAATGGGACGTTACATATATAAACATGTTAAAATATTTTTTAAACATTTATATCAAATTTTCCACCTAAATATTCAAATTATTTTTTTTTACATTTTTACAATAAAAAAACCCTATTTAAACTTATAATTTTTTTAAATATTAAAAATGTAAATGTAAAGTGACACTTGTAATTTTTAAATGTTCAATGTGACAAATATTTTTAACCTTACAAGTGTCACTTTATATTTACATTTTTTAATATTTTTAAAATATTATAAGTTTAAATAGGGATTATATTTATATAAAAATGTAAAAATAAAATAATTTGAATATTTAGATGGAGTGATTTGACATATAATTTTTTTTAAAAAAAATTAACATATATATATATATATATAAATGTATATATAAGTTGTAATTAAGTTTAATTAATAATTTGGTCTCAAATTTGAGAGGGAACAAATTGCTTCCTTTTAAGAGAAAAGAGGACCAAATTGGATAAAATTATAAATAAGGGAACAAAATTGAAAACAAACATTGTCAGGTGACAATAACATGACACGTGGCATAGTACGAACACAATGTTAACGTCAATTTAATGGAAATGACTAAATTAAACATTTTTTTAAAAAATTGGAGAACTAAATTGAACAAATGAAAAATTAAGGGTCTTTTTAAAAATTTGAATAAAATTAGAGGACCAAATTAGGTATTAAGCCTTAATTAAATTAACTTTGCTAATGATGCTTTAATGATAAGGTTTATTCAATCAATGTTTGTTGTGAACTCAACATTGGCCATTGAGTAGTCGATCAAGTCATGAAGGTATGTCCTTTGTTGTTAGAGCCGAGTATTACTAGGTAGAGGTGGCTAAGAGGTTTTGGGTAAGTAGGCGACCATACAAAGATTTTCCCAGTGAGTAGGCAACCATCCTGGTAAGTAGTTGTGCATTTTCATAAATGGACGACCATCCTTGTAAGTAGGCAACCATCCTTGTAAGTAGCTGGCCATCCCGGCGAGTAGGCAGTCATCCTCGTGAGTAGGGCCATCTTAGTGAGTAGGCAACCATCTTGGTGAGTAGGTGGACATTCTCGGGAGTTAGCGGTCATCCTCGTGAGTAGGCAGCCAGCCTCGGGAGTAAGCAGCCATCCTCATGAGTAGGTAGTCATCCTGGTAAGTAAGCAGCCATCCTGGTGAGTAGGCGACCATCTTAGTGAGTAAGAGGTCATCCTAGTGAGTAGGCGACCATCCTGGTGAGTATGCAACCATCCTAGTGAGAAGTCAAACATCCTAATAAGTAGACGACCATCCTAGTGAGTAAGCGGTCATCCTGGTGACTAGGCGGCCATCCTTCTCAAGGCTTCAAGCTCCAAATAGCACCCCCGCCCCCCCAAATGCTATCTCAAAGGTCAAATTTCCTCAAAAGAGAATACCTACACAAAAAATAGGCCAAAACCAAGAAGAGTTCCAAGGAATGGGAAGAATAAGAATGTTAAACTACTTCTTTTCCATGTCTGAAACATCTTTGTATATATGAATTTCCCAAGTTGAAAGGTTTGTCAAAGCAACTTCTAAATTATTAGTTCTTGTTATAATCTCATCATTAGCCTGAACTACATGGACACATTGTCATTTAAATGTTTGACTATTAATCCATGCCCACTTGTTATAACCTCCTCTCTCACACTTCTTAGATGCTCCAACCTCCAATGCTTATTGGAGGAGGGTTTTCTCATATCCATCTTCTATCTTTCATTATGAGATTGTTCATTGGTTGCGTTGTCAAAATTTAGCAAAAAAAAATTATAGATTCAAATTTTGTATAGTACCTCTCAACTTTTTCAATTACATGCCCACTTATAAATATTCTTATTACCTATTACGATATCCTTGAAGAAAATGATTATAAGTGGCTAGTAGCTAGCAGCTAGTAACTAGTAACTAGCAGCTAGCGGCTAGGAGCTAGCACTAGCAGTTAGTACCTAGCAACTAGTAGCTAGCAGCTAGGAGCTAGTACCTAGCATCTAGTAGCTAGTTGCTAGTAGCTAGTAGCTAGTAACTAGCAACTAGCAACTAGTAGCTAACAGCTAGTAGCTAACAAATAGCAGCTAGAACCTAGTGGCTAACAGCTATAAGCTAGTAGCTAGTACCTACCAACTTGTAGCTAACAGCTAATAGCAGTAGCTAGTAGCTAGTACATAGCAACTAGTAACTAGTAGCTAGTAATGGAGCTTCAATGTATGGTGGCGGGTAGGAACTCCATAACAATGGAATTTGGAGTGGTGAAAGGAGAACTAGACTAGAAATTAGATTAGTGGAAGGTGGCTAGAGGAAATGTTGTAAACCTCCAGCTTAGGTGCTCTCAAAATAATAGAAGAGTGAAGTGATCTCAACACAAACATTCTATTAGAAATTTAAAGAGTGATTACAATAGCCTAAAATTTAGGCTTTTATATAAAAGCAAATACATATAAGCACCCTTAGCCCTTGGATGAGAAAGGCATTCAATCTTGACCGTGGAAGATGGCTTGGAGAAGGAGCAATGCTCACGGCCTTTGGATGATGCCTTGGAAAAAGAAGGAAGCATTCCTAGCCCATGGATGCATTGGATCCATGAGGTGTAGGAAGGAATGTTGACTTCCACTTAGTCCACCTTGGACCTTTGGTAGCTCATGGTCAAACCTCGTATAGGGCTTTAGTCAAGCCCAATTTTATCAATTCAACTACACATTGTTTAACTTATTATTCTAGAAAACAAGGCCTAAACAATGGGTCAATCTTATTGTTATTCTTTGGCCCATGTGAAGAGTGTGAGAAGCCCATGTGAGTTTGGGCCATCTTGGATGAAGCCCAATTGGATCTTTTTTAGCATGCCCTTTGTTATTGGGCCTCTTGGTGGGCTTTGGGATTGAGATGCATGTGGGCCATGGATTGGGCCTTGAGCATGATTTGGGCTTAGGCGTTGGCCCAAGCTATAAGCCTTATTGGGATCACATCATCCCTTCCCTCTTGAAGAGGATCTGTCCTCAGATCAAGAGGGTTGTTGAAGGCTCACAATAACCAAATTTGAGGTTCCACCATGATAAAAAATATATCTGTAATAGTCATCAAATAAAATTGCATTAAATTCAGATAGACCATGCAATATACATGAATGTGTAATGTGTGAAAATGGACTTATAAAATTAGAAGAAGTTGATAATAGGCCCACTTCACAAAAAGAGTGTCTTACACTTTGACTTAGATGATTTTTGAAAAGAATTTGAAAGTCAAAATGTGTTTTTGCACAATATGTTGAGGAGGACGAAATAAGTGAATGAGATGGAAAACAAAATGTTTGAGATGGAAACAAAACAAAAGATTTAATGAAAAAAAGGTGAGAAGAGTTTAAAGATGGAAAAACTATCTTTGGAAATTGGGTCTTCATGAAAGGAATTGGTGAAGGATGGTACACCAAATCCCTAACAATGAGTTCCCTTTTTTCGTTTGAGATGCTCTTTAACTCTACCACTTATGATTTTCTTTCATACTCATTCTCTCGCCTAATTTTCTCTCTTCAAATTCTTTCCTCTCATTCTCTTCTTTGGATTTTCTAAGACTCTCCTCTTTTACCTTTTCTTCCTCATCTCTTTTCTTCTTCGCATTTTTCTCATATTCCTCTTGTTCTCTTTTCTTTGCCTCAGCACGAAGCTTCTCAAGCTTTTCTTTTACTCTTTGCATATTAAACTCTCGAAGCTTTTTAATCTTTTCTCTTGCTCTTTTTTTGTTTTTCTCTCTCACATTGTTCACTCAAGAGCAAGTCCAAATTGTTCTTAAAATCTTTTTCTAGTCTAGAAAACTTAGCAACATTATGAATGAATGCATCACCTATGTCAATGAAGTTTTCTATCCTAGATTGTTGCTCTCTAGTTATCCTAAATGAAGAGGGAATGAAATGTTTCCACATGCATGCTTTCAATTCATAAAATGTGTTAATGCGTGATTCTCTCCCCTTTTGCACTCTTAACTATCTCTTTTGCCACCACTCAGATGCACATCCTATAAACCTAGAAGTAACATGCCTAAGAATGTCAAATTGACTATATTTACTAAACAATGGTTGTACCAATTTCTCTGTATCCCATATCCAATCTCTAAATGATATTGGTCTTATATCCTCCCCAAAAAATGGAATGTCACTATGAAATGTATGATGCAACTCATGACTACCATGCTTATGTAACCTAGGACTATATGTAAAATATGTACTCATGGTGATTGAATGAACTTAGGAAACTTGAACAAAGTGTGGTAGAGGAAATCAATCACAAGTGGACCTCCAGGTTAGGCGAGGTGAGTCTTTAAGACTTCTTAAATACCAAGGTCAATCCTTGCCAAGATACACTTATAAAAGGTTTCAAAGATCACACAATTGTCTAAGTGCTAAGTAAATAGAATCACTTGAGTCACTAAGCACAAAACAAGCAAACAAGACTCAAAGAAATTTAACACTAAAAACGGACCCCTAATTGGAAAAATTTTAGAGACTTTGGTCTCGCAAATCAAGCCATTATGCAACGTGAAAACATTAATCTAAACTATGCGGCCTAAGACAAGGTGAGAAAGCACTTAGAACTTTCAACACTCTTACCACTAAAAACGTTTCACTATAGGTGAGAAAGGTTCTACTTAGGAGATGGGATTGAACACCTTGTGGTTCCCCAAGACACTTAAGTAGGCCACAATTACAATGAGAAAAAAACAACTAAAATTTGGAACACAAAGTAGGTGCTAAAATGAAGTATCCCGCAAGCACAATGGATGCCAAAAGAATGGCCAAAACAAGTTTAGAAACTCATAATTTTTAGGCCATTTTACCAAAAAAATTTGCACACAAAGATACTTCAATTTGCCCCAAATGAGTGACTAAAAGATGAAAAGAAAATAAAGCACAAAACTACAATGCAAACAAAGCAAAAGAAAGTGTGGAATGGTGTTTCCAAAATAGGAGTTTCCGAGAGCTTGATGGCAGTTTTAAGGCCTTAGTTAATGGCCAAAACTTAGAGCACCAATTGTGGCAAATTTGGAAACACCACACTCAAGTATTTGGACATTCAAAGTGAACCAAAACAACACCCAACAACTACAAAACAGTGAAGAAAAACAGCAAGAAAACTATGCCAAAAGAAAATGGTTAGCACACATACACTCTCAAAGGTTGTAGGATCAAAGCTCTCAAAGGTGAAGGAGAGGAAGCAATTATAATAAAAGCACAAAGCTAAAAGTTTACTTCACATCCACCACCTAAGATGCTACCACTAGAATAGCAACCAAGCTAAAATTCATACCAAACACGAAATCAAATCCCAAACCCGAGAGCCATTACACTTGAAAAGAAGCAAAAAATAAAGCAAGAAAAGGTAATTAGAAATGCTAAACAAAAGTGAATGAACATGTAACATGACTGAAAGAGTAATGAAGGAATGACAAGCAAGAAATTAAAGCAAGAATGAAAGGCTAGCACAAGCCAAAGGAACCTAGAATAACACTAGAATTGAATAGAAAAGTAAAAATTTGAACAAGTAAGGTTGCCATGCTCCTTGCACTTGTGTTCCAAGAATGAGTGATTTAAATCAAAACTTCAGCAAGGTACAAACAAGGTTTTATGGAGCATTAACCCAAGCCATGCATGAGCAATCAAAAGAACTCAAAAGAATTCACCACAACATCAAAAATGCACTGAACATAGTGATTTTCGAACACTGTCAGGCCTAATAACGTGAAAATTTGCATCTGCTTCACAAATTTTTCATATTTTTTGTGCTCAATATTTTTGAGTGATTCTTTTTTTGTATGTTTCGTCTATCTCTTGGCTAAAAGAGGCAAAAATCATATTAAACATTTTTTGAACCATTTATTCGGGATAAATCACAAATAGTAGGTGTGCATGCAGTGAAATTAGTAAAAAAACTGGTGTAGTGAACTAGCTTCGGGAATCATAGATGTTCTTGAGAGGAATCAATTTGTATGAACTTGAAAGTGATCTAACTTCAAGTATGAACCATATAAGAACATTTAAGACTCTAAAAAAACAAATCAGTCGGTGAAAATGCAAACAAATAGACTGAATCCATGCATGAACATCCACAAGCTTCATTGAAATGATCATTGCTTATTGTGTGATGTTGCAACGTGATTGAGCTTCCAAAATGAAAGTGGAATCGTTTAAACTAAGAATTGATGACAAGCAAAGCAATTACACATGACTAGACAACATGGAAAGATGATAAACTGAAAATAAACATAAAAAGAAGAAGAATCGCCGAACAAAATGAAAGAAAACAACAACAAAACGTAAAAATAGTGCTGGAAAATAAAATAGAATCCTACGAACAAATGTGACCCAAAAATTATGGAGATCTAGAATTTGAATCCATAGAATTCATGTAGACTCATAGGTGTTTAGTTGATTTGAAGGAAACTTGAAGAAAACTTAAGGAAAATGGAAGAACAACACAAAATATGAAAGTACACAATGAAAAATGGATGAACAACACGAAAATTGCAAGAAAAATACAAGAATAGACTGAGAACCTTACTCAAACTTGAGACTCCAAGCATGAGTGGCTCTTGATACCACTTTGATGGAGCTTCAATGTGTGGTGGCTAGTAGGAACTCCATAGGCAGCGGAAAATAGCATGGAGACAAGTGTTTAAGGCTCTTGTAGCAATGAAATTTAGAGTGGTGAAAGGAGAACTAGACTAGAAATTAGACTAGTGGAAGGTAGATAAAGGAAATGTTGTAAACCTCTAGCTTATGTGCTCTCAAAATAATAGAAGAGTGAAGTGATCTCAACACAAACATTCTATTAGAAATTTAAAGAGTGATTACAATAGCCTAAAATTTAGGCTTTTATACGAAAGCAAATACACATAAGCACTATTAGCCCCTGGATGAGAAAGACATTCAATCTTGGCCGTGGAAGATAGCTTGGAGAAGGAGCAATGCTCACGGCCTTTGGATGATGCCTTGGAAAAGAAGGAAGCATTCCTAGCCCCTAGATGCATTGGATCCATGAGGTGTAGGAAGGAATGTTGACTTCCACTTAGTCCACCTTGGACCTTTGGTAGCTCATGGCCAAACCTCGTATTGCGCTTTAGTCAAGCTCAATTTTATCAATTCAACTACACATTGTTTGACTTATTATTCTAGAAAACAAGGCCTAAACAATGGGTCAATCTTATTGTTATTCTACTGCTCTTTGATACACCTCTTCAAATCTTCACATCTTCTTTGACTCATGTGAAGAGTGTGAGAAGCCCATGTGGGTTTGGGCCATCTTGGATGAAGCCAATTGGATCTTTTTTAGCATGCCCCTTATTATTAGGCCTCTTGGTAGGCTTTGGGATTGAGATGCATGTGGGCCATGGATTGGGCCTTGAGCATGATTTGGGCCTAGGCGTTGGTCCAAGCTATAAATCGTGTTGGGATCACATCAGCTAGTAGCTAGCAGCTAGTACCTAGTAGCTAGTACCTAAAAACTACTAACTAGCAACTAGCAGCTAGTAACTAGCAGTTAGTACCTAATAAATAGTAGCTAGCAACTAGCAGCTAGTTGCTAGCAACTAATAGCTAGAAGCTAGTACCTAGTAACTAGTAGCTAGCAGCTAACAACTAGTAACTAGTAACGAGTACCTAGCAACTAGTAGCAGGTAGCAGCTAGCAATTACACTAGTGCATATTTGACATTTTACTTCGCCTTATAGGTCTCGGTTATGGCAGAACTAAAGCCTATAAGGAGGCGGTGGCATTTTTGCAATTTTTTCAACCTATATTGCCTCGGGTCTGTGCAAAAGCGGTGCAGTAAGAGGTTTTAGGCCTTGGTTGCAAAAGAACCGAAGCCTATAAGGCATCCCAGTAACCAAAATTTCAAAAATGCCATCAACTTCAGCACTTTTGGCTTCGGGTGTTTATTGACCGAGGCCATAAAGGGACTTTAGGCCTCGGTTAAAAAAGAACCGAGGCCTATAAGCCAACCTAATAACCTTAACTAACCCTAATTTCAAAAATGTCATCAGCGCCGTCACATTTGGCTTCGAGTCTTTATTGACCGAGGCCATAAAGGGACTTTAGGCCTTAATTATTAATTGAATCGAGGCCATATGCCCTATTTAGGTTCCCAAATTCGCGACTTCGCACTGTTCACCTTCGTCCCTACGCGAACACTCTGTGCGCGGTAGAGGCATTCTCGTCTTCATTTTCTCGTGCAGTGGTGTTTGGTTTGTCATTGGCGGAGGAGGCGTGCTTGCGGCTCGCGAAAAAGGCGTGATTTGGTGGTCACAGTGGTAGGGTTGCCCACAACGGTGGCTTGTAGTTCTGCTTCGAACGACGGTGGAGGTGCTGGATCTCTAGATCTCTGAATCTCTTGGATCTACTGGTTCATGGTGGTTTGTCGTTGCCGCATCTAGACTGTGCAGTGGTAGCACACCATGGGTCTGAGCGTCGCGGTGGGTTGCTCGTTCAGTGCTGGTGAATGTTTGGCCATGGCAGCGTTTGCCGACGATCTCGGTGGCGAGGACGAGCGCAACAGTGCTAATGGTGGCGCGAGCGAAATACCCCTATGGCTTCGGGTCCTCAGAGAACCGAGGCAGAAAAGTACCCCTATGGCTTCGGTTGACACCCGAGGCCAAAAGCCACCCTTTTTTGCCTCGCTTCATTATGCCTCGGTTCTAGAACTAGGCAGAATATCAAAAACAACCGAGGCTAAAAGCCCTTACTGCATTGGTGCTAGTACCTAGTAGCTAGCAACTAGCAACTAGTACCTAGTAGTTAGAAGCTAGCAACTAGAAGCTAGTACCTGGCACCTAGTAGCTAGGAGCTATTTGTTAACACTAGCAGCTAGCAATTAGTACCTATCAACTAGTAGCTAGCTGCTTGCAGCTATTACCTAGCAGCTAGTAGCTAGTAGCTAGTTTCTAGCAGCTAATAGCTAAAAGCTTACGGCTAGTAACTAACAACTAGTAGCTAGCAACTAGTACTTTACAAGTAGTAGTTAGTACCTAGTATCTAGCAGCTAGTAGCTAACAGTTAGTTGTTAGCATCTGATACCCAGCAGCTAGTACTTAGATGCAGCTACCAACTAACAATTAGTACCTAACCGCTAACAGCTACTACCTAGCATCTAGTAGCTAATAGCTAGCAGCTAGGTTCTAGTAGCTAGTAACTAGTAGTTAGCAGTTAGCAGCTAGTAGCTAGTAGCTAGCAGCTAGTAACCAACAACTAGTAGTCAGCAGCTAGTACCTAGTAGCTAGCAACTCGCAACTAGTACCTAACAACTAGTAGCTAGCAACTAATAGCTAGAACCTAGCAATTAGTACCTAGTAACTAGTACCTAGCAGCTAGTAACTAGTAGCTACCAGCCAATTGTTACAGTAAAGCTAGCACCTAACAGCTAGTGGCTAATACCTAGCAACTAGTAGCTAGTAGCTAGCAATAGTTGCTACCAGCTAGTAGCTAGTAGCTAGTAGTTAGTACCTAGCAACTAGTACCTAGCAACTAGCAGCTACTAGGTAGCAGCTAGTAGTTAACAGTTGGTAGGAAGCAGGTAGCAGTTAACAACTAGTAGGTAGCAACTAGCAACTAGTATGTAGCAGCTAATAGATAGTACCAAGCAGCTAGTAGCTAGTACCTAAAAGCTAGCAGCTAGTTGCTAGCAAGTAGCAGGTAGCAACTAGCAGGTAGCAACTAGTACCTAGCAACTAGTAGCTAGTAACTAGCAGCTAGTAACTAGTACCTAGAATCTAGTAGCTAGTTGCTACTAGTTAATAGCTAGCAGTTAATACCTAGAAGTTAGTAGCTAGTTGCTAGTAGCTAGTAGCTAACAGGTAGTAGTTAAAAGCTAGTAGCTAGCAAATAGTAGCTAGCAGCTAGCAACTGTACCTAACAACTAATGGCTAACAGCTAACAACTAATACCTAGCAGCTAATAGCTAGCAACTAGTTGGTAGCAACTAGTAGCTACTAGGTAGCAGCTAGGAGCTAGCAACTATGAGCTAGTTGCCGGTAGCAACTAGTAGCTAGTAGGTAGCAACAAGCACCTAACAACTACAATTGATAGCTAGCAACTAGTACCTAACAACTAATAGCTAGCAACTAGTTGCTAGTGGCTAGTAGCTAGCAGCAAGTAGCTAGTAGCTAGTAACTAACAGCTAGTAACTAGCAACTAGTAGCTAGAAGCTAGGACCTAGTTGCTAGCAGCCAGTAGCTAGTACCTATAGGCTACCAACTAGTTGCTACCAGCTAGCAGGTAGCAACTAGTAGCTAGCAGCTAGGACTTATTACCTAGTAGCTAGAATCTAGCAGCTAGTAGTTAATACTGACAACTAGTTGCTAGAAACTAGTTGTCAACATCTAGTAGCTAGCAATTAGAAGCTAGTACCAAGCAACTAGTAGCTAGCAGCTTGCAACTATAACCTAGCAGCTAGTAACTACTTTCTAGCAGCTTCTAGGTAGTAGGTAAAAGCTAACAACTAGTAGCTAGCTGCTAGCAGCTAGTACTTTGCAGGTAGTAGTTAGTACCCAGTAGCTAATACCTAATAGCTAGCAGCTACCTAGTAGTTAGTACCTAGCAGTTAACAACTAGCAATTAGTACCTAGCCGCATGCAGCTAGTACCTAGCGGCTAGTTGCTAGCAACTAGTAGGTAATAGCTAGTAGCTAGTTGCTAAAAGCTAGTACCTAGATGCTAACAACTAGCAACTAGTACCTAGTCGCTAGCAGCTAGTACCTAGCAACTAGTAGTTAGCAGCTAGTATCTAGCAACTAGTAGCTAATAACCAGCAACTAGTTGCCAGTAGCTAGCAACTAGTAGCTACCAGCTAGCAACTAGCAGCTACCAGCTAGTAACTAGCAGCTAGTTGCTAGCAGCTAACAAGTAGTTATTAGTTGGTAGGATCAAGCAGCTAGTAGATAACAGTTGGTACCTAGCAATTAGTAGCTAGCAGCTAGTACCTAACAACTAGTAGCTAATACTAAGCAGTGAGTTGCTACTAGCTAGTAGCAAGCAGCTAGTACTTAGCAACTAATACCTAACAACTAGCAGCTAGAAGCTAGTATATAGCAGCTAGTAGGTACCAGCTAGTACCTAGCAGCTAGTACCTAGCCGGTAGCAGCTAGTAGTTGACAACTAACAACTAACACATAACAACTAGAACTAATAGCAAGCAGCTTGTACCTAGCAACTAGTAGCTAGCAGGTACTTGCTAGTGACTAGTAGCTAGCAGGTAGCAGTTAGTAGCTAACAGCTTGAAGCTAGTTGTAACAACTAGCCAGTAGCAGCTAGTAGCTAGTAGCAAACAGCTAAAACTAATAGCTTGCACCTAGTACCTAATAACTAGGAGCTAGCAGCTAGTAGCTAGGACCTAGCAGCTAGGAGCTAGTGCCTAGTAGCTAATAGTTAAATGCTAACAACTAGCAGTTAGTGGCTAGTAGCTAGCAGCTGTACCTAGCAACTAGTAGCTAGCAGCTAATAACTAGTACCTAGCAGCTAGTAGCTAACAACTAGTTACTAGCAGCTAGTAACTAGCAGGTAGTAACTAGATACTTACTTCTAGCTGGTAGCAGCTAGGAGCTAGCAGTTAGAACTAATAGCTAGCAGTTAATACCTAGCAGCTAGTTGTTAGTGGCTATCGACTAGTAGCTAGCAGTTAGTAGCTAACAGCTAGTAGCTAGTAGTTAGTAGCTAGCAGGTAGTAGCTAGTAGTTAGTAGCAGTACCTAGCTACAAGTAGCTAATAGCTAGCAGCTACTAGCTAGCATGAATTAGCTAGTACCTATAAGCTAGCAACTAGTTGCTAGCTACTAGCTTCTAAGTACTAGCATCTAGGTACTAGCTATTAGTTACTAGCAGCTAGCAACTAGCAGCTAGTAGTTAATACCTAGCACTAGAATCTAGAAGCTAGTAGCTAGTACCTAATAGCTAGTACCTAGTAGCTAATACCTAGTAACTAGAAGCTAGTAGTTATAAGCTAGTTGTTAGCATGTAGTGGCTAGCAATTACTCGCTAGTATATAGTAGTTAGTAGCTAGCAGCTAGATGCTAATAGCTACTAGTTAGTACTTAGTAGCTGGTAGCTAGTAGCTAGTTGTTTGTAACTAGTAGCTAGTTGCTTGTAACTAGTAGCTAGTAGCTGGTAACTAGCAGCTAGTACCTAGAAGCTAGCAGCTAGTTGCTAGTTGCTAGTAGCTAGTAGCTAGCAACTAGTTGCTAGTAGCTAGTAGCTAGCAGTTAGTACCTAGGAGCTAGTTATTAGAAGCTAGTATCTAGCAACTAGTAGCTAGTACCTAGCAGCTAGTAGGTAGTAGCTAGCGGCTAATATCTAGCAGCTTGTACGTAACAGCTAGTAGTTAGTACCTAGAAGCTAACAACTGGTTGTTGTTAGCAGGTAACAGTTAGCAGGTAGCAACTAGCAACTACCAGCTAGCAACCAACTACTAGCTTCTAGTTACTAGGTACTAGCTGCTAGCTTCTAGTTACTAGCTACTAACTCAAAACTCTTCATGATCTTTGCCTGAAATAAATGAAAAGAACAAGGTTAAGAAATACAAGTTTAGTTTGTACTCCATTTAGTACAGGTGAAATGACAAATCAGGAAAAAGTTTTGGGACTTAGGTGCATGGCAAAATCTCCTTAAAGCACAAGGCCCCTCCCAATAAAACCTCAAATGATGATTTTGTCACCTCCTCTATCTGTTTGATCAATCATCTCACTTCTTGAAGAAGATCTTTCATTTAATCTTTCTTAGCCTAGTCTTGCTTATGATTTTTCAATTCTTAAAGATTAAGTTTTTTTGTAAAACAATTAACAAAAAAGTAGAAGTTGAAAGTTTCTTGCAATTTGTATGCTTTGCACCAAGATTGGCATTGATATGCTCATGCCTCTGTTGATTGCAGCAAGTTATTATGCTCGTGTCCAACTTTCATTCAATCTTTTACTTTAAGCTCAATGCTCAAAGCCAGACTAAAAACCACAACACCTGATTTCACAAGTTAAAAATTTTGAAACACATTTAACATCAGAAATAAGAATTAGCATTTCTGCAACCTGTCTGGTATTTTCGAAACTTCACCTTCCACACAACTCCAAAAACTATGTTCTAGTATTCAAATTAAAGATATCTTAATCAGGAATTTTATGCAAAAAGAATCAACCCAATTGGATAACTGTGGAGGAAGTTATCCATCAAACAAACAACAAAGGTCAAATTAAACTCTAGAGTTCGTCTCGAAACTTTAAGATTAAAATGCATCTTCCAAAGATCTCCAAAAATTATATTTTTACATTCAAATTAAATATAATTGAATCAATAATACATAGAAAAAAGAATCAGCTCAATTGGATAACTATGGAGAAAGTTATGCATCAAACAAGCAATAAAGGTAAAAGTTGTGCTCTACAGCTCGTCTGGCAATTTCAAAAACATAATGTGCCTTCCGTAGACCTCCAAAATTTATGTTCTTAGATTAAAATTGAAGATAATTGAATCAAGAACATATAGAAAAAAGAATTCGCTCAATTGGATGGTTGTGGTGAAAATTATGCATCAAACAATCAAAGTGGTCAAAGCTGCCAGATTTCAGATTAACACCAAGTAGCATACTTTATGCAGAAAAAGTTTTCCTTCATTCAGCAGGTGTTTTAGCAGAATTGTTTTGCATAATTTCATAGGATTGATGGATCTATTGTGTCCTTTGTGAGATCTCATTCTAGTAGCACAAAACACAGATTTCCAAATAAGAAAGTGAATTGTGCATCATTTAAACTCACCTCTTGTTGGAGATCTATGTGAAAGCAAATCTGAAAATGAAAATTGACACTTTACTAAATGCAAAAATCAACTATACAGATTTGATATTCACAAGGTATGTACATATTCACAAAAATAATGGTTAGATCTACCAAATACTGGAACTAAATCCCTGACAACGGCGTCAAAAACTGTGATTGATTCTCAGCAACCATTTCCCAACAAGTATACTAGTACATATTAGTATCAACAAGTGTTGTATCCACAAGGATTTAGCAAGTATGTTAGCAGTTTGATTTTTGGGTTTTATGTTTGTGTTAGAGAAAGCAAGTAAAAATAAATAGTAGTTATTAGATAGATTGAGTGGAGTAGGGGCTATGAATTGATTTCCTCTCATCTTGTTCTACTACACTACTACCATCTTATTTACTTACTTTTCAAATTATTCAATGTCTAGGGAGTACTCTTTCTACGTAGATCTAGGTTCATCACTAATACACTAGAATCTAAGGACTTCAAACCCAGTGTGATTCCTCAACTCCTAGTATAATGAATCCTTACTTTAATGTGCACGACTCTGTCTTCCAGCATCCCCTCTGGCTACTGAATCAACACTAATATAAGTATGATGATTGATTGGACCTTAGCTTAAGATCAACCTTTCAACTCAATCCCAACCAGTGAAATAGGATGAGTCATCAATTCATCCACATAAGTTGAGATCAATCTTCCAACTCAAATCAAATCTGTGAAATAAGATGAGTGATCAAGTTATCATTAGCATCAACTTTAGCAATTTATCAGCAATTGATCATGAGTATCACAAAATATCATCGCACATAATAATTCAGGACATCATCATTGCCCTAGAATCCATAAAACTCAAAAACCAAAACCACGAGGCTCGCGTCGTTTGGCGGTATTGAAGGCTTGCCAAATAGTTTCTAGGCAGAACCCATAACTATGTTTAAGTTGCATGCGTCAGGCGGTAAACCCAGAAAATACGAATTTTAACGGAATTGCGAAAGAAACAAGCACCCATGGTCCAATTACATCAATATTTCATTGAACACGAATTAACATAAAGGTGCAGCTCCCCTTACCTAGAAATCTTGCTCCAAAAAGCCCTCATAAGGTCCTTCTTACACCAAGTTTGATCTAACTTTCCTTTTCTGCCCTTGAGCACACTTTCTCCCTTCTTACACCAAGTTTGATCTAACTTTCCTTTTGATCTAACTTTCCTTTTCTGCCCTTGAGCACACTTTCTCCCTTTCAAATTCACTCTTTTGTTCAGTTTTAGGTGTTCTGAATCTCTGTCCTTGCAACTGCACGAAATTACTCCCTAGTACTTACTCTAATCCCTCCTTTTGTTAATTTTCATCCTAAAAGAATTATAAAAAATATTTAAACTCCATTACATGTTTCATGCCCTTTCATGCACGCTTATGATTATAAAATCATACCACAAGTTCATGCATGCACACAAAATAAATTAATTAATACATTAACCCTAATGGCATACACAAGACTCGAACCCAAGTCCTCTTAACCCCACTCCACACGCTTAACCACTTAAGCTACCATTGCTCCTTTGTCATATCTCTCTGTATTAATTACTTTATAGATTCATTCTCTCACATTTATTAAATAAATATTTATTTATTTATTTAATTTTCTCGAGTCTCACATTCATCTACTTTAGCATCAAACTTTCAAGTTGCTCTTTACCATTATTTAAAATGAGGCCTTTATATTTCGTTTTGAAATTCTCCACCATGATCACTTCTTAAGGAAACACTTTTAGAATTCTTTTCATTTTCTCAAACGTTGTCAAACCTTTTAAAAGCATGAAATGTATCATTCTTAACAACTAAAAATAATGTCCATGTCAATCTAGAATAATCATCATCAATTACTAATGTATAAAAGTTTCCACTAAGACTCATGATTCGTGAAGGTCCAAATTGATCTATGTGGAGCAATTCCAAAGGTCTTTCAATTGAAAAACATTTTTTGTGTTTAAAAGATACCTTTGTTTGCTTTCCCTGTTGACAAGCTTCACAAACTCTATCATTCTCAAACTTGAGTTTTGGTAAACCTTCAACCAAGTGTTTTCTATTTAATCGATTAAAATGTTGCATATGTTTGTGACAAATCCTTCTATGTCATAACCATGTATCATCCTCTTTTGTAAGAAAACATTGTATGATAATTCATACATGATGTAGATAAGGGAAATAAATGTTATTGACTTTTTTCCCTACTAACATTATGCTACCACATGCATAAAAAATGAGACAATGACTAGGTTCAAAAACAACTTTAAATTCTTTATCACAAAGTTGGTTTATACTAATCAAGTTATGATTCAATCCTTCAACTAGAAGCACATTTTTATGTTGAATGAGTATCCATTACTTATGATTCCATTTCCAATTATTTTTCCTTTGTTGTTATCTTTGTAAGTCACGAAACCTTCATCCTTCATATCCAACTTTGTAAATTTGGTTTTTGTCACCTGTCATGTGCCTTGAACACCCATTATCAAGGTATCACAAGTCATTCTAGTCATGTTTTATGACCTACAAAACAAATTCATATTACATGGTACCCTTTGATAGGTTGGGTCCAACATGGTTAAACCTTTCTTGGTCTTTTTCATATCCATTTCATAAATCCCTTAGGAACATCATATTTCCTTGGATTATAGTTCTTGTATACATGACCTTTCTTCATACAATAATTGCAAGAAATCAATGGCATATTATTTGACTCACTTTTGGAAAAGAAACTTACAAAATAAACAGGGTGGTAACTGTAACATCCCGGTGGGATATTACTTAAAATAAATAATTAAACAAGACAAAATTAAATACCTCATTTATTAATTAATCCATTTCCCAAACACGCGGGAAATTTCAAAACTTTAAAGTCCAATGATACGGTAGTTAATAGTTAAAATATCCAGAATTCACATTTACAAATTAAATATCATAATAGTAAAAATCGGTAATTCAAATTACAAGAAAATTTAATAACAGTCTTTATAAAATCCCCATGTATGTTGATCCCTCACTCCGCCACTAAGCATCTCTTGGCTCACCTAAAACATTATCTGCTCCCGGATAACAAGTTACTCGATCATCACCACACACAACCAGATAGGATGAGCTATGTACATAAACATAGTTAAATATGAAATAAATCCCAGTCAGTAAATAATTATTTATTTATTTCCAAAAACACCCACTTTCCCCCACTCATAACCAATATGAGTTCATGCATGTATTCTAAAATCTTGGGATTTCATGTGCTTCCACGACCCTCCTCGCTCGTGGTCCAACCTACAAGGCTATCCCGCTTGTAGTCCTGCTTCACGGACTCTTACACTCGTTCATTCGAACTCCTCGCTCGGACCTAGACACGTATACCCGTCTTTCCTACTATGAACTCCCTCGCTCATAGCATTCTCAAGTTGAGCATAAGATGAACTCCCTCGCTCACTTATCCCAACGAGAGTACCTCCGGTGAACTAAACTGTTCAGGTTCCGCATGCGGTCCTCCCATCATGAACTCCTCGTTCGCGACTCAATCCAAGCACATTCTAAAATTCTATGGACTTAGTCCTTCAAGCCCAAACACCACAAAACATGTATATACTTCCCATAATTTAGGAAACATCAAACAAAAAAGCTCAAACAGCACACACAAGCATGGATTTTCAACATTCTCGCTTAAGCCAATGGTATTCACCCCAGCTAGTCCATCAACCTCGCTTAAGCTAACCTACCTCGCTTGAGCGAGTGTGAAACAATGGCCTCACCACATCATCTCGCTTAGGCGAAATCTTCCTGCCTGAGCGAGACCATCGTTCGCTCAAACTCACGCAACTCCTCGCCTGAACGAGGATTCGCGCTTAACATGCACAAGTCTCATCGCGACCTCGCCTAGGCGAGCTATTCTCGCTTGAGTGAGTGAACGTGTCGCTCAAGACCAAAACTGGTCGCCTGAGCGAGATGCGCGAACCAACACAGGGACAAGTTTCTGCAACTTTCGCCTAGGCAAGAGTGACTCGCTTGGGCGAAAATAGCAGAGTTTCGTCTCTATTCATGCAAGCAAACAACCAAGAGCATGCCAAAACACAGCACAACCATTACAAAATAGTGTATATCAACATTGCACATCACAAAAACTTGTTTTATTTCCATTTGAATTGCCAAAATCGGAGGTTTAACCATAAGCAACCAATACAATACCAAACCCTCATTCTAGACGCACAAAACATACAAGACTTTACAGCAACATCAATTTACCCCAAGTTCTAAATCACATTAGGTATATCACAAATTCCATAGTATACAGAATCCAATTGCGAAGAGTAAAATGAAAATCACAACATAATTGATTTATACACACAAAGGCAGGTTCCCCTAACCTGGAATGCTTGATTAATAGGCAAAAATGAAGGTTCCTTATTCAGCTAGGCCTTGCGTCAACCTTACTCCCATTGTCGTCTCTTGTGCACCCTCATTCTCACCTAGAATTTGGCTTTTATAGGTATCTTAATAATGGGTTTAAAAATTGAAACGAAATTGGGCTTCATTATGGGTTTAATGCCTATTCAATGATAATTACAAAGTGGTTTTTCAGACCCTCTTGGTTGTGCCCCTTCTGCTAGGGTTCCCTCTACCTTTTCATATTCATTCCAAGCTAAATTTAACAAAAATAAAGTCTACTTTATGTCCGTCAAGGTTTGAACTCATGACCATACCAACACCAATTCAATACACAACCATCCAACCAAACCATCTTGAATGATAATTATCAAAATACTATGATTATATTATCACTCACTAGGCACAAATATATTATCAAAATAATAGCAATTAAATAGCACAAAATTGGCAAACATAGGACTTGAACCCAAGTCCTCTCACACAAATCAAGTACTCTCAACCACTTGAGCCAATACTTTTCCACGTCATACCAATTAACATTTAATGTCATTAAAGTTCCTCCCTCCCGCATTTATTAATAAATTAATTATTAATTTAATTAATTTCCACGGGTCTTACAGTAACCCTCTCCATCCTTTCCAAAGACACAGTTTTGAAAGCCAAGAATAACTTCTAAGTTTACTTTCCCTATTGTGAATTTTACACAGGTTTTTAAAAGATATTTAACATGATTTTTCAAAATAATGAATTTTTCACAAGGTTCTGCAGCCAACTGATTTTTGCAAGAACATGTTGAATTATTGTAAATTATGTCTAGGTTTTCAGAATCAACTTTTAAATCGGCTAGTTTTGATTCTAGCTAATTAACTATTTTCTAGCCAATTGTTTAAGCTTTTCAAATTATTATTTATGACAACAATTATGTCAACTTCACTACGTAATTCTTCAAAGTATGCAACAATTGATTATAATCATTCTTGTCTTTTGATGACATAGAACTTACTTGGCTTGATGATGATGACTTATATCCAGCCATGAGACACAAGTTTGCTTCTTCAATTTAATCTTGTGATGAGTTACTTGTTGAATCATCATTATCTTCCCAAGCTAGCACGTTGTTCCTTGGGTTCTTCTCCTTTTTCCTATTAACACTTTTATCTTTTTTTTTTATTGTTTGGACATTCAATTTGTATATGTTCTTGCATTCCATAATTATAACAAGAGAAACTACGAGTTTTATTTGAATCATTACGTTTAGAAGTGTACCTCTTTTGATTACCTTTCTTACTATGAGACCCGGGAAATTTAAATAATTAAATAAATAATTACTTAATAAATGCGGGTAGCAGGAGCCTTTATGGTATTTAATGCTGGTTATTGTGATGTAGAATAGTACTAGCTCAAATGGTTGAATGTACTTGGTTATGTTGAGAGAATTTGGGTTTGAGTCCTGTTTATGCCAAATTGTGTCTTCATTTAATTGCTTGTTATTTTTGTGATATATTTTACCTTAGTGCATGATATTAAATTCTTAGAGGTGTAAGAATTGTCATGAAACATGGATTGGTTAAATTGGTTATGCATTTGATTTGTAATTGAATGGTTGTGTGTTTGAACCTTGTTAAACACAAATTAAGCTTTCTTTTTGCCAAAATTCTTTTTGTCATGAATGAGAAGGGTAAAAAACCCTATGAGAAACCAAAAGGGCTGAAAAACCATCAGGTTGATAAATTGATGGCCATTGACCCTTACAACAATGAATTCATTTTTTTTAATTAATTTAATTAAAATAGAGGTCGAAAGGGGAGAGAGAGAAGAGATAGTTCTAAAAAATTGCAGAGAATTGAGAATGAGGGTGGATAAATCAAAGACGTGGGAACTTCTTATGGTTAGTAGAAGCAAAGGTGACCTAAGGAGTGTGAACGAAGGGCTAAGGACCTTAGTTTGAGCAAGGATTTCCAGGAAAGAGGAACTGCTTCTGTATGTTTTTATTCGTGTATAATTTATTGTGTTATGCCATGATCCAAATGCATGAGATTCCCTCTTTTTGCGTTGCTTTTCGTGGGTTTTTGGGTTTTTACCCAGAAACTGCCTAATGGGCATGAGTGTGACGTTAGGCGATGCATTTTTTTTACCCAGATTTCTGGGTTCTAATATGAATTTCATGGCGACAATGATTTTCCACAAGCAGCGCGACGTTGTCAACGGTTGTTTGGTGCTGAAGTTATTGCGACTTTTGAATGTGATTTTGTGAATTATGTCGTGCAATAAATATGATAAAATTTATCAGATTAGGGTTATGATGTTGCTTGGGAGAAGTTATGTATGAGTAAACATGAGTAGAGGTTGGGTTTTAGAAGGGAAAACTTGTAATTTGATTTTTTAGAGCTCAATGGTTGTATGACTCGTAAAGAATAATATTATTGTGTGTTGGGTTGATCAATTATATGAAAATTGGTGTGTTTTTGTGCAATCGGCAGCTGGATCATTTTTTCTAGAAAAAATTGTGTTCCTCACAAGTACAGAAACCTAGGGTTTTTGCCCAGGAGCTGATGTACCGCTTGGCGGCACTCTGTTTGCCGCCAGGCAACAATGGGTGCAAAGGCAATAAAGGGAGTTTAATTGGTTGGTTGTGAGGGAGATTTCTGGAAGTGCATTGGAAGGGAAATTAGGTCACTAAAATTGGAAGGAATAATGCATGGGGATTAATTGTGTTTAAGCCAATGTAAGAAGTAGGATGGTGTACCATGCTAGAAGTGATTTGGTAATTGGTAGTGAGCTTGTATTGGTGGTCTAAATAGATGGAGATAAGAAGGAAAATATGTAGAGTAACTGACTAGGAAATGTTGAGAATTTGGATGCTTTAATGTAGGAGTTTTGCAACTTTGGATATATAAGTTGAATGGATAGAAATGCTAGAAATTGGGGATAAGTATATGATGTTTTAAATGAACTGAACTCGCATGTAGGAATTGGTTCTGTTGGTGTGGTATATGGTAATGACTTGGTGATGTCCCATTTGTAATGTTAAGCTAGAATTAAGTGGATAAACTCTTGGATTGTAGACATATATAAGATTGAAGTATATGAGATGTGACTACGGGTCTGGAGTTAGACCATAATTTTGGGAAACATGTTAATGTATTGGATGAATTGAATTAATCTATGGTCTGTTTTGGGGTGCTAAAAATATAGTAGCTGGTACGCTACTAATATAGCGCCTAGCGGCACACGGGTGTTCGCTAGACGATAGGACCATCAGGGATACCCTTGGAACACGCGGCGCTTAGCGGTAAGGAGTGACCTGTCAGGCGATAGACTTCACAACAGTGGGTCTGGAGCTGCCTGGCGCTTGGCGGTGAGATGCTTCTGCCAGGCAGTTTGTAAGACCCGGGAAAAATTAATTAATTAAATAATTAATTAATTAATAAATGCGGGAGGAAGACGTCTTTATGACATTAACTGTTGTTTAATGTGACGTGGAAAAGTACTAGCTCATGTGGTTGAGAGTACTTTGATTGTGTGAGAGGACTTGGGTTCGAGTCCTATGTATGCCAATTATGCTTTATTTTAATAATATGTAAGAGTGTGGAATTTGAAATGTAAACTTATGCTGAGTGTGTATATCATCAAATGTGGTTTGGCAAAGTGGTTGTGCTATGGCCTTATGAGTGGAAGGTCACGGGTTTAAACCTTGGTGGGCAAGGAATAAGCTTTATTTTTGCTAACTATTAGTGTGATATGAATGTGAAGGGACAAAGAAAACCTAGTAGAAGGGTAACCATTAGGTGCTGAAAAATCACCCAACTAAGGGACTTGAATAGCCATTAAGCCCACACTTAAGCAAAACTCGTTTTTTTGCATTAACCCACCTTGAGGCAATTATAAAAGGCAAAATTGAAGTGAAAATAGGGTTTTTGCAGTTGGTCATTTTGCCTATAGTGAGGAGAGCGAAATTTGGGAGTGAGAGACTGAATTGAGTGTGCAAGGGCTGAAGCAAGAGGGAGGTTGGAATCAAGGTGTCTGTCTTCTCAATTTTGAGCACTAATCCCAAGTTAGGGGAGCTTATCCTAATTTTCGTGCTGTTATTTTAGGTTGTGCATTGGATAAATTGTATGTCATGAAACTCGTGTGGTATGCGCTGTGATTCAGAATTTGATGGGTTGAGATGGTGTGCAATGTCTTGTTATGCATAATTTTGTGATTAGAGGGAGGGTTTTGATATGGAATGGGTAGAGATGATTTAATCTCGAGTTGGGTAATATGATTGGATGATATAGGACCTGTTCTAATGTTTGTGGTCTTTATTTGTGCTTGGTTATACTTTAATCGTGTTTTGGTATCGTTAGTGGTGCAAATTGGGCAAAGTTGGATGATTTTGTGTGTGTACAGAGGCTAAACCCTGCAAGTCTCGCCCAAGCGAGTCCATCTCGCCCAAGCGAGTCCATCTCGCCTAAGCGAGAATTGCAGAGCTACTCCTCTGATTTAAAGGTCTTGTAGCTCGTCTAGGTGAGTTGTGCTATTGTTGAGCGAGTGACACTCTCGCTTAGGCGAGAGTGGCTCACCTAAGCGAGATAGCAAGGAAGTGTGCTCATGTTGAGCGCGATTTCTCGTCCAGGCGAGGTTTTTGTAGGTTTTAAGCGAACTAGGGTCTCGCTCAGGCGAGATGGCCTCGCCTAAGCGAGATGTCGTGGCCATGTATGGGCTTTGGTTGTAGTTTAGCCCAAGCGAGTCTGAAATTGGTGTTTGGGCGAGAGATGGTCTCGCCTAGGCGAGGGGATCTCGCCTAGGCGAGATGACATGATTTTTGTGGCTGTTTTAAGCTCGCCAAAGCGAGGTGAACTAGCCTAAGCGAAACAGAGGACTTAGCTTGGGCGAGAGGCTCTGGCTTGGGCGAGATTATGTGGATTTCTCATGTTTGAATGATCTTGTGTGTGTGGAATGACTACTTTTCTTAAGTATATGAAGTATATGCATGTGTTGTGGTGTGTGGGCTTGAAGGACTAAGTCCGTTAGGGGTTTGGGATGTGCTCGGTGGTTGGACACATGATGGGCATGGAACTGGTTGAGTTCCCGTCGGCTACTAATGGGCGAGGAGTCCTTAGTATGGTGATTACATGTGTCGGGCGCACGATGGGCAAGGAACTGTGATGTTCCCGTCGGCTACTATTGGGCGAGGAGTCCATAGTATGGTGATTGCGTGCGTGCCAGGGTCCAAGTTATAAGACTTGGATGTTTATACTACAGGCGAGGAGTCTGTAGGGCAGGACTATGAGCAGGATAGGCTCATAGGGTTGAACCACGAATGAGTTAGTTTCGTGGGAGCACATGAAAGTCCCAAGATCTAGTTCATGCATATGACTTATGAAGGACTATGAGGTCATGGTTTGGGTGATTTGGAAATTATGTGTGGCGATGATCGGATAACTTGTTATCCGGGAGCAGATGATGTGACAGGTGGGCCAGGAGATGCTTAGACTCGGAGCGAGGGCTAGCATGGGATATTTTGTAGAGTCATATATGTATATGTTTATTATTTTATCTTTGAGAATATTATGTAAACCTGGCAGGAGCCATTGACTTTTATTTCAGTTTTATGAATTCTGGACTCTTGGTTTTATGGCTTTATGAATGAAAGTTTTAAATTTCCCATGTTTTTTGGGAAATGGTTTTATTAAATGCGTTCTTTATTTTATTTTGGATTTTATTTATTAAATATCATTAATATTCCTTAGGGATGTTACACAGTCTACGTAGGAATGTCGCCTGGCGGCGCTTAGGCAACGCCAGGTGATAGCGTTGCAACCAATGACATTTCTTGCTTGCGTTTATTGTGATGTGATGTGAGACTTGGAGCAGGAGATGCTAATTGTGTCATGAGCGGGTAGGTTCATGACTGGTGGTGAACACATGATAATATGAAAGGGAAGTTTCATATTATGATGCTCTCGTGTGGGGATACGAGCGGGAAGGTTCGTATGTTCCGTGCTCACACTTGAGAGTTGCTGCGAGCAGGGAGGTTCGTAGTTGTTGGATCACGTGTGTTGAACTACAGGCGAGGAGGTCCGTAGAGTTGGACTACAAACAAAGAGGTTTGTAGAGGTAGGACCACGAGCGGGCAGGTTCGTGGAAGCATCATACATCTTGGGTCCATGGTCAATTATTTGTGTGACTTGAAGGTTGGAAAACTTGGGGCAATAGGGTCTGGGCCAAGAATTAACTAGACTAAAATAGTTTTGGTGAATCAATATTTATCAATTTATGTGTTATTTGTTGATGAGCTCACCCTTTCTGTTTGTGTTTGGCGATGATCGTGTGACTTGTCACATTGAGCAGATGATATTCTAGGTGATACTGTGATGATAAAAAGAAATACTTTTTAAGTATTATTTATTTATTTATTTATATTATTTTCTATATTATACTAAAAAAAATTAAAACTGTACCACACCTAGCCAATTCAACCAAGTAATAATAATAAACGACCACTATATCTACACGTGAAGTTATTCAGGTAACCGACCTAGGCTGACCTAATTCTAACCGGCCTAAATTGGTAACCTAAGACACTAAAACCAGCCTAAGACCATGTATCAGTAATGGCGGCATGAGCCGCCAAAGAGGTAATCGGCCTATGCCGACCACCCTGGTATACTTAACGAAATCAAAGCCCACCAACGGCGGAGCATAGTGGGTGCTGGGAGGGGCCATGGCCCCCCCAAAGATTTTTGATTTTTTTAAAATATATATATTTTGAAAATTTTGAATTTTTTTTAAATTTTTTAAATTATAGGTAATATATTTTATAAATGGATGAAAAATAAATTGTTCTTCTTTTTATTTCTTTTATAAAATACAACCAATTAATATTAATAGATAATAAAACATAAAATTAAATATATAAAGAATAAAAATATTTAGGTTTAATTAATCTTTAGTCACTATTTTCATCTAAAAATATCAAGTTGGTTCTCAAGTTTTTTCTAGTCTCAATTTGATCCCAATTTTTGAAAAATTGATGTAATTTGGTCATTCTTGTTAAATTTATTAAAGCGGATCAAAGATTTTCATCAAAATTAATAGTGAGATTGTGTTAATTATACCAACAAAATAAATTATCTTTATTTTTAACTTTAAATTTAATGAAAAAACATTGATCTGTTTTAAGAAATTTAATAAAAATAACGAAATTGCATTAGTTTTTCAAAATTCATAATCAAATTGAAATTAAACAAAATTGAAGGACCAACTTAACATTTTTGAACTAAATCAATAATCAAAAGAATAATTAAACCAAATATTTATTAAGATATTTTTTATGTCGTTTTTTGTTGTCTTGTTAATTTTACAAAAATTGTACTAATTTCTCACTCTCATATATATATATATATATATATATATATATATATATATATAAATATTAAGAAAAAAGGTAATTATTTTTTCTCTCAGTTCTCATTTGTCTTATTTCTTTTTTGAAGAAAAGAAAAATAATTCTCTTTTATCTTACTTGATAATGAAATATTAATTTAATAGTTAACATTGTTTTTTTTATCTCGTGAGCCTTTGGTATATTCATTATTTATGAATATAGAAGAAAAAATAGTATATTATGTGTTTTTTCATAACCGAGTGACTTAACTATACTATATTTTTTCTTTAATATTTATGCTTCTCAATTTTTTTAGTAAGGTATGATAAATTATTTTTAATATTATTTTAAAAATAGGTATATTGATGAAGAATAAATGAATAGATTCATTATTAAAAAATGATAAAAGTGAAGCTATTCGTGAAAATGGAAACAAGATAAATTATATTTTTCACAACATTAAACTAAAGATCAAATTATTGAGTTAGAAGAACCAATTTTTAAAACATTATACTAATGATCCAACAATTTAATGATCAAAGAATTATACTATTTGGCCCCTCCAAAACTTGTGGTTAAGATCCGCCATTGAAGCCCACAACAGTCGAGACTAAGGGCCTGGGCCAAAACCTAGGCCCACCTATAGCCCAAACCAAGGCCCAGCCCATGGAATAGACAAACATAATTACTAATCTATAAATACACATGGACCCCACGAATTAAAGATACATATTCATTACTCCATTAATCACTTGATTTGACTTTTTGAGAGCTTTGGCTGACTTAAGTTTCAAAGTCTCTTATGTAGGTAACCCCTCCCGGGTCCAAGCCGATATATGCCAAATGGGAAGAAGCCAACCGAGGAGATAACGGATATGGGTAAGGTGGTACTTGTGCCTAATTGATCTTATTTGTTCTCTGCAGGAACAATTGGCACCCACCGTGGGGCACGAGATAACACTTTACTACCCGTTTTCCCCGAAGATGGTTTCAACCTGTAGCAGAGCTGGAGTTAACAAACAAGCTGACGCTGGCCCTTCAGGACCCGCTAACATCACTCCGGATCTGGCTGCCATCCTGAATGGTCAAGCTAAGATGCAAGCGGAGTTGGCTGATCTGAAAAAGCGTAGCGTTGATGAGATGGAAGCACTACGATAGGAAAACTCTCGCCTCAAGCGAAAGATCGAGGCCGATCCCACTCAAAAGGGAAAGGCCAAGGAGGCATACGAAGCTGCAAGGTCCCCGACCTTTCAGCCCACAAAAGAAGAAAAGCGAGTACAATCCTACCACACACACCTTCACCACCACCCAATAAACACCCATCCTCTCAACCCACCCCACTCATTTCCCCTCCACCCTACCCTGGCACACCGCGGCCCCCACCCTTGCCGCCACCCTCCCCACCACTCAGGTTCCCTACAACATACCCACCACCCTACACACTACTCATATCCCACCAGCCTACAACGCTCACTACCTCCCTACAACCCACATCTCCCCTCACAACTTCACCTCCACCTTTCCCACCCTTGTCCACCATCCCATCCCCCCTCATCCGCTCCCACCCTACCAACCTAGACGTCGCCACCCCTTCACCGACTTTATCACTGACACCCCCTTCCCACCCAGTGGGAACCCTTCACACTAGAGCGTTACACTGGTGAAACCGATCCCGACGAACACCTTAAGGTCTACATCACCCACGTAGCCCTGTACATACTTCCCAAGGCACCGTCTTCTGCAAAGCCTTTCCCACCACCCTCAAAGGCCTCGCCCTCGAATGGTTCACAACCTTCCCACCTTACTCTATCGACAACTTCGACATCCTCTCACACATGTTCACAACTCATTTTGCTGGCAGCCGCCCACACCAAACTACTACAATCTCCCTCATCGGCATCAGGCAAGAACAGGGCGAGCCGCTTCGGGCATTCATCGATCGCTTTAGCAAGGCTGCCCATCGCACCCCACACCTCAACCAAGAAATGATTCTCCAGTGTATGGCCCTCACCCTTCAACCCGGCCCCTTCGCCAACAACGTCTACCTTCATCCACCCGCCTTTATGCACGAGCTAAAGTTGCGTGCCGCCGACTATGTTCACATGGAGGAAATGCAGACCCTCTACACCAAATTCAGCAATGACTATGCACCCACCGCCGCCAACCCCACCCCACAACCCTCCCGCCCTGACCCAAGACCATGAGAGTCCCAGCAACCCCGCTTTACTAGATATGCTCCCCTCAATGTCCCCAGATCCCGCCTCCTTGATGAGGTCTTACAAGCCGACCTCATCCCACCCCCACGCAAGACGACTACTCCCACCAATGTTCATATGACCAAATATTGTCGCTATCACCGCAACCATGGCCACACTACAGAGGACTGCAAAGCACTCCAGGATAAAATTGAAGAGCTGGTGCGTGCTGGCCACTTTTGCCGCTTCATCCGCAGAGAGGATCATTCCTCTCAATCCCGCCATACTCATCGCTCCGACCACAGACGCCCTCCCTATGACTCTCGCCACGATAGACGCCCTAACCAGCCCAACAACCAAGACCCCCAACCGGCTCGCACCGATGTTACCCCTACCGACCCTCCTTACGTGGCACCATCAACACCATCTCCGATGGTTTCGCTAGTGGAGGATCCACCTCTTTTGCCAAAAAGAAACACCTCCGCCATATCCAATCCATCAACCACATTACCCATTCCCATCACAGACGTTGCATGCCTCCCATCACCTTCACGGACGACGACTTTCACGACCTCGATCACCAAGAAGATGACCCTATGGTCATCACTGTTGAAATCGAAAACTATGCAGTCAAAAAAGTCCTCATCGGCCAGGGCAGCTCCGTTGACATCCTCTACTGGGCATCATATCAGAAACTTCAACTCCCAGATACCGCCATGGTCCCATATGATGAACCAATTTATGGCTTTTCTGGAGAACAAGTTTCCACCCGTGGCTACATTGACCTTCACACCGTCTTCCGTGATGGAGCTCAAACCAAAACCGTTCCCATCCGCTTCCTCATCGTTGACGCACCCACATCTTATAATGTCCTCCTTGGCCGCCCCTTGCTCAACACCCTTGGCGCCGTCGTCTCCACCCCTCATCTGACCATGAAATTTCGCTCCCCTTCTGGCGACATCCTCACCATCCATTGCGACCAACGCCTGGCACGCGAATGCTACATGGCCAGCCTACGCCCACAACTCCCTATCCAGCAAACCAATCACATCGAGCGGTCACCCGGTTCTTGGATCGCTCTATCGGGTGACGACCTAGACCCTAGAGTGGGCCGAGATGTTCGCCTCGAACTTATTGAATAGACCACCCCCCTGGAGCTCCCGAATGGCTACTCCATCAACCTTGGCACCGGGCTAGACTGTGACGAGCGTGCCATCATCACACCCATTCTAGTCGGCAACACGAACCTTTTTGCTTGGTCAGCCGCAGACTTACTTGGAGTGGACCCTCTGGTAGCATCCCACAAGTTATCCATCTACAAAGAAGCCCACTATATCTCCCAGAAAAAACCCAAACTCGGCGAGGAGCGACGCCTAGCGGCTAAGGCTGAGGCCGATAAGTTACTGAGCGCATGATTCATTGAAGAAGCTCATTACACCACTTGGCTTTCTAATGTAGTCCTGGTGAAGAAAGCCAACGGCAAGTGGCGGATGTGTGTCGATTACACAGATCTAAACAAAGCATGTCTTCGAGATGCCTACCCCTTACCCAACATTGACCGACTTGTTGACGGTGCGGCGGGAAACAAAGTCCTCAGTTTTCTTGACGCATATTTCGGTTACAATCAAATCCCCATGGCCGCATCCGACATGAACAAAACCACTTTCATCACAGACGACGCCAATTATTTTTACAAAGTTATGCCTTTTGGCCTCAAAAACGTCGAAGCGACCTACCAACGATTAATGGACAAAGTTTTTAGTCATTTGATGGGCAAATGTGTCGAAGTATACGTCGATGACATGGTTGTCAAATCTCCAAGCCATCACCAACATGCGCAAGACCTCTCAACAGTCTTCTCCGCATTACGCCAATACAACCTTCGCCTCAACCCCGACAAGTGCGTATTTGGCGTCGACCACGGATAAATTCCTCGGATTCATGTTAACCCAGCGCGACATAGAGGCCAACCCTGAAAAGTGCGAAGCGATCATCAAAATGCGTAGTCCCACCAACGTCAAAGAAGTCCAACGCCTCATAGGCCGCCTTACAGCCATTTCCTGCTTCCTGCCCAAACTAGCTGAACCAACCCAACCCATCATACAACTCCTCGAAAAATCCGCCAGATTCACGTGGACTGACGATTGTGAACAAATTTTCCAAAAATTGAAAAACACCCTTACCTCACCACCTATCCTCCAAAAACTAGATACTCACCAACCTTTGCTGGTTTATATCACAGCTACAGATCACACCGTCAGCGCCGCGCTAGTTCAGGATGTAGCCGGCACCCTACATCCTGTTTACTTCGTCAATAGAACGCTGCAAGATCCTAAAACCAGATACCAAATGGTGGAAAAGCTGGCCCTATCCTTGGTACACACAGCCCACCGCCTGCGCCCATACTTCCAAAACCACAGCATCATCGTCAAAACCGATTACCCAATTCAGAAGATATTGCAAAAACCAGACCTGGCAGGACGGATGTCGTCCTGGGCCGTTGAGTTGTCCGAATTTAACATTCGTTATGAACCTCATGGCCCCATAAAAGCTCAATGCCTCATAGACTTCGTCAACGACCTCCAACAGATACCCACAGAGGTCCAGTGGACACTTCACGTAAATGGTTCTTCAAATCCGATAGGTGTAGGCGCTGACATCATGTTGGAAGGCCCCAACGACATCCTCATTGAGAAATCCCTTCACTTCGCTTTCAAAACATCCAACAACCAAGCCGAATATGAAGCCATCATCGCCGGCCTATCCCTGGCCCGCGAGGTTGGCGTCAAATCCTTAACATGCAAAACCGATTCCAAGTTTACTGTGGGCCATCTGAATGACGAGTTCCAGATCAAGGACCCCACCCTTTTAGAATATTACCATCTAGTCCGTGCAGTCATCCAATCCGCCTTCAACCAAGTCCGCATCGAACACATTCCTAGGACCGACAACATCAGAGCCGGCATCCTATCCAAACTAGCCAGCACCAAATTAAAAAGCTGCCACCGATCCCTATTGCAACATACACTATCCACCCCTTCCATCACAAATACTTGCCATAGCCTAACCCACTCCCAAACCGACAACCTAACCCATCCCCAAGCCGACAAGTGGACCACTCCTTATAATCGATATCTCCAAACCGGTAACCCCCCACCAAATATTGACAAAACTTGGATAGCTAAAGCCGCCAGATATACCATGATAGGCGATGATCTTTACAAACGTGGATATGGCCAACCACTTCTCAAATGTGTCACTGCAAAACAAGCCCAGTACATCATTAAGGAATTGCATGAAGGCATTTGCGGCACCATTCCGGCGCACGCACCATGGCTACCAGAATCCTTCACGCCGGTTACTTCTGGCCGACTATAGAAGTAGATTGCCAAGACTTCGTCAAAAAATGCAAACCATGTCAAAAGCATGGCAACCTCATCCACCAGAAATAAGAACAACTTCATTCCATACTATCCCTGTGGCCCTTCGCTAAATGGGGGATGGACATCCTCGGCCCTTTCTCCCCCGGCAAAGGCCAGGTAAAATTCCTAATAGTAGTCGTCGATTACTTCACTAAGTGGATAGAGGCCAAGCCACTAACCACTATCACAGCCCAACAAGTCCAACAATTTGTTTGGAAGGATATTATATGCTGGTATGGTGTCCCACATACTATAATCACAGACAATGGCCGACAATTTATAGATAAGGAACTCGCCAAATTCTACATCGGTCTAGGCATTAAACACATAACCAGCTCTATGGAACACCCACAAACCAATGGACAAGTTGAGGTGGCAAACAAGGTTATCCTAGTGGAACTACGCAAGCGGCTGGACAGCGCCAAAGGCCGATGGCCTGAAGAACTAGTAGATGTGTTATGGGCTTACAGGTGCACCCCTCAATCAACAACAAACGAGTCTCCGTTTAGCCTAGTATACGGTGCAGACGCTATGATACCCGTTGAAATTGGCGAACCATCCCTACGCCGAGAACTATATGACCCAACCCACAATCATCAAAACATGGCCACTCACCTCGACCTCCTACCCGAGCTAAGAGAAAAAGCTCAGATACGCAACTTAGCCGCTAAACAAAGAGCTTCCAGGAAATATAACGCTAACCAATGACCAAAATCGTTCATAAAAGGAGACTTAGTTTGGAGAATGACCAACAGTGCAAGAAAGAAGGATGGCAAGTTCTCCGCCAATTGGGACGACCCATACCGAATACGTGAAGGCGCTAGAGGAGGAGCATACCGGCTAGAGCAATTATCTGGGGAAGAAATACACAATACATGGAATGTGTCCCATCTCAAGTTCTACTTTAGTTTAAAACATGTATGGTATCACACCAAACACTTGTAACCCTGGGTGTACTCTTTTTCCTCACCTGGTCTTTTTTCCCTAAGGAGGGTTTTGGCCGGGGAGGTTTTAACGAGGCACCCCAGATTCAATGAAAAATACGAAGGGTTCCCAACTTTATTACCATTCTTTACTTCACTTCTCACATTCGTTTAAGTTCCCCACCCTTACCATAAGTAAGCGGCCTGGGTCGAACACCCTTAACTTGTTGTTAATTCGTTTAAGTTCCCCACCCTTACCACAAGTAAGCGGCCTGGGTCGAACACCCTTAACTTGTTAATTTTTTTAAGTTCCCCACCCTTACCACAAGTAAGCGGCATGGGTCGAACACCCTTAACTTATTAATTCGTTTAAGTTCCCCACCCTTACCACAAGTAAGCGGCCTGGGTCGAACACCCTTAACTTGTTGTTAATTCGTTTAAGTTTCCCACCCTTACCACAAGTAAGCGGCTTGGGTTGAACACCATTAACTTTTTGTTAATTTGTTTAAGTTCTCCACCCTTACAACAAGTAAACGGTCAGGGTTGAACACCCTTAACAAACAATCAACTTCGCCAAACATAACATCACGACTATTGACATCCGACAAACAAGATAGCATACGCAAAGCATTAATCACATTAAAATAAAAGCAAATTAGTGTACGGAGTGTCAAAGACATAATGTACCAATTATTACAAACATAGGATCAATAACCATTTCAAATCATAAAAATTAAAATTCCTATTCCGCCTTGTCATTGCCACCTTCCACGGTAATCTCCGCTTCCTTCTCCTCCTCGGCCGCTTCCTTCTCCACCTCCTCCTCCGGGC
Organism: Vigna unguiculata; assembly: GCF_037176805.1. Taxonomy (NCBI): domain Eukaryota; kingdom Viridiplantae; phylum Streptophyta; class Magnoliopsida; order Fabales; family Fabaceae; genus Vigna; species Vigna unguiculata. The sequence goes on from NC_140799.1 coordinate 10,172,490, forward strand.
TACTCTCAGCCTCGTTCACGAGCTGCCCATCAACCACATCTTTGTTAACATCAAATTTAATGTCAGTTGCATCAACATACTTATAAAAGAAGGCCGCCTGCCGCAATCCCTTCTGAATTGATGTGCTCTCGGATGATACAACCCTTCAAATCATCAAGCTCCACTTTAGCACCCTCATATTTTTCCTTCAAATCGTCATAGTCCGCCTTCAGGTCCGCTATCTTCTTATTAAATTTACCCTCTAAATCCAAACATCGAACCTTCCAGGTTCCCAACCTTCCTTCTCTTTCTTCCAGGCCGCCCTCTCCTCCGTAAACTTATCAACCTTCTCCTGCAACTCCTCCACCTTTTCCCGGTTTCCCTCCTTTACTTCCCGACGGTACAAAAATCCAATCCGGCGACTTAAAATCAACGCCTTGCTTCCAAATCCCACCATGGTCCTCACAAGATGATCCGGCTCCATACTATCGATAGAGTTGATGATTATCTTCGGAAGATTGATATCGATATCTTTCCTGACAGACGTTTCCGGCAGCTCAATCAAACCAGATTTTGGTCCTTTGGCCCTACTCGATGACCCCAACCCAAGCAACGCCGCGCTGACCTTCTTCAGATCTTTACCCTTGTCGGGTCGAGTCGGTAACTCAACCTTCCTTTTAGTGCCGCCATGCACGTGCACCTCAACCAGTGACTCCTATAAGTTTGGAACATCAGTGTTCCCAACTGTTTTGGCCTTCGCGGCCATCTCCTTCCTCAATGCTTGAAAATGTGCCAAGTTCTTCTTCCCAGATTGAGCCATGTGCCCTACAGAAACGCACCAAGACCCGGTTAAGTCAACTTAGAAACATTAATACAATTTAAGTCATAAATAGATACCTTCAATATCAATAATCGGGTGAACCGAATTATAAACCCTAACTAGACCCTTAGTGGGCAACTTATCAGAAAACTTCATCAAGACCTCCACCACCTCCTTATCCACCGCCGACAACTCGTCGGTGCCCATGTCCTTGTAACGAGAAGGGTTTCTTGTCCAACTAAACGGGAATTTTGTACTCCCATATGCGTTAAGGAAATAGGACCTGCCCTCCTCCTTCACCACAACTTTAAAGTACCCGTCCTTGAAATGCTTGAAGGACTACGAGAACGCGTCCAATCTGCTAATGCTAGGACGACTCACCAAGGATAACCAGGTAGTCGACTGGCGAGGTCTAGTGTCATAAAAATACAAAAAGGCACGAGGAGAAGGTTGTAGATATAGTGATTGACACAAAACACGAAAAGCTTGCATGTAGGCCCAATTGTTCGGATGCATCTGTGTAGGTGCAACGTTGAGCTCACGAAGTACCCCCATGGTGAAGTCATCCAGCGGTAACCTCACATGCAACTGGGAGAAATGACACATATACATATAAAAATGCTTCTCGGTCGCCCCTTCTTGCCCATGGCATACGCGGTCAATGACGCTCACCCGCTCCAAGGAAATGATACCCCGATTTACACCTTTCGCGATAACAGGGGTACAATTTAACCAAGAATTCAGCAGACGAGACCACTGAAACAAAGACGATTGGTTATGAACATCAACAGCTACCCACGCATAACTGCCCTTGGCCAACCAGTTACTCTCCGCTATTTCTTCTAGAGGGTCTTCTCGCACCTCAGTCACCGTCTCCATTGAAATTCTGCCCACCATAGCGGCATGGCTAGTACTCTCCTCCTCAACATGTCTACCTATACTCCTCTCGGACTCCATACTCTCACTACTGGAAGAAGACAACGACACACTATCACTACTACTAGACATACCTTTTTTCAAAAAAGATGACGGCAGGAACTAGGAACTAGTCGGACAGGTATAACGCATGCAAGATCTTTAATTATGAAATTCTCGCAAATGAACCAACAAACATAAACCCATCGTGAAATCCACATTTATAAGTGTGAATCCCAAACGATAAAACTTCTTCCTGCCAAAATCACAATCCATACCAATCGACGCAATCATCCTAAAGGCCATGAGTATCAGAAACGATGACGCAAAAACCCCCCTTTGATTAGACCTCTGACACCCCTTCACTTGCCACCTACCTTTTCCCATCTTTAGCCTTAACACTGTTCACCATACTTAAAGGCTGGGGGACTGGTGTATCACACCTAGCCGGCCTCCCTGGCATATCCGCACATATCATCCTTCACCGACATACCTATATCGGTAAAGGCGGGGACTGGTGTATCACACCTAGCCAATTCAACCAAGTAATAATAATAAACGACCACCATATCTACACGTGAAGTTATTCAGGTAACCGGCCTTGGTTGACCTAATTCTAATCGGCCTAAACCGGTAACCTAAGACACTAAAACTAGCCTAGGACCACGTATCAGTAATGGCAGCTGTAAGACCCGAGAAAATTAGATAATTAAATAAGTAATTATTTAATAAATACGAGAAATGGACGCCTTTATGGCATTTAATGCGGAGTGCTTTGGTGTGGAAAAGTACTAGCTCATGTGGTTGAGAGTACTTTGATTTTGTGAGAGGACTTGGGTTTGAGTCCTGTGTATGTCAGTTATGTGATGTTTGTTTTATTGTATTTTTATATATATAATATGTGTGAACAAGGTATGTGATAATGTAATACTATATCTGTGATTATTATCACAAAGTGTTAGTTGGTTTGTTGGTTGTGACTTGACCTTGTATTATGAGGGTATGGGTTCGAATCCCAGTAACCCAACTTTAACTCTCTTTTTGCTAAATATTGGATTATGGTAGGAATGTGGAAGGGTGGAGGAAACCCAGTAGAAGAGGCAGCAAAAAGGGGCTGAAAAACCATTAAATCATGGGCCTTGGGTAACAAATAAATCACCACTAAGTTAAGTTTTCGTTTTGTCACTTAAACCTATTAGTAGGATGCCTATATAAGGTGAAATTGAAGTGAGATGAAGGGTTTTGGCAGCTGTAATTTGGTATAGGCAGAGGAGTGCGAAAATCTGGGAATATTGTGGGTGCTAGGGCAATTGAGAGTTGAATTGGGAAAAAGCCAAAGAGAGAGCATTGCTACTTTAGGGGAAGACGCGCAATTCTAGTTAAAAGCCACGAAAACTCCAGGTTAGGGGAGCTCTTTTGTGTATCTTTCATGAATTATTAGAGGTCCTGGTGTAATTTGTAATTGGCAATGAATTATGTACCTTTACCACAAAATTTTTGTGTCAATATGTTGTGCATTGGAAAGTATGAAGGTTTTGTGGTATTTGATTAAACCCTTGTGTGTGTATATGTGAAAATACTGGAGCTTTTGGTACTGCATGATTATTGTGGATAATTGCATTGTTGGGGAGTCAAATGTTAGGGTCTGAAATAAGTGTGTAATATTGGAACGGTGAAAGGGGAGCAGTTTCCATGGTTGAATGAAGTTTTGGCATGGTGTGCGTGTTTTGAGTGCGCGAGACAGTGAGACAATCTGATAGTCTCGCTTAGGCGAGCCAGGCTCGCCTAGGCGAGAGTTGCAGAGTCAGGATTGTGTTTCTGCACGAGCTACTCGCTCAGGCGGGATGCCAGGGTTTTGGGCGACCTGTTGTTTTGCTCAGGCAAAACTTTCTCGCATAAGCGAGAATACGAGGGTGTGAGGGTATGTTTTGGCACGTCTCGCACAGGCGAGGGGATTTGGACTTTGGGCGACTAAGTGTCTCGCCTAGGCGAGAGGTTTTCGCTTAAGCGAGACCTCTTGTGAAACTTTGCGTCTTGTTTAACTCGCCGCCTAGGCGAGAGTTGGAATGTTGGGCGAAGTGTGAGCTCGCCTAGGCAAGGAGAAACTCGCTTAAGTGAGACCTCATAGGTAAACCACTTTAGCACGCTCGCTCAGGTGAGGAAGCTTAACTTAAGCAATACAGGCCTGGTCGCTTAAGCTGAGGCTCCTAGCCTAAGTGTGTTGAGTGCAGTTTGTGTGTGTTGTTTGTACTCACTATGGAAACGTGGATCAGGAGGTGCTGTGGCATAAGCACGTAGGTTCATGGATGGTGATTAACATGTGATGGTATGAGCGGGAAGGTTCATACTCAATTACTCTCTTGTGGGGGTACGAGCGAGGTAGGTTCGTATGTTCCGTGCTCACAGTTGAGAGATGCTACGTGCGGGGAGGTACGTAGCTGGTGGATCACATGTGTTGGACTACGGGCGGGAAGGTCCGTAGAGTAGGACTACGAGCGGGGAAGTTCGTAGAGGCAGGACCACGAGCGGGCAGGTTCGTGTGAGCATCATTAATCCTGAATCCATGGCTAACTTTGTTGGATAAATTGGAGGTTTAGAGAGTCATGGGGGCACCTATGATATGAATAGGGTCAAATGCTGGGAATATAATTGGGTGTTTATGTTTTATATTATGTACGTAATATACGTTTTATATTCTTTTGAGCTCACCCTTTCTGTTTGTGTATGGCGATGATCGTGTAATTCGTTACACGGGAGCAGATGATCTTTCAGGTGATGCCGAGGGTGCACATGCGACGGAGTGGGGGCTAGCTGGGATAGAGCTAGGATTTTTATTAATGTTTCTAAAGTGTTATTGGAACTTGTAAAGACGTTGGATTTATTTACTTTTAAAAATCTTCTCGCAGTTAATCTTAAACTTATGTAGTTTCGAGTATAAATTTTAATAAGTTGGAGACGCTTGTTTTCTAAAATATATTTCTTTAATATAAATCAAGTAATATTCACTAGGGCTGTTACAGCAGCACGAGCCGCCAAAGAGGTAATCGGCCTATGCCGACCACCCTGGTATACTTAACGAAATCAAAGCCCACAACAGTCGAGACTAAGGGCTTGGGCCAAAACCTAGGCCCACCTATAGCCCAAACCAAGGCCCAACCCATGGAATAGACAAACATAATTAATAATCTATAAATACACATGGACCCCACGAATTAAATGTACGTATTCATTACTCCATTAATCACCTGATTTGACTTTTTGAGAGCTTTGGCTGACTTAAGCTTCAGAGTCCCTTCTGCAGGAAACCCCTCCCGGGTCCAAGCCGATATATGCCAAATGGGAAGAAGCCAACTGAGGAGATAACGAATATGGGTAAGGTGATACTTGTGCCTAATTGATCTTATTTGTTCTCTGCAGGAACAATAACATAATTTTACAATAACATATGACATAATTAAAATATTTACTTAAACATATATTTACAATACTGTGTGCATCTTATATCCACACCATTTAGTACATCTTATATTTCCTACACTAGAAGAGGAAGAAGTGTTATTTACTGTTTTCCTTTCATATACTGACTTTCAAACAGGTGGAGGGAAAAGGTTATGGATAGGGTTCACTTGGACTGTTGGGGGTTAATAGAAGGTAACTTTGATTTTTCCTTCGATGATAATATAAATAAATTAAATATAAATAAGTAAATGAAAATAAATATAAATTGAATAAATAGGAACGAGAACTAAATATAAATTAGAATGAAGTTAAGTACACCTCACTTAAGGTAAATATAGAGATAAAAATAATTATGAACATATAAAAATAATCAAAGTAAAAAGATAAAATGATAAATGTCTCCTCCCCTTACTTTAGTTATTGTGAAAGATATATCCGAAAATTTTGTAGTTACTCTGTGAACGTTTTAGCTTTCTTCTTCTTCTTTTTTCTTCACTGTCAATGTCCACACTTTTTGTAAGACCCATGAAAAATTTAATTAATTAAAGGAGGGAGGTGGGAACTTGAATGCCATTAAATGCTATTTGGTATGACGTGGAAAAGTACTAGCTCAAATGGTTGAGAGTACTTTGATTGTGTAAGAGGACTTGGGTTCAAGTCCTATATATGCCTTTTTGTGTTGGGTTGAATTATTCTTATTTTGTTTTGGTAATATAATTTTGACTAGTGAGTGATATTATAGTCATAAGATTATAATGGTTATCACTAAATATGAATTGGCATAATGTTTGTGCTTTGACATTATGAGTGGAGGGTCACGGGTTCAAACCTTGTTAGCGATGAAATAGACCTTGTTTTTGCTAAATGAAGTTTGAGGCTTGAATGTGAAAGGTAAAGAGGTGAGTTTTGGGTGTGCAAAGGCTGAATTGGGAGAGAGGGTGAAGCACAACATTGGTGAACTTAGGAACCTCCATTTTTCTTCTCAATTTTAATCAAGAATTTCATGTTAGGGGTGCTGAAATTATGTGTGTGACTTATGCTTTGTGATTCTGTGTTTTACATTCTCAATTGGTTTCTATGTATATGAAATTTCGTAGTACATACAGTATGATTGAGAATTGGTTGGTTGATCATGTGCACAAAGTTTGGTTTATGGGTGTTTGATATGAATTGAGTAGGGTTGTGGTACTGTATTGGTTGTTATAGCCAAACCTTTGGTTTTAGTGATTCAAATGTGTATGCAAATATGTTCTTGTGGCTGGTTGATGAAATGGAAGGCTTGGTAATGATTGTCTTGAGTTTTGGTATGTGTTTGGTTGTTTTCGTGCAAGAACAGTGGAGAAATACTACAATACTCACCCAAGCGAGACACTCTCGCCTAAGTGAGAGTTGCAGAAATTTGCCACTGGTTTAAAGGTCGAACATCTCGCCCAGGCGACTCGCTTGGTGTTGAGCGACGTGTTTTCTCGCTCAGACGAGAATGGCTCGCTCAAGCGAGGCCATGACGAATCAAGGTTGGATTTTGCGTTAAATCCTTGTTCAGGTGAGGAGCTGAGGGTTTGAGCGAACTAGGGTCTCGCTCAGGCGAGAAGATCTCGCCTAAGCGAGAAATCATGATAAATAATGGTGTGTTGCTTGAATTGTAGCTCAGGCGATAATGAATTGTGTGTTTGGGCGAGAGATGACCTCGCCTAGGCGAACAGACCTCGCCTAAGCGAGATAGCATAGTGAGGCCACTGTTTCACACTCGCTCAGGCGAGGTGATTCAGCTTGGGCAAGATAAATGCACTCACTTGGGCGAACAGGCGTGGCTTAAGCAGGAATGGCGAGGAGCCAGGTTCTTATGTATTATTGTACTGAATTGCTTGTGTTTCCTAGGCTAAGGAACTTATTATGCATGTGTTTGTGGTGTTGGGCTTGAAGGAATAAGTCCTTAGGATTTGGGATGTGCTTGGTTTGAGTCGCGAACGAGGAGCTCGTGATGGGTGGACCGCATGCGGAATGTGAACAGTTCAGTTCACCAGAGGTACCCTTGTTGGGATGAATGAGCGAGGGAGTTCATTTCATGCTCAACTTGGGAATGCTATGAGCGGGGGAGTTCATAGTAGGAAAGGCGGGTATGTGGTCCGGGTCCGAGCGAGGAGTTCGGATGACGGGCGAGGGAGTCCGTGAAGCAGGACTATAAGAGGGATAGGTTTGTAGGTTGGACCACGAGCGAGGAGGGTCATGGAAGCACATGAAATCCCAGATTTAGAATACATGCATGAACTCATATTGGTTATGAGTGTGGGAACGAGGGTGTTTTTGGAAACCAATGAATAATTATGAATGGGCTGGGAAATTATTTCATACTTATTTATGTTTATGTGCATAGCTCACCCTATCTGTTTGTGTGTGGCGATGATCGGGTAATTTATTATCCGGGAGCAAATGATGTTTCAGGTGAGCTAGGAGCTGCTTAGTGGCGAAGAGTGGGCTCAGAGTACAGGGGATTTATTTATACAAGACTTTATTTTAAATCTTGTAATTTGATTTAAGTTTTCATGACTTTGGACTTTTATCTTGTAAAGGCGAATTTTGGAGTAATGTAACTATCAATAATTTATTATTAATGTTTTAAAGTTTTAAAATTTCTCGCGTTTTGGAAAATGATTTATGAATAAATGAGGAATTTATTTATTTTATTTTACTTTATTTTATTTTAAGTAATATCCTAGCGGGATGTTACACTTTTCACACTCACAAACTCCTCTTCTTCTTTTTTTATCTTACCATCTCCGTTCCCCTTTCACATTCCCACCCCTATTTATAATACATGTGTAATCATTACATTTAGTTAGAAAATACTGTACATTTTTTTCTTCTTTCATTCTATGGTTAGTTTTGTTTCTTATGGATTAAGTTCTCCATATATTTTTTTTTCTTTTCTAACCTGTATTGTATTGAATCTCAAATAGCATTCATTATCCATCTTATCCGATGCAAATACGTGGAGCAGAGAATTGTGGTGAAGATTTTTCTCTCTCTTTCTTTTCACTATATATCAATATATGAGTTTATCTATTATTATATATATACAATTTTATCCGTAACCGTAATTGATATATATTTTATATACATATATACATATTTACATTTACGTAACTTAACTTATATATTTTATTGTTTATATATATATATATATATATATATATATATATATTATAATTTAGTTTTATTTTTAATTGAGACAAAAAATAATATTTTAATGTCTTTACAACAATTTATTATTGGAAAATGAAATAATTCTACACGTTAAAAGTATATTTGATATTTTAACATATTGAATGTATTGGTTGTTATATCCTAATTATTGCATAACTTTGATGTTAGATTTTTATATTTTAGAAACCCATGGATTTTTATATTTTAGAAACCCATGGTGTGTTAATTGACAAAGAAAACTTTGGTACATACATAAAAAATGGAAGATAAAGAAAACAATCCTCTCAACGACAGAAACCTATATCAACATTTTAGTAACAAACTTAGAAATACATTGCATGTCATTGACTTCTATTTATTGTGTCCAATCTTATTCACTACACTTACCAACATCGTCTAATCGATCATTACTAATGAGAAATTGATGTTGCAGGAATTTATAAGTAGTTGAGTAAGTCTTTTTTTTAAATAAGTTGCAGTGTCTTTTATTTTAATTTCATTTCAAAATTTCTTTTAATTTTTTGGATGTTATAGATACTGATGATGCCTAGAGACGAAGAGAGGACTCGCATGAGATTTTGAATTATAATTATATGAGTTTAGTTTTCAGTTATTTTAAATTTTGAGAACTTGTAAACAATTATGTTTTTGTGGATGTATTACTTTGGATATTTAAGCGCGTTGTATGAATTTTAAAAACTTCCAGCGTTGGGAATAATAAATTATGATGCTTGAATTTTAATTATTATTTATTTATTTTACTTAAGTAATGTCCAGTAGGGACGTTACACTTACCTTTCCTTTTGAGATATTTTCCAAACCTTTTAACTAGTAGATTCAAGTTCTAATTCTCATTTGATTCAGTCACTTCTTCCTCGGCTTCATCACTCTTTTTGGTGCTAGTCTTCAAGAATATTTCTTCACCTTTTTTGCACTTGACTCTTGCTTATTTAGTTTATGCATCTCAATCTCATGCTCTTTTAACTTACCAAACAATGCAACAATAGTCATAGTAGATAGATCACTTGATTATGAGATGATCGTGACTTTAGGTTGCCAACTCCTACCAAGACACTTTAGCACTTTGATGTTTAGCTTCTCTTTGTCAAAATCTTGTCCCAACTTATAAAGTGGTTGACAATATATGTGAATCTCTTTTGTACTTTCGTAATTGATTTACCTTGTTGCATCTTGAACAACTCATATTCATGTATCAAAGCATGCTTTGTAACTCTCTTTGCATCATTTGTTCCCGTATGTGTGACTTCTAGTACATTGCACATCTCTTTTGCACTTTGCATTGAGAGACTCTAAAGAACTCATTCAAGTTCAATGAAGAGGTTAGAATATTCTTTGTTGTATACTCATATTGGGCAAGCTTCTTTTCCTCCTCTGTCCATTGATTCCATGGCTTATCAACATGCTTGTCATCAACATATGTTTAGGGATGAATCGGCATTCACAATTTTATTCCAAATTCCTTGGTCAATTGAATGAACGATAATTTACATACGGATTTTCCAAAATTGGTAGTTTATACCACTAAAATAAATGGCCTATGCATATAAGCACCTTCTACAAAATGAAGTTTGTTTTTAGCTATTTTTCAAAAAGCAGTTTAGGATCACACTTGAATAGCTTTCAAGAACCCGCTTTGATACCAATTGTAAGTTTAAAATGTCTTTCTTAGCCAAGAAGGGGGTTGAATTGGCTGAGAACTAAAGATTATGCCCAATTAAAACTTGTAAAACCCTTTTAATTCGAATTTAATTGACCAACAAATAAGAGTTGTATTCAAATGATTAAAAACAGAAATAGGTGATTAATTTGTTCATGTAGTATGATTCATCAGATTGAAATATAAAATCAATCAACTGATATCTTGGGAAATTATGTAGAAACATGAAACCACCAAACTCACTCGAACAACATGCTTTTATCACAAAAGATTGTTTCCAATTGATATATCCAACTTAGTTATAATATCAAATAACATAAAAATACATGTAAACCATACAAAGATTGAATTGATGAGTTTTCTTGAGATTTAAATGAAGAACAAGATATGGGAGAAAGGATCACACACTGATTTTTATACTAGTTCACTCAATATTACATCTAGTTTATCAGGACAACTTGAGCCTGATCATGCACTATATCAAAAGAATTACAAAATTCCTAAAAGATTACACTTTTGAATAAAGAAAAACACCAAGATTCTTGAATCCCACGAGAACCTTATTCCTTACATTGCAAGATCCCATTTGCAAACCTAGAATCACACCAGGAAACACACAAAAGCATAAGAACAACCAAACATGGTTGGAGGCTCTCCCTACCCAGCCAAAACACGATCTTCAATGCTTCAAACAAGCAAAACTTTTCTCCAAGATTGAAAGATATTCAATCACAAGTTACATATTGTGTAATTAGAGAGAGAGAACGAGAGAGAGAGAGAGAGAGAGAATTTTCCTAGGGGTGGCAATGCGGACTGACCTGACCCGTTTAGGACCGACCCCCACTTGGCCCGCAAAATGTAGGTCGGGTTGGCCTGCCCCGCATTTTCAGCGCAAGCTGAAAATTTTGGCCTACCTCGCATAAGTGCAAGCCTGTAGGCCTGTGGGCCAATCTGCCTTTTTCTTTTAATTCTTATAATGATAAAGTTTTCAATGTTCAACAAATTAGGAAACTTTAACAAGTTCACAAAATTAAGCAAAGACTTTAAAAAGTTTGATGATAAATTAATAATTCAACATTTTCATCATATTCATGTGTACTTTTTTACAAACACGATGTATTATTCAAATTTTAACACATTAAAAAATACATAATACTAGTCTTTTTCGGTTATATAAGAATTTGGAATGTTCATGCAAAAGTCTAAAAGGAAAGTAACTGATATACACAAGTGCAATTTTTTTTATGCGGCCATGTGAGCCGAGCCTATGACCTGGCTCACCAGGTCAACCCCATATTGCCACCCTTAAGTTTTCCCAATTTGTTTCATTATTTTTCATTCTCAGAAATCGCAAGTGTTACTCTGATCTATGAAAAACCAACTAATGTAACTCGGTCATAAGAGAATTCAACGGATTGATTTGTTCGTATAATCGGTTGGTTTCATTTTACTTAAGTTCAATTAATCCCAATTTAACTTTTTGTAATAAAAATATCAGTTTTTTTTTTCTATAAAAAATAAATATGTAATAGGACTAATTACTCGTCTTTATTTTATAATTTTTTTTTATTGTTTTAACATTTTTCTCACCTCAATCCACCTCATTAATTGACATAAAAAAAAAATTGTCCAATAAAATGAAGAAAGAAAAAAAAAATAAAAAGAAGCGATGTTAGTACAGGAAGTCACGGTCACTTCTAACATTCAAGTTTGTGACCCATTTCATTTAATACTTATATGTTTATCAATAGACGTGATACAAAATTAGTATAAAGAAAAAAGAAAAAGTATAAAAAAGACATAAATTAAAGATAGGTAATATTAGTACACCGAATCTCAGTTACTAGGAACATTCTCGTTCTTATGATGTCCCATTTCCATGTCCAACTTTTCCTCGTGCCCGATTTGCTTGTTCGCTTCTTCCTTCTGTCTCCTCTTCCCGTATTTGCAGTGCAGAACCAGCTGCAGGATGCCCAACGGAGTTCCAACCACATTTGGCCCCTGTTACATATTCAACATTATCACAACATCACTTTTCTTATAGTTCTTTTTTAAAATTGTCACTTAAAAAAAATAAAAAACATTATTTTGAAATAATAAAATTTATATTTAATCTTGAATTATTATCATTTTGTTATTATTAAAAAATAATATTAAAAAGTGAACTTTTAAATTAACTCAATTCCGCATAATCGAATTATGAGATGATAATAGATAATAGGTAAAATAACATGCCGCATACATAAATTTTGTTGGAATAAAGTTTTAACTCATGATGAGTTTTTTCTCGGTAAAATTTATCATGTTATCATAATTTTTGTTCATTAATTGGATCGTTACTCAATGTGATCTTTTATAAAATTAAAAAATAGATCAAGTTTTCATACTTGCAAACAATGAGTATGTACATACCGCAACGAAAATATCACGAATGAGGAGACCATAAGTCATCCACAGTAAACTGACCAACAAGGAGCTCAAAGACAAAGGCAGAGGCATGAATTCCACGCTCTTGGTTTCTATCACTTTCTTCTGCAATATGAACAAAACAATATTATGTAACACCATTTAACAAACATCTGAAGGGCATGTTTGGTTTTTCTCTTATGATGGATCGACTCTGTTCCTCTCTTTTGTTTTTTCTATTCTCTGTTTTCTCTTAATCAGAACATGGCTCACCATTGCAACCAAAGGCGACGCATACAGTGCTATTGACACCCCCAGGCTTACGCTACCCACCAGAAGCTTTCGGTGACGATGATCGGGGATGGCAAAAGTTGATACAATGGCAATGACACCGACCACTGTAAGAACTGCTGCTGCTGTCATGGCCACCTTCACCTGTCAAATTTCATGTGTAGCCATATATGTGAACCATGAATTGTGGTAAAGACAGAAACATGTTATGGTATTAGATTTTTTGCGAGTTTGTCATTGGAGTTAATGTTTGGCCTTTCTTTTTGTTTCTTCAAGAAAATTAATCTGATGAAAACTTCATGCTGTGAATTCTAAGAAATGGGTGACATTGCATGCCAATTGGTTATGAATGAATTGTACGAGGTACTTTTTCTTCTATTTTTCTTCAATGAAATATTTGTTGTACCCCAATTCTTAGGTTGTTATATTCTAAGAATTTATACTATCTTGGTCATTGATTTTGATTTAAATTTAAAATAAGCTTTAAGATTTAGGAAGATTTTTTATACACTGAGAAAGTAACTTGGTCATTAAAGAGGTGGTAGATCAGGAATAAACTTGCCTTTCCTTTGGGTGAAGAAAACCAGAAATAGATGAGAACGTAAGATAGTTCAAAGAGAACCCCAACTCCATTAACTGTGACAAGAGGAAAATTTTCCCACTTGTTGCTTACTACTGGCAAACCATACCAAGTGTAAAGGAGACTGTTCATCAGGGCTATGATGTAAGGAATGCATGAAAACTCTTCTGTGCTTTTCTTCCTTATGACCCTTTTGAAGGTAACCCTGCACAAGTAAAATCATGAGAGTCCAATGCTTGATCACAGCAAAATGAGAAGGTGAAAAAGGTAAGAAGTGGTGGAATTCAGCATACGTTGGTGCAGCATAAAGAGACATTGAAGCAACATTCCCTGCAAGAAACATCAGAAACATGCGGACAGATCATTATTTTTTGCTAAAAAGTAGAAACACCGAGAGGGCTAAGGAATGAATGAACGAACAAAGAAGTACCAAGAACAGCAACAACCATAAGAAGGGTTAGTGCCATGTTGAGTTCTTGACCCTGTTATAAAATGAGATGAAGCTTTTGTGTACAAGTGAAGAGATGGTAAGAATGGCCTATTTATAAGACTTTTTCTGAGGGTACTCTCATGGCACTGTTGAACGCCAAGTGGCGGTTTAAACATTACAGTAAAATATGAACATACAGAAGATGAAGAAAAATTGGAAAACAGAAGAGAGAGATAGAGAGAGGAAGTGCTGTCTGGTGCTTTAATAAACTTGTGGATGCAAAACTTTGTTTAAATTGAGAATATTTTCTCTCCACTTGTTTTCCCGTTTAAGGGCTAATATTATGGTATAGCCTTGGTACATATTTTGCTACCAACTCCTATCAGAGTAGTAGTAGATTAGTAGATTGCTCTTGATTTGTAGCATCCACTTTTGACAAATTTCCTGCGTGTCATCTGATCTGATCTGATTTGATTTGATTTGATTTGATTTGGTGTCTTCTGCTTTTCTGTGATTTTTTTACCCCAGTAGTACGGTTGTGCTTTTTAATTTCTCAAACAGTACACTGTTCCTAATATATACCTCAATAGCATGGTTTTATTTGTAGGTGAGAATTCGGTCTTCTGGGACACGAATTTTACCCTACAAAATGTAATTTTTTTTGTATCCCAGTCAGAATTCAGTCCCCAGGGACCCGAATTCTGAACTGGATTTTTTTTTATTTTATTTTTTTAAATTACATTTTGTAGGGTAGAATTCATGTCCCAGGGGACCGAATTCCCACCTACAAATAAAACTATGCTATTGAGGTATATATTAGGAATAATGTGCTGTGTGGGAAATTAAAAAGCAAAACCGTGCTACTGCGGTAAAAAAATCGCTTTTCTGTTGGTAAAGCATTAATAACACCAATAATGCCTTCAAAAAACATTACTAAATGAAGTGTTATCCTCTTGATGATGTGACTTCCATTTTGCAGAGATATGAGAATTTATTTGGCATGCCACTGAATAAGATCATCGTGGATGACTGCTTCTTAATTTACTGTGTCAAGAAAGAAAACTTCTTTTTTATATCCATTACTGGAAAATGGGCTTATAATGACAGGTAAAACGAGCATACTATGACAGGTATTCTGGTGTCATAGTTTCAGGAGTCATAGAAAATGCACCTGTTTTATGACACAGCAGAAACCTGTCATAGTAAGTCAAACTTACTATGATAGGTGTCCGATTAACAATCATAATAAGTCTAAATAGAATGGAATGTAAAGATAATAATTGGAACGTAAAGATAATAACCTGAAGTTTGAGATTACGAAACTTTTCCTCAAATGTCGAATTCACTTTGGCAGAAGCACTTGATTTGGATGATAGCCACCTATACTATTGATTCAAAAAGTAATTGATTCAGATTAAAAATAAAGTACCAATAATAAATTGAACAAACATGGTTCTAATAGTCTAACAAACAATGCTCGAGTTCTTTTTTGAAAAAAAAAAGGATCTACGTTTTACTTTGAAACTCATTGAAAAGCCGTGAGATAAAGCTCACTTACTTGAGAAGGTTGAGTCCAAAGGGAGGCTGAATCACCACCGTGGCAACCACGACCAGTGCACGAATGGAGGGCGAACGGTGCGCGGAGGACGTGCGAACAGCTCACGGACAGTGTGCGGAGGCGTGCGGACAGCTCGCGGACGATGTGCGAAGGCGTGCGGACAGCTCGTGGACGATGCACGGAGGATGCGCAGACAGCTTGCGGACAGCACGGAAACAGTGCAAACGGCATGTGAACAGTGCGGCGGCACGCAGACAACGTGCGAACAGTGCGGTGGTGCGCGGATGACTGGTGGAGGGCGAGCGGACGGCGAGTGGACTGCGAACGGACGGTGAGCATGGATTGCGAACAGACGATGAGCGTGAGAAGGGTGTGCGACTGTTTAGAAAGAAACTGTGCATCCGAATTTGGGAGAAAATGGAGACGAGAAAGAGAAAAAGAAAAGAGGGAAGGAAAAAATTAGGGATTTGAAGATATTATGACAGATATCTTTAAATCTGTCATAATATATTTTTAACATAATTTCAATTTTGCCACCGTGCCCATCTACTATGATAGGTCCTCTGCACCTGTTATAATAAATTTTCGCTTGTCACTTATTATGATATATTTCTTTTCACCAGTCATAATAACTGTTACTTTTATTACAAAAATGTCACCGATCAACTTATTATGATAGGTGGCTTATACCTATCATAATAAGTCGCCATAGATTCCCCTTTTTCCACCAGTCGTCCGCGCGTTGTCGCACTGTTCACACATCGTCTGCGTGTCGCCGCACTGTTCGCACGCCGTCTGCACTGTCTGCGCGCCGTCCGCGAGCTGTCTGTGCGTCCTCCGTGCATCGTCCGCGAGCTGTCCGCACACCTCCGCACATTGTCCGCGAGCTGTCCGTGCGCCTCCGCACACCGTCCGCGAGCTGTCCGCGCGTCCTCTGCGCACCGCCCGCAAGTTGTCCGCGAGTTGTCTGCGCGTCCTCCACGCACCGTTCGCCCTCCGTTCGTGCACTATTCGTGGTTGCCACGGTGGTGATTCAGCCTCCCTTTGGACTCAACCTTCTCAAGTAAGTGAGCTTTATCTCATGGCTTTTCAATGAGTTTCAAAGTATAATGTAGATCCTTTTTTTTCAAAAAATAACTCGAGCATTGTTTGTTAGACTATTAGAACCATGTCTGTTCAATTTATTATTGGTACTTTATTTTTAATCTGAATCAATTACTTTTTGAATTAATAGTATAGGTGGCTATCATCCAAATCAAGTGCTTCTGCCAAAGTGAATTCGACATTTGAGGAAAAGTTTCGTAATCTCAAACTTCAGGTTATTATCTTTACGTTCCATTCTGTTTAGACTTATTATGATTGTTAATCGGACACCTATCATAGTAAGTTTGACTTACTATGACAGGTTTCTGCACTGTCATAAAAAACGTGCATTTTCTATAACTCCTGAAACTATGACACCAGAACACCTATCATAGTATGCTCGTTTTACCTGTCATTATAAGCCCATTTTCCAGTAGTGATTTGATCTCTATTGTACGGTTACTTTTATGGTGAACTTATTTAAACGTTACCTTTTTTTTAATATGATTATCAATATATATATATATATATATATATATATATATATATATATATATATATATATATATTACATTTTCACTGTAAGAAAATATACAACTGTATAAAAAGTTGTACTTGGTAGATCTAACAATTTATTACATATCAGGAGAATCAGAAATTATCTTGTCTTACTCTTTTCGGTGAGGGTATTTTCTTTCCATTGAATAGCGTTTTTCTAACCTAACCCAAATTATTTATGATCCCTTCTTTAATAATAAAATTTATTATCATGTATTATTACTTGTTATAAAAATTGTTTGATTTAATGAATTTCATTATTTTTTGTGTCCTTTTTTTCTGTAATGTTATCTTCTGCATGAGTCATCATAGATCATAGCACCAGTGTAATAAGGGGTTTTGGCCCCGGTTATTTTCGTCATTCTGCCTCGGTTTTAGAACCGAAGCATACTGGGGTGAGGCCAAAAGGGGTATCTTTTGGCCTCGGTTATCACCCGAGGTTATAAAAACATTTTTCTGCTTCGGTTGCAGAGGGACCGGAGCCATAGATTCACAATTTTGCAGAGTTTTAGGCCTCGGTTATGGTAAGAACCGAGGCCATACAGTCACATCTTCAACCCTGAAAGAAACACGGGCATGGTGCCACACATCCTATGAAACAAATATCCAGGACACAGAATCCCATCTTCATCATCACCACTATCATCATCTTCATCTTTTTCTTTCCTTGTCTCTCTTTCTAGCTTTGCACTCTTTTCCTCTTCTGATTTGAGCTCTGCCACAACCATCATGTCTCTGTTAACCTGCTCCGTGTAATCTTTGTTGGGGTGATTCTTCTCCATTATTTTACCTTCAGAGTTGGGCACTGGAGCCACTGACCCTTCTCCGCCGCCGCCGTGGCGACGGCCGCAGCCTCTCTCTCCCCAATGAACCCACTCGCCACGCCCTTTATGTTCTTCAGAAACGCAACCCCTTTTCTCTCGTTCCTCGTACCACGACAATCCGTTTCCAGAACCCATGAAGAGGGTGAGCCAGCATGAGCAAATCCCAGAACCTTCCTTCTGCCATTGATACACCAAACGGATCAGGCAACACTGCTACACGAATGATGCCAGAAAATGGCTTCGATGTAACCTCGGAAGCGCCGTCACGGTTCAGATAGATTGGGGAGGAGGCGTACCGCTAGAGCCACCGGCGACGGCTCGCGGAGACGGTGGCCAGAGCAGCGCAGTGGTAGCATAGTGTGGTTGCAGAGCTTCGCGTGGTGGTGGTGGGTGGATGAAGCAGCAGATTGGAGAGAGAGAGAGAGGAGAAATGCAGCGGGGAAGAAGAGGGGTTGGCCACTTTTGAACCCTAATTAAACTATATGGCCTCGGTTCAATTAATAACCGAGGCATATAGCCCTATTAGGCCCCAGTTCAGTAACACCCGAGGCCAAAGACATAATGGCTAGTGGCATTTTTGAAATATCCAGTCACATTTTTGGCTTCGGGTCTATGGAACCGAAGCATATAACCCCCTTTTGGCACCGGTTTTTTTGAACCGAAGCATATAACCCTCTTTTGCTTCGGGTTTTCGTTGAACCGAGGCATAAAAGTTGTCTGAAATTGTAAAAATGCCACCGCGTCATTATATGCTTCGGTTCCTGGCCAACCGAGGCATATAAGGCGAGGTAAAAAGCAAAATCTGCACTAGTGTAGGCAAGAAGTTTATAAGTATTAGCAAAATAATTTGTTGACAATCCGATAATACAAATATGTGACGAGCCAATTTATTATGATAAATGAATTATACCTACTATAATAAATCCTCATATATTTTTCTTTTTTCACTGATTTATAAATGACTAAAATTTATTGAAAGACGAAAGAATGAAATAGAATTGAGCGATGTTGATACAACATCCAGTTTTTTATCAACAGTGTAATAATGTGGAGCAGCACACACTGTGTTTTTAACCCACAATGATTCTACTGAGAACATAGAATATGTTCCTAATCCCAAATAATAAAACATCGTTGTTATTGTGTTACTGTTCATGTTAGAAGAACAAAATCTTCACTGACGTTGATACTTCCACCGATTTATTTTTCACACGGGTTTTATTTAGAAACTAAGACTTTTATGTGCAGAATAACTTCTAATATTCACCAAAATAATGGAGGAAAATTCACCAGAAAAAAGAACAACTTTCTATATCAATTTAAACTTTCAAAGAGATAAAGATATATCTTATGCATAATTTATTTATCTCAATGAAGGAAGTGCATTCCAATCTTATCTTCAATAATGCATTCTATGTGTTTTTTATTTTTCAACCCGCTTATATTATTTATTAATATTATGAGTGCTAACATCGTTTATAAAAATCACAATAAGTTACAAACATTTATATATTAGTCAGATTGACTCTAAATAATATAATTATAAAAGTAGCTTTAGTCTCTAATATATATTTTTAATAAAAGATGGCGATGATTGTTAAATATGATTTTTCAATATTCTATTAAATACTCAATTCATATCAAATGATAAAATGATGAAGCTGATATGGATACATAGTAATGAGAGATGAATAAAGAGTAAGATGAGTCTGGATTAGCAACTTATAGTTTATAATTTTCTTTTCATTCATGTTATTAAAATTTATTTTGTAAAGATAATTGATTTTGTTTTCCCAGTTTTAAATAAAAGTCTTAAGGTTATTGTGTTTAAGTAATTTTCTTAATAAAATTTTAGGAGTGGTTATTATATAATAGACGATAAACAACAACACTTAAATTCATTGCACTCTTCGTTCTATTAGAAAATATTCATTTTAGCTTATTAGATGACTCAAGATTTAAATAATAGATGACTTTATTTAAATTATTAGATGATAGATTAACTACAATTAGACTACTCAAATTAAAAAAAAAAACTAATTTTATTCAAATTCCTACACGTAATAAAAACTAATCCGCTATATTACCACCCCAAAATTTAATCACGGCCTAAAACTTAATAATCAAAACTAGCAAAGCATCGTATTGCCATTATATATAAAAATTAAACAAAAACAACATCAAAACCTTATATAATATACGTTACTAAATTTTATATATATATATATATATATATATATATATATATATATATATATAAACAATTCCAACATTTATTTTTCATGCCAAATCTAATAACAATAATAAAAAAATATATGATAGACTAATACTTCAATTTATGTTACATATATGTGTTTGACATATATATGTATCCAATATTTTAATATACTTATTAATACTTATTAATGAAGTATCTAATATATAAAACAATAATATATTTTTATGATGATAATAATGCATAAATTTTTATTAAAAACATTTAATATATTCGATTTTAATTTGAATTTATATAAAAACTATAATATATTTCTCATAATTTTTTAAATATTTAATATATATATATATATATATTACATAATGTCTTATTATTTTTAAAATTAAGATATCAACGTATAAATGTTCCATCACATATATGTCCATCATAGAACAAAAACAAAACAACAGCAACCTATTTACTGACCAACTTAATAAAATATTATAAAAAAACTTTAGCATTTAATTTATTAAAAAATGTAGCCACTACCACATAAACAAAGGATGGGGCTAAAAATAATATCAAACTGTTCCAAGCATTAATTTACTACCTAAAACTTCCAAGAATACACGTTACACTTTCCAATTTTATGTAATATAATACTATTATATTTACTTTCAAAGAAACTATCACATATCTAAATCACACCGCATCACAAAATCACCCACCAAAAAATTTGATTATCTCTTATAACATATTTTAAAACAAATAACAATCTTTATCCATGTTTTATCACTACTCCTGCAGAACAATAATGCATACTGGTTATCTCTATTTTATTTCAAGTAATATATCTCTTAATTTATTCATGAAATCCCAAATTACTACCCCTGCACCTAAATTCACCTAAAATTAATAAAAACAATATTTAAGTAAATTAGAAGTCTTAATTTGGTATCTATGTACCAACCATAACGAAATTTTCACCTATTCTGCCAATCTTATTATTATGCTATCATTTGGTTACTTTAATATTTTATTTCTATTTTTCTTAACCTTAATCCCAATTTTACATGTCATAAACTATTATTATAATTATTTTGTAAAATCAATTAATCGTATTATATTGTGATATTAATTTTATTTATTATATTTAAAAAGGAAAATTATTATTATATTACTTAAATTTACTATTTCACTACTTTAATAAAAACATTTTTAATAATATAACTTAATTTTCATAATATTTCATTATTATTTTATTATTTTAATATACAAAATAAAAAAAATACGCCTCATGCATGTGCACGGGTTAGTGTACTATTTTCACTTAAAAAAATACAAACAATGCTACAAATTCAAAACCATTTATTTATTTTGCCGCAATCACCGATACTATGCAATTCTCTTTATAAAGAGACTCACAAAGAGACTCCATAGAAGATGTACAACAGAAACACAACAATGTCACTTCTCACAACCACTAAAGATTCATAATTTGGCTCTGATACCAAAGTATAACATTCTATCTAGGATATCTCTATCTTTGAACAAATTACTTGATTTATCTCTGATATTATTGTTTTAAATGAAACAAAAAATTAAAAAATTTCTTTGTTTCTCAAACTCATAAACCACTAAAGTTTCAAAAAATAAAAGCCATCATAATAAATTCATGTTCATAAAAATATCAAAAACTTTATTATATTACTCTATAATATTTCTCAATAAAATCCTTTCCATGAAGTCTCAACATGTCTCCTCGCAACTGTGCATCTTCACCAGCATCCTCCATTAACATCTACTCCTATGTAAAAAATATAATCATCTTAATCACATATACCAACACAAGGGTGACCTAACAAAATATCAAAACATCATAAATAAGAATATACATCTATAGTATTAATAACTCACACAAATCTTACATAGTCACGATGTCTCAAAACACCATTCAATTCCACAACACAACCATACACAAAACATGTTGTCTCACACAATAGTTAAAAGAAAACATATTGTCCTTCAATAATACGACCACCAGTGATCTCAACACGAGGAGTAGGTTTCCACTATAACTCTTGCACGCAACTTACCAACAACTATTGACCGACCATTAGAGCAATCACCCTTCCTACATCTCTCAAGTTTTACGAAAAGGGCCTCATTCCCCTATTTCTCGGGAGCCTTATGAGCGAAGTCTCTTTGCTCACAAACCTTACGAATAAAGCTACTTCTCCTACTCCCCTAAAGCCTTACAGGCAAAGTACACATGAGCAACTTCCCTAGTGAAGTCAACCTCTAATAACTACGAATAGTTATCCTTCCTACTACTCTTCTAGAGAGATTTACGAGTGAAGACAACTCTCAATTGCTTACCAAGAGCCTTACGAGCAGAATCAACACTTAAGCTCACTACTAAAGACTAGCAAATTGCATCGCCTTATGTTGAGCCACCACACGCATCCACCATTCCAACATGCACACATATTCATTCATCCAATCACAACAATTAAAATTCACTCAACAATATATACACATAAAGGATAGTTCATCACATAAAACATTGTTTAGGTGACGTCAAACATCCCTAAACATTAGTCCAATTGTACAAACACAACAACACAAAATCACAAACTTGAAAACGTTGGTCACCAACTGTGTCTAGTGATAACACATCGAACAAAAACCAAAAACATCATTACAATTCATATTTGCGCAATTTAAACCACTTTCTTCTTCAACTTGCTCAAAGCTAAGACGATATGATTCCAACAATAGTAAAAAAAAACATTTTATTTAAAAGGTTGACACTCTAAACTACACTGTCTAATCCAAAGCACTTCAAAAACACTCTTTAATTTATCAATTTATTGATACAACTATTCTCAAAATTGAATTAATTTATATTAAACTATCAACATTCACAAAACTTATCTACCGAAAATTGCATTCACATGTTATCCATCAATTTCACTTGAAACATCAATAATAAAATATCTTAACATTCTTATTTACCTCAAATTATTGCACATAAATTTAACCCAACAGTTTTAAAGCCCCAATCTCATAAACCTATTTTCACACTTTTTCAATTCACCAATACTAATTTTAGAAACTCTTAACTTGTTATAAACCATAAACCTTTCAAAACATTTATGTATCAACAACATTTTTATTTATCATAAACCATTTATTTTCATACAATTAATCATCAAATTCGTTACGTCATAAATTAAATTATCAAAAGTTGACTTGCACCACCAAAAATCATTCAAAGTCATTGTCAAAATTTATGACCAATGTATCAATATACACTAAAACCACCTTTCCTTAAATAATATACTTTTTTTTTTCTAAAACTCCGTTGGTATTCAGAAAGTAATTTTATTCAAATTACTGCACGAAAATTTCTTCACGACCAAAGCTTAATAATCAAACACAACATCAAAATGACACCTCTGAATTACCATTTCTTTTTAAAAAACATTGCAATTTACCAACTCATTTAGATCTTTGAAATAACAAAACGAAATAAATAATGTTACTGTAACCAAAGCTAATATTGCAATTGTATAAAAAAAAAGTAAAACCAAAGCGTTAAAAAAATCAAATTCTTTTCATTTATATTATATATATATATATATATATATATATATATATATATATATATATATATATATATATTGTGCCGCAGTCTCTGACAAACATATTATAATTAATATACCAACCCCAAAGTCTCTGTTTTCGTGTAACATAAAAAGAAACAACACCGTGCCAAACTAAACATAAAAAACTTTGTAATTTTTGTATGCAATACACATTAAATAACTCCAATGCTTCAAATGTCTTATAATAATATATGATGTATACGTATTATCAGGGACCTTTGTTGTCTCAAAATTTTTAATTTCTTTTTAAATATACGTAATATATTATATTAATGAAATTAAATTAGACAAATTTTTTCTATAAAATAAAATATTTAATATTAATAAAATATAAAATATAAAATTAAATATAATAAAGATTAATAAAATTTATTGAAATATTTTTATGTTCTCTCTCATAGTCTTTTAAATTTATTATATATTATATCTATCTTTCATCTTTGTTATGTTTTTTTTTTTAAAAAGTTAGATACAAATTTATTTTTTCTACTCTTATTCTTTATATGTAGTCTTTCATTTTTTGAAGATAAAAAAAATAACTCTTTCTTCGTAGTGAAATATTAATTTAATAGTTATTTTTTCATCTCATGAGTTTTTGTATATTGTTTTTATGAATATAGAAGAAAAAAGTCATGTACTATATGTTTTTTATAACCATTTTTTGATTGTAACTTGATTAATATAATTTTTTTTAGTAATTACGTCTCTCAATCTTCTATTATAGCTTAATAAATTATTTTTTAGTCTTAAATTTTTGTTTTCAAACAATATATATTGATGATGAATAAAATAATAAATTTTTTTAAGAGATAAAAAAGAAGATACTGTGACATAAACAAAACACATATACTTCTTCACATATTTTCAAACATAATATTAGGGATCAATGGTTGAACTAAAAGAATCATTTCTTAATATTCAAATAATAAGAAGTGTGAAGATTCATATTAATTTTTTTAAAATCTATTTCAATAAAATGTTCTTTAAATATAAAAATATCCAATAAAATAAATGAAATTAAAAAAAACTGATTTAAATTAAATAAATATAACTTCAAAACTATCATTGTTATAAAAATAAATATAAAAAGAAATTTTAATATAAAATTTTATTATATTAATAATAATTAAATATATAAATTTTAAATATATTATTTTGAATCCTGAAATATTCTTTTCCATTGCATGTTATATAATATACGTTACTACACAATACATAATATATTGCTTCCGATGCCAAACGTAATAACGACAATAATTGAAAAGAACAACAGCTAACGAAAAAACCATTTTAAGATTATGACGCAGCCAACATTTACTATATACATTTACTAGCGTAAAGATATACATTTATTAGCGTAAATATATGTGCTGTTGCATTTATATATATATATATATATATATATATTTTTTTTTTTTTTTAAATATACATGATATTATATTAGTAGATATGATAATATTATAATGTTATTAAGTTAATATATAAATTAAAATTATATTTATTAAAAATAAAGTGAAATATATCAGAACAGATAAAAGAATAACCATTCCATTGATAAATAAAAAAGAAAGAAGAAGAGAAGAAACATAGACATCTGATTTTATAAAAAACTAGTACAAATAACAATCAATTTTTAAAAATCTAATAAATTATTATATTTAAAGGATAAAATTGGTATTTTAAAATGTAAAAAAAAAAAAAATCCTTTAGATAATACAAAATCAAACCTGTCTATTTACTAACTAACTTAATAAAATATTATAAAAACCTCGGCATTTAATATACTTAAAGAATTAAAGAAATGCAGGCACTACCATGTTTACCAAGGATAGACCTAAAAGTAATATATTCAATTCACTACCTAAAACTTTTAAGAATACACTTTTCAATTTTACGTAACCAATTAGCAAAATATAATCTACCCAAAAATTTTATTATCTCTTATAACATATTTTAAAACACATAACAATCTTTATCCATATTTTATCACTACTTCTATCGTAATAAGACTGCACACTGATTATCTCTATTTTAATTCTAGTAATATATAAATCTCGAATTTTAGTTCATTTCCAAATTTTATTTTAATTAACTTCCAAGGAACAACCATGCACCTCAATTCACCTAAAAGTAATCAAAACAATATTTAAGTAAATTAGAAATCTTAATTTGGTGTCCACGTACCGACCATAAAGAAAATTTCACCTATTCTACCAATCTTATTATTATGCCATCATTTGGCTTCTTTAATATTTTTTAATTTCTCTGAATTTTAGTTCCTAATTCTACCTATCAAATTGTTTAATTTCCACTCCAACATTCTAACGTGCTTTTCTTCCAATTTCACGTGCTAGGTTCCCAAATTGCCATTAGAAATTTCACCTTTCACTTCAAAAAATGCTGCAAATTCGAAGCCATTTATTTCTTTTCCCGCAACCACTACTGTAATTGTTAAACAAGACCACAATTTCCAAAAATAATTATATAAAACTAAAGCTGCATATGGTAAAAAAAAAATTGTCTTAGAGTTTATATATGTCATATATATTTAAAATAACACCAGTATGTAACTACTTTTATAATAAAAAACATAGGAACCCCAAAGTCATCAAATGCTTGTAAATAATAATATACATAAGACATCTTCCAAAAAAAAAAAACGAAATTGCAGAAATAGTTTACTCTTTACTTTTATTCGATTCTAAACTGTACCTCGTCACCGTTCCGATACTCATGTAAAATGAACAAGCTATCTTTAGGATTCATGCTACTAGCTAGCTTCAAAATATATAAAATAATAATAATAATAATAATAATAATAATAATAATAATAATAATAATAATAATAATAATGAATATCGATCGCTTAGGATACACAAACATTGCACGCCACAACTCAAACCACAAATCAGTTTTCACTCATTTTCCCACACCCAAATTTTTCTGACTTTCCTAATAATCTAAATGTGCAACCCTAAAAAAAATGACCTGTCTGGACTTAGCTTTTCTAAATTTTTGGAATTTTGCTCTATCTCCACAAACATTGAACGTAATTTTGATCTATCTCCACAAGCATTGAACGTTGTTTTTCCTTCGTCTGTCACACTCCATGTCTTAGGGGAGTGGTTGTGACATTTATGACTAATTAAGATCATTCACCATGTAAGATCTTAAGTTAGGGTTTAGGATTCAGAGTGGTCAAATATATAAAATTAGAAGAGACAAAATAATTTCTTTTTCAAATACTTAATAATAATTTTAACAAAATTAGTGGAACATATTTACATGTCATACAAAGCATTATATAGGGCTGAGCCTAAGCCCACATAAAAGCTTGTAATATATCTAACACCCCTAATGGTGTGTTTGGATGAGACAATTTACGAGAGTTAATTCATTTATTTGGAGAATTTGAAATTCTTTCAAGAAAAATGATATGTTTGGATGAGAAAAGTAAAAAAAAAAATTGAAATTGAAGAATTTTAACAAGGTATTTCAAATAACTAAAATACTAGAATTTGAAATTCACTAAAAAAAAGGAAGGAAATTGAAATTCTCCAAGTTGTAGAATTGCTCATTGCTCATTGCATAGGACAAAAAAAAGTCCACAAGTCCAAGAAGTTGAGTTGGGTCGCCAAAAGCTCAAGTTGACTCGGTTTAGGAGTCAAGTCGAGCTTGCTTGAGCCGAAGGACGAACCAGAGGTCGAGTCGAATCGGGCCGAGCCAGGGGACAAGTTGGGTTAAGACAAGTGTCGATTCAATACAAGACGGAATGAAGGTCAAGCCAGGCCAAAGGTCGAGTCGGGCCTTGCTAGAGGTCGAGCTGGGTCGTCCCGAGCCGAAGGTTGAGCTGAGTCGTCCCTTGTCGTGCCAAAACTAGAGGTCGAGCCGAGTTAGGCCAAAGGTCGACTCGTGACAGCCCATGCAAGAGGTTTAGTCGAGCCAGGCTAATTAAGAGTTCGAGTTGAGTAGGATCAAGCCAAAGGTTGTGAGCCGAGCCAGTCTGGGTCGGAGGTTTACTCGAGTTGGCCTAGGTTGATGATCGACCCAAGTCGGCTAGTGTAAAGGGTGTACCTGAGTCAGCCAGGTCGAAGGTCTAGCCGAGTTGGCTCGGAATGAAGGTCAAGCTGAGTCTACCTGAAACTAAGTTTGAGTCGAGTTGACCTGCACAATGGTCAATTCGAGTTGATCCGGGTTGATGGTTGATTTGAGTCGGCCAAGGTTGTTGGTCGAGTTGAGTTGGCCTTGGGCCGAAGGTTGAGCTGAGTGGGTCGGGCCGAAGGTCGCGCCAACTTGAACCCAATCTAAGGTCGAGTCGAGTCAACCTATGTCGAAGATTGAATCGAGTCATCCATGATCGTAGGTTGAGCCGAGTGAACCTAGGATGAAGGTCGAGTCGAGTTAACTAAAGCAGAAGGTCGAGTCAAATTAACCTAAGCTGAAGGTTGAACATAATTGGTTTAAACTTTATAAAAATTTTCCTTAAAATAGAAATTAAATTGTTTTATCCAAATAAGAAAATTTATATCTAAAATATTTCAATTACTCAATCCAAACAACTTATTTAAGAAATAAAGAAAAATCAATTATAAGTAATTCAAATACTATATATTTCAATTTCTTAGAATTGTTGAAATTTCTCAAGCAAACACAAGGTTCTATTATGTGTGTTTATGAAATACGAGGTTCTTGCGAATTTGTAAAGGAGTTTGAATGTCATAATAGAGGCGTGGATGTGAAAAATGGGTATTAGACATAGAAAGTTTACACTTAATTTTACAAAATTCGCTTGCTTGCTAATATGAGGTTTATTCATCTAAATATTATAATTTTACAACATTTTTAGTTAACGTTAGATTTTATAGATAATCAATATTTGTTTTTGTACCTGTCTGGAAGGAGCGCTTCGTCATCATGTCGAATTATAGGGAAAAGTATTCTCGGCTATAGGACGAGTAGCAAAAGATTATTATTTTGGAATCCAGGAGTTGTGGATGAAAGGTTGGAATTTAGGATGAGATCGGTATAAAGATGAGGTGATGTATGTTGAATGGGATCGGTATAAGGATGAGGTGATATATGCAGAAGGGGATCGGTATATATCTGAGGTTCTTACAGAGGATTAAAGAGAGGATTCCAAAGTAGTTAGTATTCGAACGGGGATCTGATTTTTGGAAGATTCGAGGAATATCTTTAAATAAACATTCAAGTGGTTACTTTGGAGGTGGTTTTTTGTTATTATCTTGGGGAGATATTTTAGGAAAAATGATTTTTCTTATTATGTATTATCTACAAAATCTAATATTTGTAATTGATTACTCTATAAATAAGAATTTTACTCCCATGGTTAAGAGACATATTTATTTTGGCCTAAGCAAGTCTTTAAACTAAGGTTAAAATATTTCTTTCTTTTTGTTTTGGCTAAAGGTTATTTTACACCTTTTTTTGGACCGGAACATTGGCGCCCACCGTGGGGTACGGTAAAACTCGATCCTGACTCCACTTCAACAAAGCAAGAAAAGGAAAGGCATAAATCATCATTATGAACAGAAACTGAAACCCAGCACAAGAAGGGTCGACGCGGCAGCAGATCATGCAAAGCATTATGGAATTGCGACAACAGAATGAAAAAATAAAGCTGCAAACTAAAGCATATTAGGCACAATTGGAGAAAGAAAGGGAGGAAGCTCGTAGGAAGGCTGAGGAAGATCTTCAACTCCTTAGAGAGGAGGCTTTGGGAGAAAGAGAGCGACTTCGAAAAGAAGTCAAAGAAACACATCGGCGATTGGAAGAGGCTCTGCAACAACAAGAACAGTTGAAGAAAACGCATGAGGAGATGCGAAGCAGGAGAGATGCAACCAAGATCGTTTACCGACATGCTAGTCGCCTAACAACTGATGTGAATGAAGCTCACCCGCTGTCAAAGGAGATCATGATGTCAAACATGTTTGACATACGTCAAAATGTAGAAAAATTGCTAAAGTAATTTCTCAATCGTTTCAGCAACGTCAGCATGAAGATAGTAGACCTTGATGACAGATTGCTCGTCAAAGCCTCTGTGAAGGAGCTTCGTGCTAGTCCTTTTAGTGAATCTTTATATCGGATTCCGCCTAAAACTCTGATGGTGATAAGGCAAAAAGTAGAGGTGGAGATAGAAACTGCGGAAGCTATGCGGCACAAGAGGGTAAGAGATAATAGGCTACTGATCAATACAAGGAACGAAAGGGAAGTCAAACTATTCAGAAGAGAAAGAACTCCCCTGCGAGTACGGCTAGATCGGAAATTCGTTCCTTATTTAGCATAGAAAAGAAATGTGCTTCAAAGAGCTCGCAAGATGCCGACATTTAAAGTCACTCCGTCGAAGATACTGGAGGTTGTTGATATATCTAAGCATTTGCGTTATCCTAGTGGCACTGGAAGGACTTTCGGTTCTCGATCGAATGCTTGGTGCAAATTTCATCAGGCTAGCGGTCATGATACTAGTGTTATACTTTGGCAAACCAACTATCCACGTTGTTAGACAAGGGCTTAATGAAAAAATACGTGGGGGATGCTGGAGGAAAACCATATGGCACGCTTCGACAACCGAGCTCCATGAAGTATCCATCCTTGGAGATTTCAATATAATTGCGGGAGGTTTCACTGGAGGAGGACAAACCAGTTCGACCAAAAAAAGATACGTAAGAAGCATTATGACGACAACAAAAATTGAGCGGCCAAAGAAAGACCCTGATATCGTCTTTTCAAGTGAAGATCTAAAAGGAGTAGTACCCCATGAAGATGATCTGATAGTAGTATCAGTCGTTACAATGGGAAGGAATGTCCATAGAGTCTTGGTGGACCAAGGAAGTTTGATAGATGTGATGTTTTGGAATACCTTTATAGGGGTGCAAATCCCCATGGATCATCTACAACCCTTTGATGGGGTGCTCGTTGGATTCTCAGGAGATTAGGTGGAGGTCAGAGGATATGTGGATTTGTGGACAACTTTTAGAGATAAACAAGTTGTTAAAACTATTTTTGTGTGATATATAGTTGTCAATGCTCCATCCTCCTATAATTTGCTTTTAGGCAGGCTTTCTATCAAAAAATTAGGGGTCGTAATATCTATTGTTCATTTGAAGATGAAATTCCCTACTGATGATGGAAGGATAGTCACGATGGCAGTAAATCAAGAAATGGCCCACAAGTGTTATGAAGACAGTCTTAAGGTAAGATGGAAGGTTGAATATTGTGTGACAACGACAGGGACACCCGTTGAATCAGAATTAGATCCCAGATTAGTGCATTCAGAAAGAAGAACTCAACCTGTAGGTGAAGTGAATGAGATATTAATAGATGGTAGAAATTCAAGATAAGGGGAGATCTGAATTCGGACCAAGAACAATGGATCATACACGTGTTGCGGAATAATCTTTGTTCGTTTGCTTGGAGTACTTCAGATATGGTAGGGATAGATCCTGATTTTTTGTCATAAACTCAATATAAATCCTTCAGTTAAACCTAAAGCTCAGAAGCGTAGACGATTAAGTGGGGAGCGTGCTCAAGCTGCTGCAAAAGAGGTACAAAAACTTTTAAAGGCAGCCCATATCAAGGAGATCCAGTATCCTACATGGCTAGTGTAACATCCCAATCAGATATTACGAATTTTTAAATAATAAAATAAAAACATAAATAATAATACCTCATTTATTTCAGATCCTTCCCAAGAAAAACAAGAGAAATTTAAAACATTTAATACATTAGTAAATAATCCAAAATCCATAAATTATAAACTCGAAATAAATATAGAAACATCATATAACTGTTTACAAATTTATTTCAAAAACATGACCCACCAAAATTCTGATAAAACTCTCTCCCAATCTAGCCCCGCTCCGACGCTATGGCTCACCAAATCCACCTGCAACATCATTTGCTCCCGTGTACCGCGTACATGATCATTGCCAAATACAAGCAGATAAGGTTAGCTAACATAATAAAACATATGAATACAAATCATATAATTTCAATCACACCAAAGGAATTCATATATCCTTTGATTTCACACACATGGCCACCACTATGTCACCTATGTTCTACGTCTTCTGATGAGTACTTCAAGATGCCTTGCTGCCACACCTACTAGCCACAATTGGTGAAGCACGTGCGGGAAACCATGCTACAGATCACACACCATAACGCCAGGTGGAGTTCCCAATACGAATAACATTCGTAATGTCCCATGACTACCAAACTCGTCAACTTATTACTGAGGAGGGCAACCTAAATGGACTCATCCGTACACGCCACAACGTGCACACTCACATTGGCAACACTTGCCAACCCGAGCCACAACTCAAGAGTTCCTCGTGTTCATCCGCCATCCCGAGCCACAACTCAAGAGATGCCATTCCGAGCCACAACTCAAGGAATGCCACGTGCTTAACCCCTATCCTGAGCAACAAATCAAGGGATACGTTCCAAGCCACAACTCAAGGAACACCAATAAGCCGACCTTTGAAGAATCACCAAAGCGTTGTAGATCACGCACCACCAAAACAAGGGAAAAATTTAAAACTTTATTTTAACGTGCCAATTATAAAATCCATACGGAGTTCAATTATTACAAAGATTAATTATTCATAATATTCATTACAAAATAATTCATGAAGAAAACTATTAAAAACTCCCATAGTTGGTCCCCACTCCGACTCTAGGCATCCACACGCTCACCTGCATCAACACTTGTTCTCATGTAACAAGTTACATAGTCATCACCAAACACACACAGATAGGGTGAGCTCAAATACAAGAAGGACAATTATAACATGATATAATTAAAGCATTTCATAACCATAACTCGTGTTAGCCCCAATCCTCAATCCTCAACTTCCAAACATTTTGTTGGACGCATCTTGATTCTACGCCCTTTGATGAGTACATTGATCGATCTTTGCTGCATGAGTGTCTACTCGCCCCTCTGACTACAGGCCACCACCCAGTAGTCCACACGCGGGAATAAATTGCCACGACCACCATCTGTGACACCAAGTGGAGTTCCCCAAAATGAACCGCAGCCCGTAGTTGTCCCTAGACTACCAAACTCAATCAGTTACACTGAAGAGGGCAATCTTCCGAAACCTCACCATACGAGCCACGATCTTGCACACTTCACTAGACTTCCAAAACCACCAAGCTACAACCTCGAGTGGCCACGTGTTACCCCAATACAAGCTACACTCGTAACTGGGCCCCCAACAAAGCATCGCCTCATGACCTCTATCCAAAGTGGTGCAGGAATCCTCCTCGCGATCCAACTCTACACTCAAAACCGCCTGGCGCATCTCTCGCGTCACTAGGCGGAACTTGGATCTAGACCTCTTGGCAGACAGCTCACGCCGTTAGGTGCCATACGCTTTCCAAAGCTTCTACCAGATCTTTTCCGCCTGGCGGGATCACATTTTCTGCCAAGCACCAGGCGTTCCAAGTTTCTCTGGTTTTCCCTTATCACTTGGCAGCACACCCCAATCCAGTAGGCGCCACACAAGTAGCGTCACTGCTACTGGTTTTTGGCACTTTGAAGCAAGTTTTAAAGAACCCCAAGCACTATACATATAATCCATAACATGAAATATGCTTATCCAGTCATAATCACCTAACTAGATCATAGTCCAACACAATCCTGAACAACCAAACAATATACAAAAGCAGGAAGAATACATAACTATTGTCCCAAAATATCGTATGGGCAATAAAACAATAATAATGATAATAATAAAACTAACAACAACAACAATAACAATAAAAGTAATAATAATTGAAAATAAAACAAAACAATAAAATAATAATAATGAAAACAATAATTAAATGAAACAATAATACTAATAAGTTAAAACAATAATAGAATAATAATAATAATAATAATAATAATAATAATAATAATAATAAAATAAAGCAATAATACTAAAAGAATAATAATGATAATAAAATCATAAAAGAAAATATATAATAATAACAATAATAATAAAATAATAGTAAAATAAAATGAAATGAAAATAATAATAATAATAATAGGAATAATAATAATAATAATAGTAATAATAATAATAATACTAAAAATAATAATAATAATAATAACTAATAATAAAAATATATAAATAATAATAATATAAATAATAATTATAATAATAATAATAGTAAAAATAATAATAAAAATAATAAAAAATAGTAATAATAATAAAATAAAATAATAATAAAACAATAATAGTGATAATAAAATCATAAATAAAATAAAATAATAATAATAATAACGATAATAATAAAATAATAATAATAATAATAATAATAATAAAATAAAATAATGATAATAAGATATTAATTATAATAGTAAATAAAATAATAATAATAAGAATAATAATGATAATAGTAATAATAATAAAAATAAAAATAATAATAACAATAAGATAATAATAATAGTAATTGAGTAAAAAAAAGAAGAAGAATTAAAATAATCATATAGTAGTTATGAAGTCACAAGATCTTATCCCCACGCAAAATAAATTAAATAATGAATTAACACCACAATGTGGTATACAAGATTTGAACCCAAGTCCTTTCATATAATCAAGTACTCTTAACCACTTAAACTAGTATTATTCGTTGTCTTCTCTTTCCACATTAATTAACTTAGAGATTCCCGCCCTCGCATTTGTAAATAAATAAATAAATATATATATATTTATTTATTTATTTTTCCCGAGTCTTACACCGCCAGGTGCCAAGCACCTCTGGTGCCTACTGATCTACAAATATCGCCTGGCGGGACACACCTCACCGCCAAGCTCCACTCGTAACCAGCCTTTCTGATTTGGTAACTTTCGCCAGGCGACCAAACACCACTGTCAGGTGCTACACCAGTATAGGCACAATACTAGTATTTGTTAAGCACTATAGACCCCTGCTTCAAATGTTTTCACTCATGGCCATCAGACTTATTCTCTATAATAGCTAGTTTCCATCATGTTATCAACCTCATATAATTACAGTTTCATGATTTCGCACTTAATCCATAGAGAGACCTTATCTTTCTATCGATTCACGCTCTAAGTCATGTAACTCCTCACTCCATAGGGTCCATATCCACAACTACAATATTTTTGTCTAGCCTTGCACACTCAAGTTGCCCATTTCTAATAGAGTCCTTTCCCACATACAAATCCTTATCATACATTAAACCCATATCGTATATCTCACTAGTGCATATTCATTTAGTACATCCAGTTCTTGATGGTCATATAACTCTCCATTCCAGGGATGCTTTTGTGTAATGAAGCTCTTTATGGTACTGTTATTATGTTATGATGCATCCCACTTCCCATTCACCTTCTAATTAATTTATACTAACATGTTTAGATTCACCCTAAACATCTGATCTCTAAGAATCGTAGACTCAGCATTTCTCCTCACAGCCACGTAATTCATCCTTATCTATTCTGGTGCTGACGACACATAGCGTGCCGTTAGGCAGTGCATCAGTTCTAGGGAACCCAGAATTCTACATTGCACCTTTGAGAATTCCAACTTCCCAACTTTCCTTCTTTGCAGCTTTCTCCCACTTCTCACGCGAATTCCCTTATGATTATAAGAATTCACAACCTAAACCCATTCATTCATATTTTATAGTACAATTCAATCACTAATTATTCTCGCGACATCCAAAAACCCTAATTGTTCACCCTAAAATCACATTCATACAAATTTTCTTAATTTATATCCATTTACAGCGTGATTACAATAATTCTTAACCCTCATCAATCCATACATATACGAATTCCATTTTCCCTCGATTAGAATTGTTCCAGAACACAAAAAAATACCAAAATCGAATGAACAAGTTCGCGTCGTCTGGCGGGTGTTCATCGCCGCCCGACAATTCATCAGAAACCCAGAAAACTAGGTTGCAGGCACTTGTCGCCTAGCGGTTCCCATACTGCCGTCAGGCAATTCCCCCTTTAGGAACCCATAATTCACTCAGAATGCATGCGTCGCCTGGCGGCTATGAATAGCCCGCCAGGCGGTTTCTGGAAATTTTCTAGAAACACAAAATTTAATAGAAGAGCAGGGTTTCATGTATAATCATCATGTATTTGTCATACAATTCATGCTTAAACATAAAAATTAACGCGTAAAGCTCCCCTAACTTGGATTCCCTTGCTTAAAATTGTAAATGCTAGAGTTCCTTGTTGGTGGTAGCTCTTGACTCCCTTTTGTCAACTCTAATCCTCTCCAAGGGATCTCCAACACACACTCACACGAAAATTTCAGCACAGTTGTTGTTCTAACTTCAGAAGGTCTCTTTCTCACTTGTTTTTGCCCTTAATTGCCCACATCAATTCCACTTTTAATTGGTTTAATGGATAAAACGAAAATTACCATTATTCCCACTTAATGCTCATTGAATTAGTGTTTTAGGATGGTTTTCTAGCACCCCTTGACTGCTAGGGTTTCTTTGCCCTTTCACCTTCATGCCAAAAGGAATTTTGGCAAAAAGAAAGTTTAGTTTGGATACACCAAGATTCAAACCCATAACCATGCCAATGTCAAATCACTACACAACCATTCAACCAATCCATGTTTCATGATAATTCCTATAATTTTAGGACTATATTATCATTCATCATGCTCATGCATATTATTAAAAATAATAATAAATTAAATAGCACATTAATGTCAGACTTAAGACTTGAACCCAAGTCTTCTTGCACAATTAAGTGCTCTCAACCATTTAAGCTAGTACTTTTCCACATTTCATCAATCAATAATTAATGCCATAAAGGCTCCCACTACCTGCATTTATTATTTATTTATTTATTTATTTAATTAATTAAATTTCATGGGTCTTACAACTGGCCAATGTGGTAATGGTTAAAAAATCTAATGGTAAGTGGAGGATGTGTGTTGAATTTACTGATTTAAATAAGGCATGTCTGAAGGATTCTTATCCTTTACCCAACATAGATGCATTGGTGGATAGCGCATCAGTTTGTGCTTTGTTGAGTTTTCTCAATGCTTATTCAGGATATAATCAGATAAAGATGCACTCCCAGGATGAAGACAAGACAACATTCATGGGGGAAACTTTGAATTATTGTTACAAAGTGATGCCATTTGGATTGAAGAATGCAGGTTCCATTTAACAGAGGTTGATGGATCAGATATTGATGTCAATGATGGGGCGTAATGTACAAGCTTATGTGGACGATATGGTAGTAACTTCAGTAGAAGAAATGCGGTATCACGATGATTTGGTGGAATTATTTGCTACTATCAACAAATATCAACTCAAACTAAATCTTGAGATGTGTGTTTTTGGTGTTAAAGCGGGAAAAGTTTTGGGTTTCTTACTCACTGAAAGGGGGATAGAAGCTAATCCTGACAAATGTGAAGCTATTATAACTATGAGAAGCACGAACAACGTCAAAGAGGTACAAAGGCTCACTAGGAGAATGGCGGTATTATCACGTTTTCTTGCTAAAAGTGGGGATAAGGGTTTCCCGTATTTCCAATGCTTGAGGAAAAATGAAAAATTTCAGTGAGCTAGTCAATGTGAGGATGCCTTTCAGAAGTTAAAAGAATATTTGAGTAAGCCTCCAATATTGTGCAGACTAGAGAAAAATAGTGATTTGGCATTATACATCTCGGTAACCGAATAGGCGGTTAGTTCGATATTAGTGCGAGAATCAGGGGAGGAGCAGAAGCCAGTATATTTTGTGAGCAAGGTACTTCACGGAGCTGAGATACGATATCCGACAATAGAAAAGGCTGCATTAGCTATAATCGTGTCAGCTCGACGCTTAAGGCATTTTTTCCAGAATCATAAGGTAAAGGTGATGATAGATCTACGCATTAGATATATATTACAAAAACCAGATATATCAGGAAGGTTGGAAGTGGGCAATATAACTCTCAAAGTATGGTATACAGTACGAGTCCAAGGGATCGATTAGAGCCCAAGTTTTGGCTGACTTTTTGTTAGAGCTCTCCGATCCAGTTGGTGATCGGTAAGCTGATGTGTTGTCATGGATCTTATCTGTTGATGGAGCTTCTAACTTGAAAGGAAGAGGAGTGGGGGTAGTGTTGGAAGGACCTGAAGGAGTTTTGATTAAACAATCATTAAGGTTTGCATTCAAAGCTAACAATAATCAAGCAGATTTTGAGGCTTTAATAGCCGGGATGCTTTTAGCAAAGGAAATGGGGTTTCTAAGTTGCTGGTCAAAAGTGATTCTACATTAGTAGGAGGGCAAGTAAAAGGTGACTTTCAAGCTCAGGATCCATAGTTAGCCAAATATTTGGAGGTGGTTCAGACCCTCGCAAAAAATTTTGTTGTTTTTGAATTTGTACATGTTCCTAGAGAACAAAACCGCCTAGCATATTTGTTGTCAAAGTTAGCTAGTTGTACGAAGCTAGGTCAGCACAAGTTAGTGATAAGAGAGACAATAATGTGCCCTCGTGTGGATATGGGGGAAAAGCTTCAAGTTATGGAGATCCAGGCAACTCGAGAATCTTGGATGACTCCAATAAATAATTATCTTACAGATAACCAATTACCTAGAGATGTGGAGGAGGTAGGAAGGATAAAGAAGAATTCGAGTCGATATACGTTGATTGACAGGAATTTGTTTAGGTATGGGTTTTCTCGTCCTTTTTTGATTTGTGTAGACATGGCGGAGGCTACTCAGATTGTGACCTAGTTGCATGAAGGTATATGTGGGAGTCATATTGGTGGAAGGGCATTGATGTTGAGGATTATACATGGTGGGTTTTTCTGGCCAACTATGAAACATGATTGTATGGAGTATGTAAGGAAGTGTGAGCAATGTCAAAAACATGCCGACTCGAGTAAGGCGCTACCTGAAGTGCTGCACTCTATTAGCGCACGGTGGTTGTTTCATACTTGGGGAATAGATATTCTAGGTCCATTCCCTAGAGTAGTGAGACAACTTAAATTCTTGATTGTTGCTGTTGAATATTTCACGAAATAGATTGAAACTAAGCCTATAATTGTGATTTCTAGCAGCAGAGTTAGAGAATTTATTTGGAAGAATATAGTATGTAGATTTGGCGTTCCTCAACGCATTATTTTGGATAATGGGACCCAGTTTGCGTGTTCACAGGTAAGGCAGTTGTGTGATGAGATAGGGATCAAGCAAGTTTTTCCACCGTAGAACATCCTCAAACAAATGGGCAAGCAGAGGCAGCTAATAAGGTGATACTTAGAGGAGTGAGGCGAAGGTTGGTAGCAACAAAAGGGGAATGGTCGGATGAGATACATTGAGTGTTGTGGGCCTATCATACCACACCTCAATCATCTACACATGAAGCTCCTTTTAGTTTGGTATACGGTACAAATGCCATGATACCCGTGGAAGTTGCCGAAAATACTAAGAGAATAAGATCATTTGTTGCTATGGCTTTTAAGATTGGACTTCGTGCAAATCTTGACACCATAGAAGAAGTTAGAGAATGGGCTCGTATTTCGAGGGAGACGGTTAAGAGAAGATTGGAAAGAAGGTAT
The DNA here is from genome assembly GCF_037176805.1 of Vigna unguiculata. Taxonomy (NCBI): domain Eukaryota; kingdom Viridiplantae; phylum Streptophyta; class Magnoliopsida; order Fabales; family Fabaceae; genus Vigna; species Vigna unguiculata. The sequence goes on from NC_140799.1 coordinate 10,211,696, forward strand.
AAAACTAAGGTAGTACCTAGAAGTTTCAAGGTGGAGGATCTAGTGTTGAGAAAGGCACAGGTGATTCAAATAGATAACTAGTTGGCACCTAAATGGTTCGGACCTTACCATGTCAAAGATGTGTTGGGAGAAGGAGCATATAAGTTGGAAACATTGGATGGTAAAGAGATACCACGAAAATGGAACATAACAAATTTACGTTTTTATTTTAGTTAAGAAGGTGACATTATTTATGATTATTTGAGTTATTAAGCGTTTTTTTTTCTTTATATATATATATATATATATATATATATATATATATATATATATCATGAGTTGCTTGATGATTAAAAGAGCCTTGGTGTTCTATTCCAAGCCGAGTTGCTTGATGTTTAAAAGAGCCTTCGTGTTCTATTCCAAGCCGAGTTGCTTGTTGATTAAAAGATTCTTCGTATTCTATTCCAAGCCGAGTTGCTTACTGATTAAAATAGCCTTCGTGTTCAATTCCAAGCCGAGTTGCTTGATGATTAAAAGAGCCTTTGTGTTCTATTCAAAGCCAAGTTGCTTGATGTTTAAAAGAGCTTTCGTGTTCTATTCCAAGGTGAGTTGCTTGATGATTAAAAGAGCCTTCGTGTTCTATTTCAAGCCGAGTTACTTGATGATTAAAAGAGCCTTCGTGTTCTATTCCAAGCTGAGTTGCTTGATGCTTAAAAGAGCTTTCGTGTTCTATTCCAAGCTGAGTTGCTTGATGTTTAAAAGAGCCTTCGTGTTATATTCCAAGCCGAGCTGCTTGATGATTAAAAGAGCCTTCGTGTTCCATTCCAAGCCGAGTTGCTTGATGATTAAAAAAGCCTTTGTGTTATATTCCAAGCTGAGTTGCTTGATGTTTAAAAGAGCCTTCGTGTTCTATTCCAAGTCGGGATGTTTAAAAGAGCCTTTGTGTTTTATTCCAAGCTGAGTTGCTTGATGTTTAAAAGAGCCTTCGTGTTCTATTCCAAGCTGAGTTTCTTGATGTTTAAAAGAGCCTTCTTGTTCTATTCCAAGCCGAGTTCTTGATTTTTTAAAGAGCCTTCGTGCTCTATTCCAAGCCGGGTTGCTTGGTGGGTCTAAGTACTTAACGACTGAGTGCTCGGTCTATAACTGAGTAGGGTAGTGGGCTGAATGCAAAGATAGTTAAGGATTGAGAGCTTGGTGTGTGACCAAGCATAATGGTAAAATAGTAGAGCATAATGGTTAAGTATGTAATGCAGTAGTACCAAGGATTGAGAGCTCGGTGTGTAACCGAGTATAAATGTTAAGTATAGGAGGTAAAGGTGGTAAGGATTGAAAGCTTACATTTTAACCAAGTATAATAGTCAAAGTGGGTGTAAAAGAGTAATAAAGATGAAAGTTATTGACCAAGCAGGTAGTGTTTTTGTCAGAAAAATTGAGATAAGGAGAAACAAAATTAGTATAAGCGTCAATATTAATGCATAGATAGTCGGCCTAACATTAAAACATAAATAAAGATGTTTAGGGTAGAAGCCAAATAAAAGAGTAAATTTGCAAAAAGTCTAAGTTAATAAAAGGCTTTAGTCTTCTGTATCAACGAGTTGTCCATTAACAATGGATTTGGAGACATCAACTTGTGATATATCCGAATCGGGACAAAGAATGCGAACATGGCCAAGTGCTAGCTGAAAGCCTATATTGAGAGAAAAACCAATCTGATCTTTAAGAAGTTCCGAATTGTTAAGCAGGTCCTTTTCTTTGGAAGCCTAGGTCTTTCTTTCGGCTTCTAACTCTTTCAGTTGTGTGGTCATGTTTAGCAGCTACTCATCTTTTTCTTTCATTTGAGACTTCAACTCAACAACCTCGGTAGCTAGGCGAGAAACTTCAATCTGAGAGGAGTCCAGTGATTTTTCTTTCTGTTCTAAATCCCTGGTTCTTTTAGCAAAAAGGTTGGTAAATTGATCCATTAGCATGAAGGTGGAGGCCTCGACCTTATGGAGACTTGCTAAGACACGTTCATGAAGAGTCTTAAGGTCTTGGGTTTTCAGAAGGTTGGCGTCATGACGAAGGAAGTTGTGCTTTCGGCCATGTTGGGAATGATGGAATTGAGGATGCCAGAAACTTATTTTTGTATCGTCCACTATTTGTTAGGTATAACATCCCTAAGGAATATTACTAATATTTAATAAATAAATTCTGAAAAAAAAACCGCATTTAATATAAAACCATTTCCCAAAAACGTGGGAAATATAAAACAAAGATAGTAACCGTAACATCGTACAAAAGTTCACTATCGTTCTATACAAAAGTTAATAAAGTCCAGCATAACTAAAGTTACATCAAGATCAAAAACATAAAAATGCTTTCAAAAGCCCAAGTAGCCCATGCTCTCCGTCTCTAAGCATCTCCTGACTCACTTGTCAAATCATCTGCTCCTGGATAACAAATTATCCGATCATCGCCACACACACACAGATAGGGTGAGCTATGCACAATATATAACATATACATGAATTAAATATGACGCCCATCCCAAAATAACATAAAGTATATTTCATGCTTTTCAAATAACCCAACCATGACCTCATAGTCCTTCATGAGTCATATACATGTACTAGATCTTGGGATTTCCTTGTGCTCCCACGAAACTAACTCATTCGTGGTCTAACCCTATGAGCCTATCCCGCTCATAGTCCTGCCCTACAGACTCCTTGTCTGTAGTAAAACATCCAAGTCTCATACTTGGACCCTGGCACACATGCAATCACCATACTATGGACTCCTCGCCCAATAGTAGCTGACGGGAACATAACAGTTCCTTGCCCATCGTGCGCCTGACATATACAATCACCATACTAAGGACTCCTCGCCCATTAGTAGCCGACGGGAACTCAACCAGTTCCATGCACATCATGTGTCCAACCACCAATCACATCCCAGACCTCTATTGGACTTAGTCCTTCAAGCCCAAACACTACACCACATGCATATACATCCTATACAAAGGATAAAGAAACCACATCGCACAACACAAGCACACACAAACATGAACTTTTGCATAAACTCGCTTAAGCTAGGGACTCTCGCTCATGCTAGAGCCTCATTCTCGCTTAGGCTAGTGCACCTCGCTTGAGCGAGCATAAAACAACAACATCATCACTTTATCTCACTTAGGCGAGATCCTCTCACTTGGGCGAGCCACACATTCGCCCAAAACCACACCCAAACCTCGCCTAGACGAGTATTCAACCAAACACGCAAGAACACACTTCGAGGACTCACTTAGGCGAGCCACTCTCGCCTAAGCGAAAATGTCACTCGCTTAAAACTCAAAACCTCTCGCCTGGGCGAGATATCGCGCTCAAACTCTCAAGTTCTCCTCTTGACCTCACTTAGGCGAGTGCTTCTCACCTGAGCGAGAGACCATGTCGCTTAACCCTTTCCTTGGTCGCCTAGGCGAGAACCACGAACCAGGACTCAATGTGAGACTCTGCAAATCTCGCTTAGGCGAGATGGACCCACGTGGGCGAGACTTGCAGGGTTTCGAGTCTGTTCACGCACACACATCGCCAAAACAATACCAAAACACCAAATAATCATTACTAGCATAATACAATGACAAAAATGCATCAGAATCGTGTTTTATAACCAGATTATCATCCCATTTAAATACTAAACTCGTGACTTTTCCAAAGGAACTACACAAGACCCCAAACCCACATCCAACACATGTGAAATATCAAAGAATTGACAACAACATCAAGAGCACCCAATTTCTCAATCACAACAGCACAAAATACTCCTAAAAGCATACCACATATAAATCCCAATTGAGCATAAAACGCCAAAACACAAACCATATACAATACACATAAATTCAACACCCCTAACCTGGAATTAGTGATCAAAAATTGAGAAGGCAGGACCTTTAATTCACAATCCCCTTCTTGCTTCAGCCCTTGCACACCCAAAACTCAACTCACTCTCAATCCTGGTGGTTTTCCAACCCTCTTGGCTGTCCCATTCTGCTAGGTTCTCTCTACCTTTCCACATTCATCTCAAACTAAGGTTAGTAAAAATAAAGGTTAAGTTCTGTTTACCAAGGTTTGAACTCATGACCTTCCACCCATAAGGCCAAAGCACAACCATTATGCCAATTCATATTTGGTGATACATTCCAATCAATATAAGTTTACCTTACCAATTCCATACTCCTACATATTATTAAAAATAAATCATAAAGTAACAACACATAATTGGCATACATAGGACTCGAACCCAAGTCCTCTCACATAATCACAATACTCTCAACTACTTGAGCTAGTACTTTTCCACGTCACATTAAACAACAATTAATGCCATAAATGCGCCTTCTATCCGCATTTATTAATTAATTAATTTTCCCGGGTCTTACATTATGGAGCGAGCTGGGCTTGAGAAGTAGAGTTTTGAGAGGTAGCTTCGACTATCTTCTTCCCTCGGGATTTGAATTTTCTGGTCAGAGGCTCGAGGTCGGGTTCAAATATTTCCTCGTGGCCCTTGGTGTGAGGAGGAAGGACTGAAGGGCTGGCATCGGCTGTTGTGGTCTTTTGCTTTTTCAATTGTCGAGCTCGTTTTAATACATCCTCTTATGACATCGCCATTAGACTCTCTGCGAAAATAGTAATTAAAAGGTTAAAGGGAAGCAGAAGCATACAATTTTAAAGAAATTAAAAGTAAAAGTAAGTACCGATGTGGAATTTTAGATCCACCACTCAAAATTCCAGCTCTAATAGTTTTGTGTATCAAAAATAATATCCAGTTGTTCCAGCATCAAGCAGTCTATTTTCTCAGAAGGGTCCAAATCTCCTAACTGCTGAGGGGTTTGTAGGTTGGTGGATTGGCACCAATACAAAGGGAAACCTTCTAAGAGAGAAGGGTTGTGGTCGGGGGCTACTATTTTTATGAAAACTCCTTTAAAGCCCTTGTAGGACGAGTTGAATAGAGTCAGTAGGCCTCAGCCACCGACTCCATTGAGAGATGCCCACAATTGTTTGTGTGGGGCTTTTAACTCAAAAAAATAAAGAAACATGTTGGCCGATGGCGTAATACCAAAGTGAGTGCACAAAACTTGGAAAGCACAAATGAAGGCCCAATTGTTTGGGTGTAGTTGACAATGAGATTCGTTTAAGAGAGTGAGGAGTTCCTTCTCAAAAGTGTTAAAAGGGAGTCTTAACCGTAGTTTTTTGAATAGAGTAATGTACATATAGGTGAATTTATGTGGGGGTAATGGAAACATGGTACCGCCTCTACAAATGGGTTCATCATTATCACAAGTAGTGATGGCTAGAGGGGCCTAAGAATAGAGGGAGTCGTAGTAAGTAGTCATTGTACAGGATGAAAGGGGATAATGCGGATGGTAGGGAGCTTTTCTTAGAATGAGGTAAGTGCAATTAGGGGAAGAAAATAGCAGTCACAATATTAAAACAGGCAGTAGAGGCAAAGGTAATCAACAAAAGCAATCAACATACTGTAATCAATGGTAGCATATCAATAAACGATAAAGTAGAGAAATTAAAGAGATCAAAATGAAATGAAGGAAATGAGAGAAATAATACCTGAAGAAGGAAGTATCGTAAGGGAATAAGAAGCAATAGAGGAAAATAGAGGAAGCAGAAGGATCATGGGGAAGTGGGAAGCTGAGGAGTTATTTAGGGTTGTATGTTTAAGGAGATAAAAGAGGGAATGAGGTTACACTGATCATGATTTGAAAAGAAGCAACCTGATGGGTGACACATGGCAGGGGGTAGTTGAGAAACAATGATGATTCTGTGGGAAGTGGTGAAAGACAGTTGTTGATAAGACAACTTATGGGTTCCTCGTTGCTGAGAAGAGGAAGCTTAGAAGTTGGAGAGCTATGTACCTGTCTGGAAGGAGCGTTTCGTCATCCTGCCGAATTATAGGGAAAAGTATTCTCGCCTATAGAACGAGTATCAAAAGATTATTATTTTGGAATCCAGAAGTTGTGGATGAAAGGTTGGAATTTAGGATGGGATCGGTATAAAGACGAGGTGATGTATGTTGAATGAGATCGATATAAGGACGAGGTGATATATGCAGAAGGGGATCGGTATATATCTGAGGTTCTTGTAGAGGATTAAAGAGAGGATTCCAAATTAGTTAGTATCCGATATTCTGGGGATCTGATTTTTGGAAGATTCGAGGAATATCTTTAAATAAATATTCAAGTGGTTACTTTGGAGGTGATTTTTTGTTATTATCTTGGGGAGATATTTTAGGAAAGATGATTTTTATTGTTATGTATTATCTACAAAATCTAATATTTGTAATTGATTACTTTACAAATAAGAATTTTACTCCCATGGTCAAGAGACAAATTTATTTTGGCCTAAGCAAGTCTTGAAACTAAGGTTAAAATATTTCTTTCTTTTTGTTTCAGTTAAAGGTTATTTTACACTATTTTCTGGACCGGATCAGTTTTAAAAATTAAAAAAGAATAAAACATATCACATGTTAATATAGAACTATAGAACAATGAATATTATTTAATTTAAGATGTGGCTTTGACTTCGTGATCCATATAAGTAAGTAATTAACAATTAGAACTAAGATTAAAAGATATATGTTGGATTTTAAGAAATGAAGAAAAAATAGCAATTATATAATACCGAAATAAAAACTCATTTATTAAAAGGTATTGAAAGGGAAAAGAATAAATTGTATTGATCAACACCATTGGTTGTCTAATTAATCTGGAGCAGCGGGAATGCCTCACAATCGCAAGTGCATCTTCGGGGAGGTTCATGGATGAATCTGGAGCTGCAGTCACTGTGTTTTAACCCACAATGATTCTACTGAGAACATAGAATATGTTCCTAATCCCTTATAACATAATAAAAAAAAAAAAGACTTTTGATACTAACACCCATTTATTTGTCACACTTGTTTGTGCGGAATAACTTCTAATATATATTCACCAAAATAAAGGATGAAAAATCACCAGAAAAAAAATCAACTTCTATATCTGTACATTATACCCCTCCGTAAGGACTTCGTGGTTATCAACCTCCAACCTCCAACCAATCGGTTATAAAGACAACAACGTGAAATAGAAAACAAGGTTAAGAATCGTAAGGTTATTAATTTGGGCTTTTATATATATATATATATATATATATATATATATATATATATATATATATATATATATATATGGGTTAAATATGTTTTTATCCCTTAACTTTCAGTGAAAATTGGAAATGATCCTTTCTCGAAATGCGTATAAAATGTCAAATAAACTTAACAAAATTTTGTTAAAAAAATAAATTTACCCAATTTTTAAAGATGAGGGACTAAATTGGGCTAAATTTCAAAGAGGAACTAATTTCAATTTTGACTAAAAGTTAAGGGACAAATATATATATATATATATATATATATATATATATATATATATATATATATAATAAATTAAATACGTTACGTTGGGATCATTAATTATATTTTATTAGTTAATTTATTAAAGTGATCTAATTAAGATAAATTTATGACTAAGAATATATATGTCATGAAATATTAATTGGGTAGAGACCATAATCAATATTCTAATTTGATAAGGGGACAAATTAAAAATATTGAAATTTAAGAAAAAGTAACGGACAAAGGTTACATAAAGGGGTTATGGTATTCATCATAAGCACATACACATATTCTTGTTTCCATTCTCTTAGTCCCATCAAAAGAGAAAATCAAGAATGAACTTAAGGTGCTCTAGAATGGGAAGATAAAATACCTTTGTTCTACATTATTTCCAATGACCAATCCAAGTACGCTTCCACATACTACTCTATGGGGTAGTAGGGATTGCTCAATAAGTTAAAGGGTTTGATTGCTCATTAATTATTAATCTATATTTGATGCATAATCTAACATGAAACTCTTGAGTTATACTCGTAAAAAAGATTAGAGAATCATTGGACTCTGTGATTAGGTCTCCCAAAAGGAAAAGATCCATCAAGGACATTATAAATAAAGAGTCAATGTAAGGTAGTTAGTACTTTTTACCATCTACATTTATTACATTAATTGAAACTGAACACTCTAAATAGTATCAAAATACCTTTTGCAGATAACCCGATAGCCCGATCATCCTAAAATAACTGAATGGTCAACGACGGACGGTGAAAGACAAGGAAAGAGAAGAATTTCAAGAATTAATTATGTGTTTGGATAGAGCATTTTAATGAAGCAATTCATTTTTTAAAGTATTTAGATTTCTTTGTGATGAAATCCTTTGTTTGGATAGAGAAATTAAAAAGCATTTAAAATGCAAGCATTTTGTTGAAGTATTTCAATTAGCTAAATTTGCAATTTGAAATTCTTCTCACACAACCTCACACTATAGACATCTATGGTAGAGTTGTCAATTTGGCCTAGTCCATAAGTGGCGGGCTGACAACTCGACAAGCTAGACAAGTCGAGTGGGCCTGACGACCAATACGAACCGGGCTGGCCCGACGACCCACACAAGTCAGGTCGAACAAGCCCGACGACCAAGATGGGCTTGACGACCAAGACGAGTCCAACTAGCATCCAAGACAGACCCAACAATTAAGATGGATCAGACGAGACCAACGACCAAGATGGACCAAATGACCATGACGTGCTCGACAACCAAGATGGGCCTGATGACCAAGACCAAATCGACAACCAAGATCGGCCCGACCACCAAGACGAGCAAAACAGACCTAATGACCAAGACGTGCCTGACGACTAAGACGAGTCGGACGGAGTCGACGACCAAGACGGGACGGTCGAGCCTGACAGTCAGGGCAAACCGGACGGACCTGAAGACCAAGATGGGCCTCACAACCAAGATGGATCGAACGGGTCCGATGACCAAGACGTGTCAGATAGGGCCAAAAACCAGGATCGGCGGAATGGCACGACGACGAAGAAGTGTAGAATGGGCCTAATGACCAAGATGGGTCGGATAGACACGACGATCAAGACGGGTCAGACAGACACGACGACCAAGACGGGCCAATTGACCTTGAAAATCAAGTAAGTTCGAACGAGTTCGATGACCAAGATGGGTAGGACAAGCCTGAAGACCAAGACGAGCCAAACAACCAAGATGAACTTGACGACCAAAACAGGCTCGACGACCAAGACGTACCTGAAGACCATGGTGGGTCCGACGATTAAGACGAGTCCAATGACCAAGACGGGCTCGACGACCAAGATGGGTTTGGCGACCAATACGGGCCGATCGCGCCTGACGACCAAGACATGCCGGATGGACCTGATAAGCGAGACGATCGGACGGGCCCAACGACCAAATAGAGCCGAGTGGGCCGACGACCAAGACAAATTGAACGGGCATGACGACCAAGACAAGCTGGACGGGCCTAATGACCAAGACAAGCCCAACGTGCTAGACGATCGAAACAAGCAAGGCGAGCCCAACAACCCACACATGTCGGGCGAGCCGAAGACCTAGACATACCAGCTCGACTGGGTAGTCGGGTCGACCTGGCTTATTTAAGTCCTTGAACCCGTTTCCAAATTTATCATAAATTCAAAATATAATTACGCCTAAAATTTTATCTCATAAGAAATTCAATTGTTTATCCAAACAAGAAATTGAATGTAAGGTATTTTAATTTCTTTATCCAAACAAGTTATTTAGAAAATGAAGGGAATTTAATTGTTAACAATTCAAATACAATGTATTTCAATTTCTTAGCATTGTTGAAATGCTTCATCCAAACACGAGGTAAAGGATTAAGGTATTTCTCAATCTTATAAAAGCAATATCAATTTAAACGTTCCAATAGAGATAAAGATCTTATAACAAAATTTACCTGTCTCCATGAAGAAGGAAACCCAAGTCTAGACTTCATTCCTATCTTATAGTTTCCTCTAATAACTTAGTTTAAATATGCTTTTGGTCCTAATTTTCGTCAAGATATTTGAAATTGGTCCCCTAATTTTTTTTTCTCAATTAGGTCCCAATTTTTGAAAAATCTATATAATTTGGTCCTTTTCGTTAGTAGTGTACTGACAACGTTAAAGATATAGCAAAATAAAATAAAAAATAAGAAAATCATGAAATGACACGTGTCATATCTTTAATGTCATTGGAGCACAATTCTAACAGAAATGACCATACATTTGAGGTATTATTCGCTTTGGAGTGTCGGTTCCATCACGATTTTATCTTTAAAAGGTTCCTCGAACGATGAAGGAGGAAAGGGTATTTAAACCTCCTTAGGCCTCAACTTCTAAGCGATGTAGAACTATTGAGTGTAGTAGGAACATAGTCCCTTAGTCTCCCGATGGAGACTTAAGGGATAATGATTCGCATGTAGAACCTCGTGATCGACCCCACGGTGGGCGCCATTGTTCCAATCCCAAGTCCAACGAGTGACATCAATAAAGTCAATCACCCCTCATCCGAGGTATTGTCCACTTTGGAGCGCCGATTCCATCATATATTTGTCCTTAAAAAATGCCTCAGTGGGTGGAAGGAGGAATTTAAACCACCTTAGGCCTCGAGTTCTAAGTGATGCGAGACTATTGCGTGCGGTAAGAGCATAGCTTTTTCGTTTTTTTTCATCAATATGTCACCTAATTCAATTTTAGTTTGTCATGTGCTAGATATAAAAAGTTATCGAATGAAACCTTTGGCGTGAGAGTAAAACAAAATTAAAGTATAATGAGCGAAGAAAGGAAAATTTCTTTGTAGGTTTTCCCTTATTTTCAATGTTGTTTAAGTTTTTTATCTTCGCATATTTTCCAAACTTCCATGTTTTCTAAGTAATGAAACTAAGTTCTTAAAATCCCTCTTTAGTTTAGATGTCCTTGCACTTTCCTAATATAATATAATATATATATATATATATATATATATATATATATATATATATATATATAACACAGAAAAGTATTACCTCAAGTAGTTGAGAGTATTTGATTGTGTTGAGAGAACTTGTGTATGAGTCCTGTATATGCCATTTGTGTGTTAAATTAATTGTTTTATTCTTTTGAGAATATATGTGATCATGGTGCATGATAATATAATCCTAGATGCGTAGAAATTATCACGAAACATGAATTGGTTGAATGGTTGTGCATTGATTGGGCAATAGGGTGGTTGTGTGTTCGAATTTGGGCTAGAGTAAAATTGTAGTATTTTATTTGTGCCTGACCCACACAATTTACTTTCTCTTAGAAGATGAACAATCAAATGCACCATGATGTCAAAAACCAATGGATGAAAAACATCTCCAATTAACACAAGATGATAATAATGAAGTTCATCCAACTTTGAAGGTCAATAACTTTGTAACATATGGAATTGAAAAAAGAACACCCTTCTGTTACAATTACCCTCACATTTTTTAGGACTTTAATCAATAATTATTGCATTAGAACATGACAATCATTAAAGTTGTCAAAATGGGTTAAAATCTGCTAGCCAAACTAGCCCACCATGAGTTCGAGCCGGGTTGGATTAAAAATAATGAAAATTTATGGGCCAAAAATTGACATAGTCTAGTTAGAACCTGACTCACTCAGGTTGAATCTATGATGAGCCAGGTTGGTCCATAAATTCTAAATATTAAATTATATTAACAAAAGAAAACCCTAATGATTTTTTGTGGGGCTTTTAGATGGTGAATTTTGTTGGGGCTTTTAAATTATATTAAATTTAGATGGTGGATTTTGTTGGGGGTTTTGTTTTTTTAGTTTAATCAGAGTTTATTTTGTAGAAAATGAATTAAAAGCCTTCAATTTGTGGTGTTTCATATTTATATGAATGAGATGACTAAATTTAGGATGGTTAAGATTAAATGCTAATTAATGTGTACAAGACTTGCATTCAAGACTTGTAGAAAAAAATTGTAATTTTCTTTTGGGTTGAAAAAAAAATATTGTAATTTTTTTTAATTAAGTGAGTCAATCTGTTTAACCTACCAACCCATAGTGGGCTGGACTAGGTTCAAAATTTTTGGGCTTACTAATAAGTGAGACAAGTTGGGTTGGCTCACTAATGGTGGGTCGAGTTGGATGACCCGTTTTGACAACTCTAACAGTCCTAGGACTTTAAGCCAGTTAGCTTTAACATCATAAGAGTATCCTTGTGGTACCTTAACTCCTTTAAGACATTTAAAGAAACTTGTTCTCTCCTTTTTGGAAAAAAGTGTAACATGTTACATGCAAATATGTTTGCTTACCAACTTCTTTTGGTGCTAATTCCTCTTGTGTATTCTTCTCAATCATATCCATATGAGCATTGATGTAATCTTTGTCTTCCCCTTTATATTTATAAATGTTCCAATTAAACTATCACACACATTCTTTTCAACATGCATTACACAATGTCGCACATCTAACTTGCACTAGTACAAAAGATAAAAAAATATTGACCTTTTGTCACAATTGCCTTTCTTTTTGTCCTAAACACTACATTAAGATCTTTTATCTTTTCATAAACTTGAACACCAACTAATGGAATTGCAAAAATGTCATGTACTTGGTGTCTACTATAGGCCTTTTCTCAATTTATGATACATGTGAAATTGATTTAGAAATCCATGATGCCGAAGATAGAATATTTCCATCCTATGTTTTAATTGCTCATATGATATATTTTCTTCACAAACCAAACTTGCTTTGTGACCTTTCACACTATACTTGACAAGTTTCCGTTTGCAGGAAAGTCGTTGACAATACAAAATAACATTGCACACATATGAAAAGATTCATTGGCAAACTCATGAAAGACTTCAACCCCTTCATTTGATAACAATTTGAAATCATCAATCAATGGACTCAGACAAACATCTATGTCATTCCCTAGTTGTCGTGGACTAGAAATATATCATAGATAACATCATGTACTTTCTCTATATACATAAACCAAGAGGCAAGTTATAAATCACTAGCAAAACAGACCATGAAATATGACATGTACTTAAAATTCTATAAGGATTCATTCCATGAGTAGCTAGTCCAACTCAAATTCCTCGATTCATTTCCAAATGCAAGAATTATTTATCAATGTTCTTCCATTGTATAGAAGAAACATACGTTTAAACTTTCGTATTTATGCTCATCAACATGACATATAAGGTTTTTAGCATAATTTGGATTCACAATCATACGTTTAAACCTTGGAAAAATTGGTAGATTTCAAATTGCCTTCAAAGAAGGGTTGTGCTTTGTAACCCAATCAGTATTCTCCTGATCACCATCATTGACTTTATAACGTGACAGATCACACTTGGGACAACTTCTTAACTTTGTAAACTCTTTTTTATATAAAATATAATCATTAGGATATGAATTAGTCTTTTGATATTCCATACCTATTGGACCAAGTATATTCTTTGCCTCATAATTTTTTATCAGGTAGAGTATTACTTTCTGGAAACATTTCCTTCAACAATTGAAACAATGTTGTGAAACTTTTATCACTTCATCCATTCAATGTGTTTAAATTCATCAACCTTAATAATGTTGATATCATGTAAAGTTAGTTAAACTAGAATATAATGAAGTATCTGCATTGATAGACATAATTTCATACACCACTTCAACAAATGATTGTACTCCAACATCACAAATTATGTCTTCCAATCTATCATCCATTGTCTAATCAACAAATTCATCTGTTTCAAACACACTTGGCAAGTTTAACAATTCACCATGCCACATCCATGTTATATAATTATTCAGAAATTCATTGAATAAAAGATCTTCTCTAATTTAAAAAACATGTAATATCCTCCTATTCAATTAATTCACACAAGGACACCTCATCCTTACTCTATCTTCTACTCTACTGACATTGACATTACGACATGCAAACTGTAGAAATTCTTCTACCCCTTTCTCGTAAGCATCACTTACATGGGGTGAACTAATACAACTCTGGTCCATGTCTTGTACGTAGGTCATTGAAATTATGTTTTTGTTCAATGCATGTAAATCTTAATTTTTCTAATAAAAGGTACGACCTTATCCCATTTAAGAAGATTCACTTTTATTATAACTAATAGTGCATAAACTGTAATCATCATCTCTTATATTTCACAAAACTTTCAGCAGCATTTCACATTGGTCTTCAGGTGACATGAAATGAAAGTGGTAAAATGAGATATCCAAAAGCAAATATGCACTCGAAGATCACCATAAATGCAACAAACCAACATTAAATGAAATATTGATTATGTTATGTACTAGTTAACTACTAAAAAGTGATTACTCTTCTTAAACTGTCCCACTGGACAATTCAAGATTCAATGCAATTATTGTCGGTACAACCTTTGCTAAATTTAAATAAAGTTTAGCTTGTTTAAAATTGGAAGAGTACCAAACAGATCAATGTAGTAAATCTCAATTGAGAAACTAAGGATCTCTCAGTGCATATGTCCAACAAAATATTATGACATAACAAATAAAAAATAACTTTCCCATAGTCTAATAATATTTGTTGGAGGTCAAACACTTTCGGACTCAACACTAACATGTTCCAATACTTTCAATTCTTTGTAACATTCCAAATGACTAAAGAAAATATAACTTACAACATATTCTAAATTACTAAATTGAACCTATTTAATTTACAATTAAAAATTAATATTTAAATAAAATAAAGAAATTAATACAAGCAAAAAAAAAATATTTGTAAACACTCATGACTTGTGTTTCCAAGGTGCTAAAGGCTACAAAGGTGGTAAAAAAAGTAGAGGAAAGAGGAAATGAAAGTAAGAAGGAAGAGGAAATACTCTCACTAAAAGTCGTGTGGAGAAAGATGCAAATTTAGCGATGGTTTTTTAACTAATTGTCATTATTTCACACACACTCCTCTCTTATCAAAGTTTCTATAGGTAAACATCGTTAAAAAAATTCACTGAAAATGCAAATTTGTTATCACATGTTTTTCTTATTACGGTAAAATATCGTCAATCGATAACATGGAAAACTTTTTTCGTTCTGGTGATATAAGGAGTGCTCATAAAATATATTCTCTCTAATGATAGATATATAGAGTGTTCATATACTATATTCTCTTTAGTGATAGTTTCCTTATAATATTTTTTAACAACTTCTATTTTAAGTCCAAAAGTGACAATATGTAATCAAGAAAACCAAAAGTGACATCGTGTTAAAAAATTACGTGTGCTTTATTCAAGGAGTGATAAAGAAATGACCATAACTAGTGTATTTGTATACTTGGATGAGTCAATAATGGTAGTATAATACTTGTAAATGTTTTATTAGTGGAACCCATTACGGTTTGTAAATGAACTCTAGACATAATATATATATATATATATATATATATATATATATATATATATATATAGACATATACATATATAATAGTTATGGATGGTGCGTTGGCTACTACATTGTTGGAATATGGATGAGTCATGTTATGATGATAACAAATTATATAAATTTATGTAATCCAATCATGTATAATACTTCAATTTTCTTAATACTTTAAAATGTCATGTATACATAAAACTTCAACTTTTACACAAACAAAAGAAGTAAAGAACAAACTCGTTCCAAAATGTTTAACTTTATGGATGCCACGTTACAAATCAAAACACAAACATTTGTCAAATATACTTAAATCTAAAATGAACAAACAAATATGCTATAAGAAAACATAAATTTAATTTTTAAATATTAGTATTGCTAAATTAAAATTACGACACTATTAGAATTATTTAATCGACTTTAGTACAACATAAAAAATTAATTGTTTTATTTTACAAATGAAAAATATTAATTATTTTTAACTCTTTTCAATAAAAATAACTTGGATTAACGTTTGATTAACATATGCTAATTAAAATAAATATTAAAAATATATAAATTAGAAAATATTAACTAAAATAAATAAATTAGTGTTAATTTAATAAATAGTAACTAAAATAAATAAGATTAATATTAATTAAATAACGAATCTTATTTTATTTATTTTTAATACTCATATTTATTTAAGTAAATGTAAGTTAAGTAGGCATTAACTTAATTATTTTTATATTTATTTAGTTAATATTCGTTGACATTAACATAAATATTATTTATTAAAGATATTAAAATTAATTTTACATTTTTTAATTTCCTTTAAAATATTATTATTTTTTTGTTTGATATCAAAAGAGTCTAAATCTGACATTAATATTTAAGAGTTAAATTTATATTTTATTGTAGTTATTTATTTCCAAAATATTTTTCTAATACATTATAAATTTAAACTCTTTTTTTAGTATATATATATATATATATATATATATATATATATATATATAATATGTAGGGGTGTGTTTTATCTTTTTGTTACATTACTTTGCATCCATTGTGAATGTTTGTGAGTCCACAAAATTTCGGTACATGTTGTGATCCAAAACCTACAGTTTATTTCCATTTCCCTTTAAATTTTTATTTATTGTATGAGACATTTTGTAACAACATATATTTTAAACTTTACATGTTATATATTTTTGCATAGATTATTATATACTGTTTTAAAAATTTTATTAATTACTTTTGAAACTATATCCAAAAAAAACTTTTAATTAATTAATTAAGAATATGACAATATTCACATTAAGGCCGTGTCGAAACTAAATTAGTTTATGAATCACGGTCAGTTAAATAAAACATAGAACAATAAAAATGGTAATTAAATATGATTTTAGTCCATACGTGAAATCAAAATTTATCTTTATTTGAAATTTTGATAAATTTTAATTTATAAATTTTAAAAATAATAAATATAGTGTTATTCTTTTTTTTATTTTTTAAATATAATTTTAAACTGACATTGAAATGAAAACATGTATACCCAAGTCAAATACTAACTAGAAACATGTAATTTTAGACGGGAACAAATTATAATTTTAGGTCACATGTACTGAAAATATGTTTAACCCCGAATTTTAATTCAGAAATTTAACGTAATTTTCTTTTTCATTTAAAGTTACTAGGATAAAATTTTACTTTTAATTAAAAAATTCTCACGTAAGATAACTACTAGCTAGGAATATATTCTTTAATGAGTTCCCTACCTGATACGTGCATCATAAAAGTTGAAGTGTCATTCAAATGAAAAGAAAGTGTTGAAGTGTCATTGAAATGAAAAAGAAAGTGTTGCTGTAAATTTGACACAGTGGTTAGCTGCACTTGAATGATGCAATTGGGAAGAGATTTGTATGGACAGAAGTTGAAGGTGCAACATTGGGAGTTCTAAGTCACTAAATAATATTCTTCTTGAAAATTAGAGCATCACAAATGCAGAACCTAACACACACCAAGCATCAGAAACCCTTTGCTGTTGTCTCAGTTGGGGATATTTAATTTCCAGTCTATTCAGGCCATTACCACATGAGAGGGAACATTCACAAGACTACTATAGCTCATAAACCATTAGGCGACTTTATCTCAGTTGCGTGATAATATTTATATTTTGTTGAATAATATGACAAAAAATTTGTAATATCAGTCATGCTTTCTTAGATTATATGGATACTTTCTTGGAAATAATTCTTTATATATTGGTGGTGAGCATGATTAAAACATTGGTTCTTGATTTTACTATGATTGTCATCTCATGGGTTACTTAAAAATTTATTTAAATATTTGAACACTAATAAATAAATAAATAAATAATTTTTTTAGGTAGGTTGGTGAGCCAACCCACTTAATCCACCAACCTGTGGTGGGTTGAGCCGGGTTACAAAATATTTGGCTCACCATAAAGTGAGCCGGGTTGGGTTCACTCATTTTTAACCCGGCTCGTGGTGACAAACCCGTGTGAGTCGGATTGACTCACTTTGACATGTCTAATTTGCTCCATAAAAATTATAGGTTGATATAGATAATAAATATGATATATATCGTTATGATAAATTTATTGGGAATAGTCACATTGAAAATTTTTAAGAAAAAAATCAAAATGATAAATATTTAAAATTATGATAAGATTAAAAAATAGTTAATGTCTATGACAAGATGACAATTGTATATAAAATTCTATACCATCTTTAAGATCAATCACCATATTTGAAATATTGTTTATTTTAGATCTTGTAACTATTGTCATAATTTTTGTCTTTAAAAGATGATTCAGAGTTGGTTAAAAAAGGAAGATGTATTTAAATTGTCTTTGGTCTTGCTTCCTAAGTGACGTGGGACTATTAGGTATAAAATAAATCTTCCAATCGAGATCTAAAAGTGTTCCCTCCTAGATAGAGAAAATCTCCAATAAACCAAGGTATTCAATAGGCCAAAGAATCGGGCGAAAATTCAAGTCAGAAAAGATGTCTCCACGAAGCCGAGGTCATTGCAAGAAACCAGAAAGATGTCTTCCTATGACCGACGCCACTAAGGGTAGTTGGTTGATGGTTCAAGATTTACGAGGATGTCACCCTAGGACCGACCTCTCTGTAAGAAACTAAGATTGAGGAGATGGTGCATGTGAAGATAGAATCTTAGATTATATAAAGTGATTATTTTGGTTAAGAAAATATTTAAAAGAAGAAACATTAGTTATTATTTAGGGAAATATTCTAGTTGTTGTTTAGGGAAATATTTTAGATTATCTCTAAGACTATTATTATGCATTAACTAATTATGTATATCTACAATATTTATAACCGACTTACCTTCTACAAAAAAAATGTTACTCCCATGATCAAGGGATAGATTTATTTTGGCCTAAGTGAGTCATTAGTTAAGATTAAAATACTTCTTTCTTTTTGTTTCGGTTAAAGGTTTATTACACATTATCTCGATGTTTCGGCCTCAAGTTCATTTAAACATCATCTATAATATCATTGTATCATAAATTTCATAAAATGCAATAGGTATATATTTAAGTTATAAACGAAATACAATTTGTGAAAAAAATTTAGAGATGTAAAACATATAAGCCAAAAATACAATTATTCAAGTTTTAGTTAATCTCTTATTAAGATCATTATGAATACAACTAACTTGGTGGCAATCAATCGTAAGTCAATAAATATTTTAAATATAATAGTTGTAAAACATTATAAGTTTGGAATTTGTTCACTTATACTTAATTCAAATTTTGAAAGATTAGAAATTGCATAGTTTAGTGCTTAGAGGATAAGATAAGTGAGAACTAATACAATTAAAACTTTTTTTTTACATGTTGACATTGAATAATGGGAAGGTATATGTTGAAGTGTCAAACAAGAATATTTTTTTCTTTCATAATCATAATCCTTGGGCATCACCATCTTCATCGAAGATAAACCCACTTTTTTTAGCAGTGAACTGGAATAGTGTTCAACAACTGAATGGGTTAATTTCGCATCATTAAAATCCTTTCTGTCAGATTAGTTTTATATTCCATATACCGCAAATTGTTCGTAAGGTTCAAAGAATTCTTGGTGATGCGTGAATGAGAATAATAAAATCTAAATCATTGAATGGTAAAATCTGATTTTATTTCCTTTCTTCGATGTTCTCGTTACAGCAAAAGTGTGATAATAATGAATCTGATAGTCTTGAATATAGTTTTATTCCTATAATTATTTTATGAGATATTTTTCTTCTATTTTGTTTTAAGGAATTTGAGGTTGGTTTTGAATGATTAATAGTAAAGGAGTTGTTAAGAAGATAAGATAAAAAAGAAGAAAGACGAATAACAAAGAAGTTGTTAAGAAGATAATACTTATGTTTGGTCAAATTTTGAAATGAACTTTGATGCATCGGAATCCACCACACACACTTCAAGAGATAAATAAGGTAGGAGAGGATCGTAATTTGAGTTTTTCCTCAAGATAATACAAAAAATTATTTATTTATCGATGAAAAATTACTAACATAATGACATTCGTTAAGAAAATTTAAATTATTAACAAAAATACTTGTCTATGAATTAAGTCTAAGTTAAGTTTTGTAGTTTTTTGTCAATAAATACTTGTCAATAAGTGTTATATGTGCTTGTCTGTTGATAATATATCTGACAATAAATTAAGCATCAAATGATGAGACACATGCTTTGGGTCTTAAAATCTTTGTTTGTAGTTATCTGTTTGTAATACCACTAATGCAAAACAATTTTTTCAAAGTATGTTATTTTGAGTTTTGTAAGTCTATTTTCGAACAAACTTAGATTCAATAGATTTAAATTTTAACATACGTAAAATTGAAGTTTGTTGTTCACCAAAATACTTAATTCTGAATACATTTCTACACAAAAAAGCAGTGCATTTAAGTCAGTTTTGACCATAACAGACTTAATTTTGTTATATTTTTTTTTAAAATTAATTTTGTTTTAGCATAAAACGAAAACCTATAATATAGAAATTTTTCTAGTACATAATAAACAATTCCAAAATGAAAATAAAGAATAACATGTCTAACTTAAAATTGGAGGTCATCGGTTCTGGATGGATGGGAGATTGGGAAGTAAATTGTAGGTATAATTAGTCGTAACGTATCCAATTTCGTCTCGATGTGTCTAAATGGTACCCGCTTTTAACTTTGCATCTACTTAGTACCCAAATTAGTTAATTTGCATCAATGTGGTCCCTTTTCGTATACTCCGTTAAATAAGATAACGTCTGACTGAGTTGACCAGTTAACTGAGAAAAAATGTTATGACGTGGCACGAAAGTAGTGTGTGATGTGGAACAGTGCAGCGTAAGAGGAAATTGAAAAGAAAAAAAAGGCACGAATTGGGAACAGAATAGAATAGGGGTTTTCTGGAGTTAGGGTTTACGAAATTTGGGTCATTTCATGCGTTGTGGACAAAATTGAAGGTGTAATTGACATCAAATTGGCAGCTATTTGGGATTGCAGGTGCACAAACCATTTGTTTTTGTCGTTGATTGCATTATTTGTTGTTGGGATGGTGGGGTTTAGGGTTAGTGGTTGAATGTTGTGCGTGGTTTAATTTAATGGTGTTTTGGGTATTCTGAAGGAGATGGATTATGCCAATGTGAAGGAGATGTGGTATTCCACCCACTGACCCAGATACAGAACTAGGAGAAGAAACGCTGTGATTATGTGACCCACACGAACAAGACGACCACGAATGACTAAAACCATGCGACATTTCCCACTTCACTCGCCATCTTACCCCTGCAATAAATCAGCTTCCCGGGGAAAAAATGAAGAAGAAGATGAAGATGGGAATGGGAAATTAGGGCTTTTTGAATGAGGACAATCAATTCAAATAGGGCATGACACATTATCCACAAATTGCCACTGTATAATTATTTTCATTGACACGTATCTGTTCTGCAATGCCACATCACAGATCTGTTAACGACATTTATGAAAACTTAACGGGATGGACCACATTGATGCAAAATAACTAATTTGGGTACTAAGTAGATGCAAAGTTAAAAGCGGGTATCATTTAGACACATTGGGACGAAACTGTGTACATTGCGACTAATTATACCTAAATTATAACATCCCGGTTGGACATTACTAATTTAAATAATTAGAATAGAAAAAAGTATAAAATCGCATTTATCATAATTCTTTTTCCCAAAACACGGAAAAATTTACAACATTTATTATATCGCAATAAATTAAAATTCACAAACTATGATTGTCGATTACAAACTCCGAGTCTGGTAAGATAATTGTTTACAAAATGTTTAAAATCCATAAAACAAGAAAACATCATAAAGGTTTTTCCCCAAACTAGCCCTTCTCTGAATTTCTGCTTCACCAACGCCACCTACAATATCATTTGCTCTCGTATAACACATTACACGATCATCGCCAAACATAAGTAGATAGAGTGAGCTCAACAGAATAAAAGTGCACTATACAATATAATAAATAACTATACAATATTCCAACAATTCTAATACTCTCAAGTCTCATCACATAGTATACTATTCTCTCTTAACTAACCAGTTTCATTTCCTACGCTACAACGCCTCTTGGGAAGAACAAGCAACAACCCTTACCTGACCAAAACCCGGTAAGAGCATTACAATCCTTAGGACTTACAAGCAACCACCCTTGCTTGCTCACCAAAAATATGGCAAGAGCACAACCCTTACCTGTTCACCAAAACCCGGTAAGAGCGTTACTTTTCCTAAGACTCACAAGCCATAATCTTTAATCCTCGACTTCCAAATCTTTCTCTGGATGCCTCTTGATTCTACACCTTTTGATGATTACATTAATCGATCCTTGCTACCACGAGTGTCTACTCGCCCCTCCGACTACAGGCCACCACCTAATAGTCCACACGCGGGAATAAATTTGCCACGACCACGATCTACGACACCAAGTGGAGTTTCCCAATACGAACCACAATCCGTATTTGTGCCAAGACTATAAAACTCCTCGGATAACAGTAAGGAGGGCAATCTTTTGAAACTCATCCGTACGAGCCACGATATCGCACACTCCACTAGACTTCCAAAACCACCAGGTTACAACATCGAGTGGCCACGTGTTACCCCAATACAAGTTACACTCGTAACTAGGCCCCAACAAAGCATCACATTAAGACCTCTATCCAAAACTGTGTAGAATCCCTCACGTAATCCATCACTGCATCCAAAACTGCCTAGCACAACACCCTTTTTGCTAGGTTAACTCGCATTCTAGACCGCTTGGCAGACTACTTGGCGCCGCTGGGCGCCAACCCACTAGATTTTGGTCTAGCCCCAATTCCACAACACATCGCCTGGTGGGACCACTTTCGTCGCCAAGCACCAACTCTTGGGTTTTATCCCAGAGTTCACTGTGTGGCCTATCTGCTAGCGGTTTACACCATTCCGTCAGACGCCACACCAGTAACTGGTAATTTATTAGTATTTGGCACTCTAGAATAGGTTCCAATGAACCTATTTACACAAGACACTCAGTTCACGCTAAACATGCATCCATGACAAGTAAATACACTTTCATATCATTAAGTTGGACTCAACCACACAATATCACATGGTCATACATCAAACTCAACCATATTCTTACTTTTATACATTCCGAAGAATTACAATAAATCCACATAATCCACAAAAAAAAAAATGTTATACTTAACACACAATCTATACAACCAAAGAATATACAAACTAGGAAGAACACATAACCATTGCTCCCAAATATTGCACAAGCAATAAAATAAGCAATAATACTAGTAAGATAAAATAATAATAATAATAATAATAATAATAATAATAATAAAATTAAGCAATAATAATAAATAATAATGATAATAAAATCATAAATAAAATAAAACAATGATAATAATAACAATAATAATAAAATAATAGTAAAATAAAATAAAATAAAATAATAATAATAATAATAAAGATAATTATAAAATAAAAATAATAATAGTAATAATAAAAATAAAAATAGTATTAAAAAATAATAATATAAATAATATAAATAATATAAATAAATAAATAATAATAATAATAATAATGTTAATAATAATAAAAAAAAATTTAAAAAATAAAAATAATAATAATGAAAATAATACTAAAATAAAATGAAACAATAATAATAAAACAGTAATATTAATAAAATAAAATAATAATAATCATAAAATAAAACAATAATAATAAAATAATAATAATGATAATAAAATCATAAAAAAAACAATTTTAATAATAAAAATAATAATAAAATGAAATGAAATGAATAATAATAATAATAATAAAATGATACTATAAAAAAATAATAATAAAATAAAATGGAACAATAATAATAAAATAATAATAATAATAATAATAAAATCATCATTAAAATAAAATAATGATAATAATAAAATAATAATAATAATAATAAAATAATAATAATAATAGTAATATAATAATAATAGTAAATAATAATCATAGGTGTGTCATATATAGAAAAAAAAACTTTAAACATCACGCCAAGGAAGAAAGAAGAATTATAATAATCATAGATTATTATATACTGGAAACCACAAGCACATGCATACTTTCTCTAAAACCACATACAACAAGTATCAAGAAGTTAAACGATACAAGAATTTGGTTCAAGAAAGACTTTCATGCATTAATATATATAACGCAATTGCATATAATATCATTAAAATAGGAAATGACAGGTCCCCTAACTTGGAATTCCGACTCCAAAAATGCTCTTAGAATCCTTCCTTACACCATAATTGATCTCCACCCTTGGACACTCCTTCCAGCCTTCTAACACTCTCTAAGTTCTGTTTTTAGGGTTCTAAAACTCCCTTTTGGTAGCCACACGATATTGCACCATTCTCCTCCATTAACAAGTGAGTCCATTAACATATTATTCCATGCCTCTTTGGTTTCTATGATAGGGTAATATGGTTTCTAGGTTTTCCCTAACATTGCAGAACCAAAAAAATAATAAAATGCAAATAAGTCAAGACTAAATTGTACTAGCCAAGGTTTGAACCTACCTTAACTCAATTACCAAACAATTGCACAACAATTCAACCAATTCATATTTTGTGATAATTCCTACACCACTAGGATTATATTATCATGCACCATGTTCAAGTATATTATGAAAATAATAAAACAATTAAATTAATACGCTAATGTCATACACAAGGCTCAAACCCAAGTCCTCTCGTAATGGTTAAGTACTTTTAACCACTTGAGCTACCATTGTTCCTTATCTTCTCTTTCCATATTAATTAACTTAGGCATTCCTGCCCTCGCATTTATTAAATAAATATTTATTTATTTATTTAAATTTTTCCGAGTCTTACACAAATCGTTGGAGAGGAGGTGGGGAGGGAAAGAAATCGCATGGGAGGATTACAATTGTGTGGCACCGAAAGTGTTTCTTTATCACCCAAAATGAGGAATGCCCTTAACCTCTACGAGAAGCATGGATAAATACCCTATTTTTGACACAACAACGTCGTCACCACTGTCGGGTGCTAGCTCAACACCATTGGGCGCTATAAGATAAAACACAAAATCAATGGCCTCTACAAAACTATAAGACTCATTGAAATTAATTAAATAAATAAATAATTAATAAATGCGGGTAGTGGGAGCCTTTATGACATTTAATATTAATTAATGTGACGTGGAAAAGTGTTAGCTTAAATGTTGAGAGTACTTGATTGTGTGAGAGAACTTGGGTTCAAGTCCTATGTATGCCAATTTTGTGTTGTTTGATTTAATGTAAATGTGATATATGGTTCAAACTTGGATTTTAGGGACTATTTTGGGTCTAAATTATGTTCACATGTTTGGTGCAATGTTCTGAATTGTTTGGCATGGATTGGAATGTGGTTTAGACTTTGTTGCTGGTGTTTGTGTGCGTAAATAGTGCAGAATTATGCAATTCTCGCTCATGCGAGCCAGGCTTGCCTAGGCGAGATTAGCAGAGAAGCGAGCCTGATTCTACTCGAGCGTCTCGCTCAATCGGAGGATTTTGGTCTTAGGCGACAGACCATCTTGCTGGCGAGTGTGCCTCGCTTAAGCGAGAAATCGTGAGTGTTGGGTGATTTTGCTTAGGCATCTAGCCCAGGTGCGAAGCCCTACTTTGGGCGACGGAGTGTCTTGCTCAGGCGAGAGTCCCTCGCCTAAGCGAGAGTTCAAGGTTGGTTTTGTGCGAGGTGCTCGCCCAAGCGAGGTACCTTAGCTTAAGCGAGGTAGGTTTGGGTGCTTAGGCGAAGGCTTCAAGCTTAAGCGAAGGATGTAGAAATTGTGTGTTTCAAGGCAATCGATTATACTGTATTGGAGTGGTTGGTGTTCGAATTGTAATGTGTGGCCGATAAGGCTTCTAAGATATCTCAAAGGTGGGCTTGCTGGTGTTCCTTGAGTTGTGGCTCAGAATGTATCCCTTGACTTGTGGCTCGGGATAGGGGTTAAGCACATGGAATTCTCTAAATTGTGGCTCAGAATGATGTCCCTTGAGTTGTGGCTCAAGATAGCGGATGAACACGAGGAACTCTTGAGTTGTAGCTTAGGTTGGCGAGTGTTGTCGGTGTGAGTGTGCTGGTTGTGGCCAGGACGGTTGGGTCCAAATAGATTGCCCTCCTCAGTAAATAGATGACGAGTTTGGTAGTCTTGGGAAGTTACGAACTATGTTCGTATTGGGAACTCCACCGGGCGTTACGGTGTGTGATCCGTAGCATGATTTCCCGCACGTGCTCTATCGGTTGTGGCCGATAGGTATGGCAATAAGACATCTTGAGGTACTCACAAGAAGAGGTAGGACACGATCAACATGGTTGTGGTTATGTGGAAGGAAAGGATGAGATTTCTTTGACATTTTTGGATGTCAAATCATTGTTGTGGGCATGTGAGAGCAAAGAGTGGTTTTCCTTGAAGTGCTTATGATATCAAAACATGGTTGTGGCCATGTGGGATGAAGGAAGGAAATTTTCTTTGGTGTAATTATTTTGATATATAATTGTTGTATATACATATGATTGTTTGATATTAGTTCACCCTATCTGCTTGTGTTTAGGGATGATCATGTACGCGGTACACGGGAGCAGATAATATTGCAGGTGGTTCTAGTAAGGCTTAGGCTCAGAGTGTGGGCTAGCTTGGGACTTTTCTCGTAGTTTTTATATTGTTTTATGATTTCAATAAGTTGTAACTATTGATATTATTGAACCTTTGGATAATTATATTAGTATTTATATTCCATGGATTCTGGATTATTATTGGCGTAAATAAAAGTTTTAAAATTCCCGTGTTTTTGGGAAATGATGTTTTAATAAATGAAGTTATTTATATTTTCTTTTTCATATTAATTAAATTCATAATATCAAGTATATTATTAAAATAATAAAACAATTAAATTAATACGCTAATGTCATACACAAGGCTCAAACCCAAGTCCTCTCGTAATAGTCAAGTACTCTTAACCACTTGAGCTACCATTGTTCCTTGTCTTTTCTTTCCATATTAATTAACTTAGGGATTCCCGCCCTCGCATTTATTAAATAAATATTTATTTATTTATTTTATTTTTCCGAGTCTTACACAAATCGGTGGAGGGGAGGTGGGGAGGGAGAGAAATCGTATAGGAGGATTACAATTATGTGGCACTGAAAGTGTTTCTTTATCACCCAAAATGAGAAATGCCCTTAACCTTCACGAGAAGCATGGATAAATACCCTATTTTTGACACAACAATGTCGTCTCCACTGTCGGGTGCCAACTCAACACCATTGGGCGCTATAAGATAAAACACAAAAAAATGGCCTCTACAGAACCACCATCTGGTACCAATTATGTGTTAGATTGAAATAATGATTTGAGACTAGAAGAGGGGTTGAATTAATTGTTTAACACTTTTTCGAAAGCTTAAAAGCCCTTTTGATTGAGTCAAATAGACCACAAAATTCGAATGCAAAAGTTGCAGAACAACACACTTTCAATTGGTCAAAACATAAAATAAAAGACTAATTTGTTTTTGAGCCTATGAATTAGATGACTAAAATTTAGAATCAATCGGCTAAAATCCTGGGAAATTATGTAGAATGCAAAATTCACAGATTTAACTCAAAGAACAAACTTTTACCCACAAGATTTGTTCCAATGAATATTTCTAAAAGGTATGCATCATCATATTGCATAGAAACATTAAAATTCAACAAATAATGATTTACTTAGTTTTCTTGAGTTTTTCAAGTGAATTAAAAGGGTGGGATGAAGGGAAGAAAATGGCACAATTGTTTTTATTTTGGTTCAATCATATAGCTACATATAGTTTACTAGGACAACCTGAACCTGGTTTCCACTATATTCAAAAGTTTTATAAATCACACACCAAGATTACACTTTTGAACAAAGAAACACACATAATTTTTTACTCACAAAAATCTAGCCTAACACCCTACAAGAATCACACCCAAAGATTTGGAATCACACTAGGTAAACAACCAGAGGCACAAGAACTACAAAACCTGATGGTGGCTCTCCCTAGCCAACCATACACAAGTTCTTCAAGCTAATCCCAAGTCAAAATGCCTCCAAGATCAACCAAGATCTTCAATCTTAACCTTGTAGTTGTGTAATACAGAGAAAGAGAGAGAGAATTTTCCAATGATGAATGACATGTTTTCGTGCTTAAAAACTCAAAATTATGCCTCTACTCTCGAAAATACAAATTATATAGTTTGGTTTAAGTGAAATCAATCAGTTAAATTTTTTGTACAATCTGTTGACTTCACATGACTTAAGTGAAATCATTTGATTGAAAAACAATTCAACTGATTGAACACATTCATATTAGAAATTATATACAACAAACCTTTTAACTTGTTAAAACCCATTTTTAACATATTAAAAAGGATACACTAAGACTAACAAGACATAACCTGTATCATATAGCCTACCAACATGATATAGCATGTAATCATTATATTTAACACATCAATTAAAAATTTAATAAATTGAAACATAATCATCAAGCGAATCTTCATCAATCTCCATCAACCACATATGATCTTCATGCACCTGGCTTTATCAAATCTTTGCTTCAAGCTTGCTTGTGCCAACATTATGTACCACCAGATGTCGACAACTTCACTTGCATGCGGCGCTCGACATCATGTATCCATCGCCCTAACCAGGCTCCCCTATAATTGTGGTTGCTTGTTGATTTTGTAGCACTAGGCTCGATTCCAACGGCGCCCAACATGGGTATTTTCTCCAAAGTAATATTTTCTGGTCCAAAACATGTTTCCTGAGTCTTAGCTTGTTTTCTTCCACTAAAAATGCTTCATATTCACTTATTTAAGACATCCAAAATAGATATTAAGGGTAAAACAAACATAAAATAACTAAAACACAAAATAATGCAAAAAAACACACTAAACTTGAGGATTAAACAAGATGACAGATAAGGAGAGTTGATTTTATTCACTAAATCCAACACACTAAAACATGTAAAAATCAATGTTATCACTCCCCCACACTTAAAACCTTGGTTGTCCTCAAGCAAAAGGTTATTTGGATTAGAAAGACATATAATCAACGATGGTCTAACAACTAAGAAGCAAGTTCACACAATCATTTAGATAACATTCATGAATGCTCTCTTTTATATGACACTAACAACTCCTTAAATATGGTGGTCATAATGCAAATATTACAAGAATGTCTATGCATGCTTTATATGAGACTAACAACCATGGAGAAAATGTTTTCATCGATCAACCAAAGGAACCAATCCTCACTATAAAATAGTGTTTCACTCAAGCATACTAGTGTATAAGGGTGTGTTATTCTCTTTTCGACCACTAATTGCACAAAATTTGGCTTTGCTTTTCATTTCAAGAGCTAAGAGTTATCAAAACTTGCAACACGAACAAATACTTTATTGGGTGAATTGTGACAAGGCTAGGAAGGGGAATTGTGTTTCTAGGTATCATGAATGAGCAGAAAAGAGCAATTCCATCAACTTCACAGTCTTAATATTCTATTCTCTTATATCTGAAAACTAGAACATAACCACTCATTACATTGCAGCCACATTTTTCATTCTTTTTAATTTTTTTTTCTTTTTCTTTTATATGAGAATAATTACAAGATGGAACTACATCAATCACAACCAATTGTAATATGATCTTCATGCTTCCCCTTTTTCGGCAACATCCCCTACATTTGAATCACACTAATGACCATGAAATATCTACTCTCTCCATTCAAGGTGAAAGGGTCAATCATTTTCAACAAGGCTCAAGGGTTCAAAGATAAAGGAAATGTGCTTTTAATGCTCAAACGGGTTGCATAAAGGTTCTAATATTTGAAAACACGGTTGGCTATCATGGGTCAATGATGCAATGATGAATGTAAGACCCAGAAAAAAAATATTTATTTAATAAATGCAAGGGCAGGAATCTCTAAGTTAATTAATGTGGAGAGAGAAGAGAAAGAATAGTGCTATCTCAAGTGGCCAAGAATACTTGATTATATGAAAGGACTTAGGTTTAAGTCTTATGTATGACTTGTGGTGTTAATTAATTATTTAATTTGTTTTGCGTGGGGATAAGATCTTGTGACTTAATGTATAAGCACATGTGTGCATAAAACATCATAAAACATGAATTGGTTGATTGGTTGTGCTTTGGCTTTGTATTTGTTAGGGTGTGGGTTCGAACCTTGGTGACACAAAATAGTTTTTTTGTGCTCATATTATTTTGGTGGTGAGGAGAGACGTTCAGAAAACCTTGGCACAATAAGTTGTTCCTATTTTAATGATATTATATGCAATTGCATTACCATCACTACTATTATTATTATTATTCTTCTTTTCTTTGACTTGATGTTTAGAGTTTTTCACGTAAATGCGACATTATTATTATTATTTTATTATTATTATTTTTATTATTACTATTACTAGCTTTTATTATTACTATTACTAGCGTAACACAGGCGTTATCGCGCCTGTGTGTATATTTTTTAAATATACGTAATATTTTATTAGTAGTGATAATATTATAATGTTATTAAGTAAATATATATATTAAAATTATATTTATTAAAAATAAAGTGAAATATATCAGAACAACAAAGGCATCTGATTTTATAAAAAGTTTATAAAAGTAACGGTCAATTTTTAAAAATTTAATAAATTATTATATTTAAAGGGTAAAATCGGTATTTTGAAAAGTGGACACAAAAAGGGGAATCCCCTTTATATATTGTTATAGATTATAATTATTACTATAATTATTATTATTATAATTATTATTTTTATTATTATTACTAGCGTACACACATGCGTGACAAAGCTACACATTTTTTAAATATGCATGATATTATAATAGTAGGTGATGATAATATAATGTTATTAAGATAATATATAAAATAAAATTATATTTATTAAAAATAAAGTGAAATATATCAGAAAAGATGAGAGAATAACTATTGATAAATAGAAAAAAAGAAGAAGAAGCAGAGATAGACGATTTTACAAAAAAACTTGTAAAAGTAATGATCAATTTTCAAAAATTTAATAAATAATTATATTTTAAAGGGTAAAATTGGTATTTTGAAATGTAGACACAAAAGAGGGAATCCTCTTTATATATTGTTATAGATTATTTACATATTATTATTACTAGTTATTATTATTATTATTTTTATTATTACTATTATAATTATTATAATTATTTTATTTATTATTATTATTATTATTATTAATATTTTATTAGTATTTTATTTTATTATTACTATTATTATTTATATTATTATTTATACTATTATTATTATAATAATTATTATTTTTATTATTACTATTATTTATATTATTATTATTTATGTATAATTATTAGTTATTATTATTATTATTTTTAATATTTTAATTATTATTAGTTATTATTATTATTATTATTATTATTTTTATTATTATTATTTTTATTATTATTATTATTATTTTTATTATTCTTATTATTTTATTTTGCTATTATTATTAATATTAATATTATTATTATTATTATTTTTATTATTATTATGATTATTATTATTCCTATTATTATTATTATTTTTATTTTATTTTACTATTATTTTATTATTGTTATTATTATATTTTTTTATGTTATTTATGATTTTATTATCATTATTATTGCTTTATTATTGTTGTTTTATTTTATTATTATTTTTTTATTATTATTTTTTTATTTTGGTATTATTGTTTTAACTTATTAGTATTATTGTTTTATTATTATTGTTTCATTTTATTTTATTTTATTATTGTTTTTGTTATTATTATTTTTATTGTTTTTGTTTTATTATTATAATTATTGTTGTTGTTGTTGTTGTTATTTTTATTATTATCATTATTACTGTTTTATTACCTGTGCGATATTTTGGAGCAATGATTATGTATTCTTCCTTCTTTTATATATTGTTTGGTTGTTCAGGATTGTGTTGGACTATGATCTAGTCATGTGATTATGACTAGATAAGCATATTTCATGTTATGGATTGTATGTATAGTGCTTAGGGTTCTTTGGAACCTTCTTCAAAGTGCGACAAACCAGTAGCAATGATGCGTAGCGGCTTGGGGTGTGTTGCTTGGTGGCTTGGGGTGTGCTGCCAGGTGATAAGGGAAAACCAGAGAAGCTTGGAACGCATAGCGCCTGGCGAAAAATGTGATCCTGCCAAGCGGAAAAGATCTGGTAGAGGCTTTGGAAAACGTATGGTGCCTAGCGGCGTTAGGTGTCTGCTAGGCGATTTTGGGATTCAATGATGGATTACGCGAGGGATTCTACAAAGCTTTGGATGTAGGTCTTAATGTGTGCTTTGCTGGGGGCCTAGTTACGAGTGCAACTTGTATTGGGGTAACATGTTGCCACTCGAGGTTGTAGCCTAGTGGTTTAGGAAGTCCAGTGGAGTGTGCGAGATCGTGGCTTGTACGACAAGGTTCCGGAAGATTGCCCTTTTCAGTGAAATTGAATAAGTTTGGTAGTCTGGGGACAACTACGGAGTGCAGTTCATTTTGGTTAACAGGTAAGGGTTGTTGCTTGTTCTTCCCAAAAGGTGTTAGGGCACAGGAAGGGAAACAAGTTGGTTATGAGAGAATAGTATACTATGTGATGAGACTTAGGAGTATTAGAAGTGTTCAAATATGTAATGGTTATTTATTATTTTGTGTATTGCACTTTTATTCTATAGAGCTCACCATATCTGCTTGTGTTTGAGGATGATCGTGTAATGCATTACACGGGAGTAGATGATGTTGCAGGTGTTGCTAGTGAAGCATAGTTTCGGAGAGGGGCTAGCTTGGGGAAAAGCCTTTATGATGCTTTCTTGTTTTATGGATTATAAACATTTTGTAAACATTTATCTTAGTAGTGTCGGATTTGTAATCGAAAATTATAGTTTGTAGATTTTGGTCTTTTGTGGTATAATAAATGTTTTAAATTTTCTCGCATTTTGGGAAAAAGAATTGTCATAAATGCGATTTTATACTTATTTCCCTATTCTAATTATTTAAATTAGTAATATCCGGCTGGGATGTTACCTCAAAAATGAAATGACCTTGTTCAAGTATAGACATGCGAATGAAAAACAAGTAGCAATGAAAATCAAGGAAAGTTAATTGTAAGACAAAAGTGGTAGCGCTCAATAGATATAAACTCTAAGGCACAAAATCTCGCCCGATTTAGTTCTTTTGTTTCCTAAGGTTGTCATACAATTTGTCACAATCATTAACCACATTAAAAATAATAATAACACTCTCGATATACCAACATGAGGACAATCACAAGGACAAGTTTTCAGAAGACCGTAACATATTCTGAATGTATTCAAAAATCAACTTATGAGAAAACATAAATGGTTCTCATCACTATCATGCACAACTCACATCAAAGTCAAGAAACAAATGCTTCATATTTTCTATGCTAGTGAAGTCACACTTTTAATTTATTCTCAACACACATATTTAAGAAAAAAGAAAGAAAGAAATCAAACTCTTTTTTGGTTGAACTAGATTGTAGCTCAAATTTCTTTGCTCCTTGTGTCTTCTCCAACATTAGCATTAGTACCTAACACTCACAGGAACATAAAAGATACTAGAACAAAAAAGCTAGCCCAATTTTAAGATAAACAAAGATTTGAGATTTGAAAAGCAATAAGATAAAAACAAGGAAGATAATAGAAAGGAAAAAACATCAAAATATAAAGGATAATAATTTTTTTTCCAAACAGCCACACTTAGATTCCTCTTATTGCAAGATTACTCAATTTTCCAATCAACCATGCATTAACCATATCGTCGTCGCCTAGTGCCAACTTAGCATTATTAGGTGCTTTCCGATAAAGCACAAAATGATGGCCTCTACAAAACCACTACCCAATGCCACTTATCTATCGCCTAGCGTTGCAACTTTTCTCGGAAGTTGCGCTCGACGCCATGTATCCTTCGCCCGATGCTAGGCTCCCTTGCAGCACTGGTTGCTTACTGATTTCGTAGCTGGGTTGGATTCTAATGACACCTAACACAAGTATTTGCTCCAAAATGATATTTTCTTGTCCAAAGCATGCTTCCTTGAGTCTTAGCTTGTTTTCTTCCACCAGAAATGCTTCCTATTTACTTATTTAAGACACTTAAAAAGAGATTAGAGGTAAAACAAACATAAAATAACTGAAAAAAGTAATGCAAAAACACACTAAACTTGATGATTAAACAAGATAAAAGCTAAGGAGAGTTAATTTTAGTCACTAAAACCAACACACTAAAACACGTAAAATCAATCTTATCAGTAATACACTTACAAAATAATTTATTACATACACATGGACTTATTGTAACTTAAATTAACAACACATAACCATTGAACTCAAATGCATTAGCTTATGTCCAAGAAACGTGGACTAGCCATTTTGTTAACATATATAACACTTTAGGGTAGTAGACAATTAGTTTATAGAACTTCTATATTTTTATTAAACTTTATTTATAACATTACTACTCTGTACTATGGAATTGTTATGCAGATGAAAAATGAATTTGTATCTGTAAATTTGTGTAGGATTACGGCTTTCACACAAATCAATTATCATTATAAAAAACTACTTATAACGATGGTTATGGTAATAAATTGTCATTGTTTGTGAGCTTTTTAATGACAGTTAATATAACAACCATTGTATCTCGGTTAAATTTTTTCTTCCATTTTTGTTTTTTGGCCATTTTCAACGATGATCATCATTTTAACTGTTGTTGTTTTTCTACTTGTAGTCATTAATATCTCGAGCTTAGAACAACGATTGAATTTACAACACATGTAAAACCATCAGTACAGGCTAATTTCATCTATCTTTGAAAGGCAATTCTACTGTAGTGTTGTATACTGGTTGTTGCACAAATAAGTTAGGTGGCATAACAATGAAAGTTTGTGAGTGAGAACTCCAAGAGAGATAGGTCACTATTGTTGAGGATGTGGGAGAAGGGAGGATGAGAATCTTATAGGTAGTTAGTTGGAATCTGTGATAGCCTTGCATTTTGTTGGAGTTGATTTCGAAGACAATGAAGAGGGTGGTGAGGTTGATGGAGATACAAGACTTGATGGAGCTTTATGTGCCCATGATAACGACGATCTTATGCTAGTAATGCTACAAGGCTACGACTTTATTAATTGTAATATTAATAATCAATGAAATTTTTCGCCAATAATTACCAATAAATTTGTGGTTGTAAAAAGTTATTCATGGATAGAATTTACCTACAAACATTTTACCAACTAATTTTTGATTCAATTTTTCATAAAAAATTCCTTTCATTGTCAAAATTTTGCTATTTTGGAAAATACAAATATTGAGTTTCTCTTTTTATGCATACTCAAGATACACCTAGATTTTAACAATAAAGTTTGAAATTGAAACATTAACTATATTTCAAACTTCTAAATCAATAGTTGAACTATAACTTAATTCCAAAACTAGCAATGTTCAATCTGATTAGGGTTGAGAATGTTGTCCTTTTATCAATTTCTTAGCTTGTCATGGTACAATTCACAAACTCATTTTGTATTCATACACATCATCAAAATGGTATTGAATGCAAACATAGAAACATTGTTGATTTAGGTCTTAGTTTGTTACACCATGCTTATCTTCTTTTACAATTTTGGGATTATGTATTTTGGTACTATTGTACACCTTATCAATATGCTCCCTTCAACTCCTCAAAGTTTTGTCAATCCTTACTCTACTATTTTCAATAAAGATCCAAATTTTCATTTTCTCAAAACATTTTGTTGTTCTTACTTCCTTCTTGTAATACCTTATAATTCTTATAAACTTGATTCTAAGTTGAAAAAGTGTATTTTCATAGCATATTCCCAGTTATACAAAGGTTACAATTGTCTATCATTTATTGGTAGAATATATATTTCAAAGGGTGTTTTGTTTAATTAACACAGAACATGATAACATTAACTTTTACGTATTTTGGTGTGTTTGTTTTTGTGAATAAAACACTTCCTCCTAGATTTATTCTTGTTTAATTCTCAAGTTTACCGTGTTTTCGTAGTGTTTTGTGTTTTAGTTATTTTATGCTTGTTTTTACCTCTAATATCTCTTTTAAACATGTTAAATAAGTGAATAAGAAGCGTTTGTGGTGGATGACAATAAGCAATAACTCATGAAGCATGTTTTAAATAAGAAAAGATGAATTTAGGTGTTTTATGCTTGTGTTTATGTTCTGCATTTTTCTTTTCTCTATGTTTATGTTATGTTTTTCAACTATCAAATCTTTGTTTATATAAAAATTAGGCTTACTTGTTTGTTTGATTATCTTTTATGTTTTTGTGTGTGCTAGTCATTGATGTTATTGATGAAGAAAACAAGTAGAGAAATTTGAGTCATTGGCTAGCACACCCCAAAAGATTTGGATTTCTTTCTTTTTCTATTGTTAATATTCGTGTGTTGATAATAAATAAAGAGTGTGACTTGGTTGGTCTGAAAAATATAATTCACTTGGTTTTAAGACTTTTGAGTAAGTTCTGCATGACTTTGAGGAGAATGATTTATGTTTGCTCATAAGTTGATTTTGGAATATATTGAGTGTGTTGTGATCTTGTGAAAAATTGTGCTTGTGGTCATTTTCATGTTTTTATGACAAAAGTGTTGTCATTGTTTTTACTATGGTTAGTGATTGAGGCAAAGTGTATGAAAAATTTGGAAACCAAAGAACCTTACCGGGCGAGATTTTGTGCCCTGGTGTTTACATCTGTTGACTGCTACCACTTTTGAGTTACAATTACTTTGATTGACTTTCATTGCTAGTTGTTCTTCATTTACATGTTTACATATAACAAGGCAATTTTCCTTTCCTTCTTGCATGATTATTTGACAGAAAAAGCCAACATGTTTTAGTCTAAAACCTTTATGCAACCTTTCAACATTAACAACACATTTCCTTCATCTTTGAACCCTTGAGCCTTGTTGAAAACAGTTGACCACCACACCTTAAGTGCAGAGAACAAAATTTTCCTAGTCATGAGTGTGATTCAAGTGTGGGGAAAGACATTAAAAGATGGAACATGGGTAACAATTTTGAATTGGTTATGGTTGATGTGGTGCAGTCTTGGAAATATGTCATATAGAAAAAGAAAAAGAGCAAAAGAAAAAGAAAAAAATTGACATAGTGTGACTACAAGGTGTTGTTTGGTTGTGTTCTCCTTTTCAAATTGAATAAAGTATAATGCTAAGATTGTGAAGTTGATTTGATATCTCTCTTTGCTGATTCATGCTATCTTGGTATACCAATTCCCTTCCCATCCTAGTTGTAATTCAGAAAATAAAATCCTTATTATTGCATGTTTTGAAAACTGTCGGCTCTTGAAATGAAAAGCAAAAACAAATTGTCTACACTTAATGGTAGAAGCGAGAATAGCAAACACACCCATATACACTAGTGTGCATTAGTGAGACACTTTTCTAGTGATGATGGGTTCCTTTGGTTGATCTATGAAAACCTTTAACATGATTGTTAGTCTCTCATAAAGCATCATTATGCATTCTACATATATTTTCATAATGAGCTTCATAGTTGAGGATTGGCCAGGTTACACATAATCTCTTTGAATTGGTTTTAAAGGAGATCATTCGGGAACATTATCTGAAATGATTGTGTTAACTTCCTTCTTAGTTGTTCCTCCTTTATTGAATAAATATCTTTATAAGCCAAGTCAAGTTTTGCTTGAGGAAAAACAATATTTTAGGTGTGAGGGAGGGATAACATTGATTTTTACAACTTTTGGTGTGTTTTAGTGTATAAAATCAACTCTTCCATGCCTTTTTCTTCTTTAATCTAAAGTTTAGTGTGGTTTTGTAGTGTTTCATGCTTTAGTTGTTTCGTGCTTGTTTCACCTCTAATATGTCTTTTAAGTGTATCAAATAAGTGACTAGGAAGCCTTTCCACCATGAAGGGCAAGCACTGTAACATCCTGACCAAAAATTACTAATTTCAATAAATATTAGTCATAAATAATAAAGCCGACATTTAATAAGACTTATTTTTCCAAAGCGCGGGAAATATAAGTCTTTATTGAATGTGTCGGGTTTCAAAATTCCAAATTTCTAAGATTGTAAGTAAATCATAAAAATATCTGAGTTCCAAAACAATTGAAATTAAATTACAATTTTTATCCAAACATAGTTAAAATTCAATATCCCCAAAGCTAGCCCTCATTCTGGTGCTACTTGACGACAACATCATCTTTCTTTGAAGAACATATAGTTCTGATATGCTTCCAAACGGATCCCATCTAACTCGTTTAACTGCAGCTTCCTTTCCTCCCTAGCTTGATCAAGTGAGAAGTTGCATGATTTGACAACCCAGTAAGCTCAATGCTCTATCTCCATTAGTAGGTGGCGTGGCTTACCAAAGACAACTCGATAGGGAGACATCCCTATAGGTGCCTTGTAAGCAATCTTGTGAGCCCAAAAAGAGTCCTCTAGTCTGTTGCTCCAATCCTTTCGGTTGGGCTATACAATCTTCTCCAAGATCCTCTTGATTTCTCTGTTTGAGATCTCGACTTGCCTATTAGTTAAGGGGTGATATGGTGTAGAAAGCTTGTGCACAACCCCATACTTTTGAAGCAAAACCCCCATGGATCTATTGCAAAAATAAGTGCCTTGATCATTAATGATATCTCTAGGAACTCCAAACCTGAAATAAATAAGTGAGACCTAACAAAGTCCATAACAACTCGAGCATCATTAGTTCTGGTGGCTTTGGTTTCTACCCATTTTGAAACATAATCAACAACAAGCAAGATGTAAGTGAAACCAAAAGAGACTCGGAAAGGTCCTATAAAATCTATACCCCAAACATCGAAGACCACACAAAACAACATGGGTCTCCAAGAAATGGCTCCTCCTACTCATTGGCATTGCTCGCATATGCTACAAATCCTCCACGCATCCTTCAAGATGGTAGGCCAAAAGAATCTGCAATCTAGCACCTTGCGAGATGTCCTTTGTGTGCCAATATGACCACCAGGTGCAAATGAATGACAAAATTTGAGGATCGAGTCAATCTCATGGTCCATAATGTATCTCCTGGTAACTTGATCATTGCACATCTTCCATAAATACGGGTCATCTCAAATATAATACTTAACATCGCTCTTAAGTTTATCACACTAAGATTTGGATGCTACAGGAGGAAAAATAGAAGCAGCAAGATAATTCACAATATTAGCAAACCATGGGGGTGAGGGGAAGAAGCAGAGAGTGTTAATAAGCTTTTATTGGGAAAGTTATCCCGGATCGGTGAAACATCATCAGCAAACCTCTCTATCCTGCTCAAGTGGTCTACAACCAAATTTTGTGCTCCACTCCTATCACAGATCTCCAAATCGAACTTTTGGAGCCAGAGCATTCATCTTATCGGCTGCGGCTTTGACTGTGCCTTCTTCAACAGGAACTTCAAAGTTGCATGGTCAGTAAACACAACAATAGGAGAATCAAACAATATGATCTAAATTTCTCAAGTGTAAAAACAATCACAAGGAGTTCTTTTTCTGTTGTGGTATAGTTCGCTTGAGCAACATCTAACATCCTGAAGGCGTACTAGATCACTTGAGGCTTCTTGTCAAGATTTTGTGCTAGGACAGCTCCTACGACATAATTCGGTGCATCACACATGAGCTCAAATGAGGTTGTCCAATTTGGCACCTGAATGATAGGAGTGGTGGTCAGGGCCTTCTTGAGGCATTCCAAAGCCTTTTTGCATTCTTCATCAAAGATGAAGTCAACATTCTTTTGCAGTAACTTGGACAGTGGAAGGGCCTTCTTGCTAAAATCCTGAATAAAGCGCCTGTAAAATCCTGCATGGCCAAGAAAAGAACGAACCTCTCGCACATAAGAGGGGTAAGGCAATTATGAAATAACATAAATCTTGGCAGGTTCAAGTTCAATACCCTTACTCGAAATGATGTGCCTTAAAACCATACCTTGTTCTACCATGAAATGACACTTCTCAAAGTTGAGAACAAGGTTAGATTGGATGCACCTATTCAAAACTCTGTCCAGACTATCTAAACATTCATCAAAGGAGGATCCATAAATAGTAAAATCATCCATAAACACCTCTATGAAGTTTTCAAGAAAATCACTAAAAATGTTAAACATGTATCGCTGGAATGTGCCAGGGGCATTGCATAGGCCAAAAGGCATCCTCCTATAGGCAAAAGTGCCAAAGGGGCAGGTGAATATAGTATTTTCCCGATCCTCAAGAGCAATATGGATTTGAAAATAGCTAGAAAAACCATCAAGAAAAGAATAATGAGATTTACTTGCCAAGCGCTCAAGCATTTGGTCAATGAATGGTAGGGGAAAGTGGTCTTTTCTAGTCGCTTGATTGAGCCTCCTATAATCGATGCAAACCCTCAGTTGTTTTGCACCCTTGTTGGGATCAACTTGTCCCTTTAATTTTTAATAATTATGGGACCGGTTTTCTTGGGAACCACATGGATGGAACTGACCCACTGATTGTCTGAAATGGGATAGATGATCCCAACTTGTAGAAGCTTGGTCACCTCCTTCTTCATAACCTCTAGAATAACAGGTTTCAATCGCCTCTACGGTTGTCTCGCTAGTTTTGCTCCATCCTCCAATCAAATCATGTGCATGCACATGGATAGGTTAATTCCAGGATTGTCAAAAATGTCCACCCAATCGCTTTCTTATGCTTCTTGAGCACTTCCAACAACCTCTACTCTTGCTCAAAAGTGAGAGAGGTAGAGATGATCAAAGAAAGTCTTTGCTCATCCTCCAAATAGACATACTTGAGGTTGTTTGACTCTGATACCACATGATGACATGCTCCGTCGCGGTATTCATCGGAAAACCCATCTAATCAGAGTTCTAACGATTGAATCACACTAACCAAACTCCGATTATGGTGTTCGGAATCTCACCGGTGAGGCCACTCTAGGGTTTACTCTCAGTGAAGGTTAGCTAAGACGAAAGGGGATTAAAATCTCTCTCATTCATCAAAGCTATCTCAATACAAAGCATGGCCAACCCTTATATATGTGAAGGCAGCCGAAAAACGTGAATGAAAACGCCGTCTAACAACCTAATGGCAAGAAAGAAAGAAGAAACATGAAACCCTAACAGTGTGAACCCTAACAGAGAAAGGTTGCGTGATGCAGGGAGAAAGGGACGCTTGCATGAGGGTAAGAAGAGAGGGCTTCTAAGACGTAAACCCCAGCTCAAGACGGTGCTGGAAAGTGTGATAGGAAGGTATCGTGTAACTGTGAAATGGAAAGAACCCTAGTCGCACCTATCTTCAAACATGGACGCGGGTTGATGTATCATAAAATGAAGTTGGGCTGCTCGTTGCAGGCCCAAGCTATTGAAGCGTCCCTACACCAAAAATAGGAAGTTCCAGCCCAATTGATGTTGAAGCTGCTGAGAAAGAAATGTTGAAAACAACATGTGTTGGCTGCAAACGCTGGAAGGAATTGGGTTGGAAACCAATGCGTGATAACATCACTTCTCGCACAAGCACACAAAAAAATTGGGCTTTAGGTTTATTATTTGATTGGCCCACTCATGGAACAAGTTGTGGACATAGGCTGCATTTGATAAAAATACCCAATTTAGACAATCATTTATTTAATAAAAGAAATAAAGAAAATAAAAGAAAATTAAAAGGATTGGCCAAGCCATTGGCTCAAGCTGAAAAGCCCTTTAGGTGATATTCATCATATGTTCACCTCCATATTCCTGAATGTTTCTATGATCTCCCTATCAACCTCTTCCATCTTTTATCTAGGAATGGCTTTTAGAGGGAAAGGAAGAGGGATGGGAGGCGCAACAATAGAGGTGGAAGGCGTAGAAGGCACCCTAGATGTGGAAGGACCAACTGCATGAGCATCACACTCTCTTTGTAGTGTGGCAGGGTCAACTTTCATCTCAAGTGTAGATTGAGGAGTGGGAACTTCAATCTTCTTCCCAGATCTCAATGTGATAACACTCACATTTCTCGGATTCTCCATTATCTGTGATGGTAGCTTATCATAATTCTGAGTCCGTGCTTGATTTAGTTGAGTGGCCATTTGTCCCATTTGATTTGTCAAGCTCTAAATTGATGCTCTACTCTCCTGTTGGAATTGCATACTTTGAAGGGTCACTATCCTGACTAACTCCTGCAATGAAGTAGAAGATGAAGGTGCAGTAGGAGCCGGGGAGTGATAAGTGCGTATTTTTGCCCTCATTCAGTGTTTAATTCTAGGTATTTAATTGAATTTATGTGCTTAAAGAGTGATTTAATTGATAATTCTGATAATTAGGCTGTTTGAGTTTGTGTGATAAAAATGTCTTAAAAAGTGATTTTTAGCTGCATAAATTATTTTTGGATATTTTAACGTTTGTTGATGCAGCTGAAGTTAAGATTAAGCTTATTAAAGGTGGGAAAATAAAATGATTGAAATTACAAAACACCTTTAAATAAAGCTAAAATTAGCAAGTTCTGGAAAAATCACTTCTGCACCCCAGGTTTTACTCATACACTCCCCTCTTTCTAAATGGGTCTCACCAAAACCTATTCTGCAAGCCCTAATATGTCTATTTACACCCCCTCCTACCACTTAAACTAGATGCAACAAGATATTGTCATGTGGCAATCCTTAACTTTTAAAATTGGCTAACCAGAACAAGTCACGTGGCATTAATCCTTGCAAACACATATGCACCAATTAGACATTGCCACATCATCATCTTCCTCCATCTCACACATCAAACCCTAACCCTAATTTTTCTCTTTTCCCACCATCACCATATCGGCAGCAGCAACCGTCGCCCTTCCACCATCAGTCACATCGCTGGCAACCGTGAGTTCTTCTTCCTCGCGAACCATCACCGTTTGCGGGACCACCGAGAACTCCATCGTTCGGTCATCGTCAGCCATGGATGTGCATCCTTCACGCACCTGCGCCTGTTCGAAGTATCCCACCACCATCAACCACGCACTACGCCGTCAACGTCGAAACAACACACCACCGTGATCAGTCACGACCACCACAGATCTGCGTTTTGCGCAAACTCAATTGCAACACCGGTGACTCCAACCATGTCCACCATTGACACACACAGCAGCAGCGGAAGTGCCTCCACACCTTGCAGCACCACAGATCTGCATCTTCACGCTGCCACCACCATTAACGTGAGCACGAACCATGGCAGCACCCTGACAGCGAATCCATGAACCTGCACCAGTCCGCGTCAAGCAACACAGTTGGCAACCACCACTTCATCTCCACGGTGCAAGCAACCCTCTCACAGATCTGCACGAAGCGCGACCACCGCAAAGCCTCCACGCTGCGAAGCACCTCCACCTTCGTCGGAAAACGCATCTGACCAGCTTCCATGTCGTCACGCGCAGCCAAGGGAGGAAGGAGGAAGAGGAGTGAAACCCTAATTCTAGAGAGAGAAAATGCACTGCCACGTGTCAGCATCTGATAGGGCAGTCAATTGGTCAACAGGTCAAGTGGTCAATGGACAGTAAACTCTGGTCAAAACTGCAAAAAATGGTCAAACAAGAGGGGCAAAATTGGAAATTGGACAGAAATTAAGTTGCTAATTAATTAAATAAAAATAAAAGATTTTAGCAACCGACAAATAAAGCCCAAAGTCCAGTAGAAGCCTATATAAAGAGACCAAGGGGGAAGCAGAGGAACAAGCTCGGGACTTCGTTGTTTTGGAACCCTTAGGGGTTCCTAATTTCGTTTCCTTTCTCTCTCTTTTCTTCTCTCTATTTTTCTCTTTATTTTGCATTCATGGATTTCTAAACTTCTTGGGTTGATTCCATTGTAATTTCATTATGCATTCTGAGGTTAGAATGAAATAATTTATTTGTTCTTTTTATTATTGTTGAGGTTTTCATTCATCTATGTCTTTTATCTTTGAATCACATAATAAGTAATGATTTTAAATCTATATGCATGTTGATCATATAAGTACAAGGGTTTTTAAATCTAATTGAGATTTACTTTGATTTAATTTAGAAACTTTCATATGATTAAATGAGTTTTTACCAATAATTGAGACTTTACTTTGGTTAAAGGTATTTACTCTAACTACAATTAATTGAGACTTTACTTTGATTAATTAAGCTTTTTATTTGGTGAGGAGATAAAAGAATAGACATGATTAGGCATAGTAAATTTGATTGACAAGTGCTATGTTTGTGATTATACGGGTCATTTCGCACGTCACTACCCTAACAAGAAACCAGTGGAGAGTGCACCATCAAAGAAACCAGTTGGAGATCGACCTAGAGCCTCAGGTCGTGTGTTCGCATTGACGACTACCGAGGCAGTTCAGTCAGGTAACTTAGTACAAACTTCTTGTTTGTGGTTTGATCATGAGGTTGTTGTGTTGTATGACTCAGGAGCTACCCATTCATTCGTATCCAATGAATGTGTGAGGAGGCTCGGTCTAGTGATGCAAGAGCTGGCGTGCGAGTTAATTGTCGCGACACCAGCGTCTGGAGAGGTATCCACCACGTCTGTTTGTATGGGATGCCCTATGGAGGTGGCAGGCCGCAAGTTCAAGGTGAATCTCATCTGCCTGCCAATGGAAGGGTTGGACGTGATTCTGGGTATGGATTGGTTGGCCAGGAACCACGTGGTGATCGATTGCGAGCAACGCAGGGTGGTATTCCCAGATGCAGAAGGACTGGAACTGATATCATCGAATCA
Organism: Vigna unguiculata; assembly: GCF_037176805.1. Lineage (NCBI taxonomy): Eukaryota > Viridiplantae > Streptophyta > Magnoliopsida > Fabales > Fabaceae > Vigna > Vigna unguiculata. The sequence continues at coordinate 10,256,367 of NC_140799.1, forward strand.
GGTAGAGAAGGAGATTGAAGCTGGAGCTACATGCTTTATTATAGTAGCTCAGACAGAGAAGAATAGTACTGCAGAGAAGATTAGTATGATTCCAGTAGTAGATGAATATGCAGATGTTCCCTGATGAAATTCCAGAATTACCACCAAGTAGGGATGTGTATTTCACCATTGATCTTATCCCTAGAGCTGGCCCAGTATCTATGGCATCGTATCGGATGGCGCCAGCTGAGTTGGCAGAGTTGAAGAAGAAGATTGAAGATCTGCTTGAAAAGAAGTTTATCCGACCGAGTGCATCACCATGGGGAGCACCGGTATTACTTGTGAAAAAGAAGGATGGTCGTTCCAGGTTGTGTGTTGACTACCAGCAGCTGAATAAGTTAACAATCAAGAATAAGTACCCACTGCCAAGGATTGATGACTTGCTAGATTAGCTGAGGGGAGTTGCAATGTTCTCTAAAATTGACTTGAGGTCTGGCTATCATCAGATACGTTCCGAGCCACAACTCAAGGAACACCAGCAACCCACCTTTAAGCACTGTTAGACGCCTTGTAGATCACAATTTTTCAATCAAAAGTCCAAGCTGCAACAGTACAAATCGCCTGGCGGGGGACACGTGCCGCCAGGCGTTGCCAGTTCTCCGATCGCCTAGTGGGTGCCGTGTACCGCCAGACGCACAGTGCCTAAAAATTCTCTCTCGCTGCAGGTACCGCCTGGCGGTATTACTTTCACCGCCAGGCGCCAACGTAGGAGTGGCTCACTGTTGCACCTATATCGCTTGGCACCAAAGGCCGACCGCCAGGCGCTGCGCTATCAGACTCTCTATGATTCCCTCTCTATCGCCTGGCGGAGTCGTTTTCTCCCGCCAGGCGCTATACCAGAACAGCTTGTTTCTGGTTTAACATATTTTAGTACCTCTAAGGGTCCTTCATTCCCTTTCACGGACTCTCCATCCCTTACTCCACCTCAAGTCTAGTATTAAGGTAAATATTACCTATCATCGTCATAGTTAACCCACTCATACCCACACAAAACAGAAAGTTTATACCCGATAATTATCCCATTGGTCCTGTTGACATGTGATTAACCATCTCAATCAATTTTCCTATACTCGGACTGGCTCAGGTTCATACCCATCCAACCTTAATTGCGCCTCATACTTCATTCCTAATTAAAGTTTATTTTCCAACTTCATGACCCACTCAGGATTCTCCATCCTTTATCCTTCATGACTTGTTATCCCACTCAAAATATATCCAAGAGAAACATTTTCATTGAATTACTCTTTATTATTTCACGACCAAATTACCCTTGCATCTAACCTGAACCAGACGCACTCCAACTTCCACACAAGCCTCTAATTTCCTCGCTGACGCCTGGCGGTATCTTCTAGTCCGCCAGGCGGTTCACCAGACCTGGAAAGAATCCAGGTTTTATCATGACCCTTACATTTTCCCCCATTCTCTTGCTGCGTTTCCTGTCAAATCTTCTCTTAATTTACACTCCCATTCACTTGCATATAGACCCAGGTGTAATCCTCCCCTCAATCTATACCACTTTCTCGTTTACAATTTCAACATCAGCTAGTTTAATAGCAAGGTCTCCTTTACCTCCAACCCTAACACTGTTCCATTACTTATATAGATCATTCAAGCCGAAAATCAACAAAATACCACTTCCATTATCTTATAACTACCAATCCCCACCTTTTTCACCGATCAGAAATCTCCCAAAAAGCACAGAACTCGAAAATCGAGTCAACAGACTCACGTCGCCTGGCGGAAATTCATCACCCCAAACACACACAGTTGGCATGAGCCGCCTGGCGGCTATGTGTAGCCCGTCAGGCGGTTTTTGGAAAATTTCCAGAAATTAGAAAAACAGAGAATTAAACAGAAAACATACATCCAATTATCATGCTATTCATGTAATTATAATTTCGAATAAGAAAATCGGAGACCAGCTCCCCTAACCTGGAACTGCTTCGCTACACTTGAAATCCTCAAGCTCTTTCCCTTGGTCACCAATAGCCACTCTTGACTTCCTCCACCCAGCCTCAAAATTCACTCACGCCAGTCCCCTCACACTCACTTTAGTCTCTATTTTCTAGGTCTATCAAACCCATGACCATGCCAATGCCAATTCAATACACAACCATTCAACCAATTCATGTTTCGTGCTAACAATCATAATTCAATTATCATATCATTCGATAGCATGACTTCACAAATTTAAATAATAAAACAATAACAAAAGTTAACATACATAGGACTCGAACCCAAGTCCTCTCACATAATCAAAGTACTCTCAACCATTTGAGCTAGCACTTTTCCACGTCATACTAACCATAATTTAATGTCATAATTACCAGTGAGGAGATGAGGATAGGACCACCTCATGACATCTTCCATCTCCCATGTCATTTCCTGAGTTGCCTCAACCCATAGCACTTTCACGGTTCTGATCTCCTTCCCTCTAAGCTGTTTTACTTGAGAATCCAAGATTCTCACTGGTCCGGCTCCAATGGTCAAGTCCTCCCGTACCTACACATCATCATCCTCCAGAACATGCGTAGGATCGGCTATGTATTTCCTCAGCTGTGACACATGGAAAACATTATGCAAGTTTCCCAAGTGTTGTGGCAATGCTATCTCATACGCTGCAGGACCAATCCTCCTCATGATCTGATATGGTCCGATGAATTGAGGTGTCAGCTTTCTCGATTTAAGTGACCTACCAATACCTGCAGTAGGAGTCACTCGAAGAAACACATGGTCCCCTACCTCAAACTCAAGCGACCTCCTCCTCTTGTCTGCATAAGACTTCTGCCTGCTCTGAGTTGCACGCATCCGATCCTGAATCACCCTCACCTTCTCGGTGGTCTGCTGTAAGAACTCTAGCCCAAGAACCACTGCCTCGCCATCCTACTGCCAATATAATGGTGTCTGGCATCTCCTACCATACAATGCCTCGTAGGGCGCCATTCCAATACTGGAATGATAACTATTATTATAAGTGAATTCTACCAGCGACAGTACATCACTCCAAGTACCCAAATGGTCCAAAACACATGTTCTCAGCAGGTCTTCTAATGACTGTATGGTTCGCTCAGATTGTCCATCTATCTGAGGATGATAGGCGGAGCTCATCTTGAGCTGAGTCCCTAAAGCTTTCTGCAATGACTACCAGAATCTCGATGTGAACCTCGGGTCTCTGTCCGACACAATACTCGTCGGCACCCCATGTAACTTAACAATCTCCCGAACATACAAATCCGCCAGCTTATCCATATTCATCTTCTGATTAATCGGCAAAAAATGAGCACACTTCGTCAATCTGTCTACTATCACCCAGATTGAGTCATGCCCTCTCACCGATCTCGGCAAGTGTGTGACAAAATCCATGGAAATGTTGTCCCATTTCCAATGTGGAATGTCCAGAGGCTCTAACATACCTCCTGGTCTCTGGTGCTCAATCTTCGCTTTTTGACACACCAAGCAGGAAGCGACATAATCAGCCACATCTGTCTTCATACCCGTCCACCAGAAAGTAGCTTTCAAATCTTTATACATCTTAGTCATACCAGAGTGTATGCTAAGACGACTCTTATGCCCCTAATCTAGGAGCATCTTCCTCAGAACTCTGTTGTTAGGAACACACACTCTCTCCCTGAACCGTAGAATCCCATCTTTGCCCATCCGAAAATCCTTCCTCTTCTTAGTGCCCAACTCACCAATGATCTGTTGCAGCTCTTGATCCCTACCCTGTTCCACTCGAAGCTCATATAAGAACTCATTTGTGATCCTCAACATGCTGCATCGTATCTTTCCAGGCCCTATATCCAGCCCCAGATTCATGTCCCTCAACTGTTCTATCAGCTCCAACTCCCTAATCATCATGGCTGACACATGAATTCTCTTCCTACTCAGGGCATCCGCTACGACATTAGCTTTACCAGGGTGGTATAATAGCTCAAAGTCATAGTCCTTTAAATATTCCATCCAACGCCTCTGCCTCAAATTCAGCTCATTCTGATCAAACAAGTATTTTAAGCTTTTATGATCGCTGAATACCTAAAACTATGCCCTATACAAGTAATGCCTCCATGTCTTGAGAGTAAACACGACTATCGCTAACTCCAAGTCGTGGGTCGGATAATTTTTCTCATGCACCTTCAACTGTCTCGATGCATACGCCACAGGTCGTTTATCTTGCATCAGCATAAAACCCAACCCCTGATACGAGGCGTCATAGTACACCTCAAATGTTTTAGTCATTTTAGGGATTGCCAATATCGATGCGGTAGTCAATTTCCTCTTCATATCTTCAAAGCAAGCTTTACACTCATCTGTCCATGAGAAAGGCTAGTCCTTTCGGGTAAGTTGTGTCAGGGGACTCACCATCTAGGAGAAACCCTCCACAAATCGTCGGTAATACCCTGCCAAACCAATGAAACTCTGCACCTCTGAAACTGTCTGGGGCCTCTCCCACTTCACCACTGTCTCGATCTTAGCCAAATCAACTGCTATTCCTTCGGCTAAGATCACATGGCCTAGGAATTGTACCTCCTCCAACCAGAATTCACATTTCGATAGCTTCCCATACAACTGGTGCTCTTTGAGAATCCCTAACACCACTCTCAGATGCTCTGCATGCTCTTCTCTGCTCTCAGAGTATATCATAATATCGTCGATAAACACTACCATAAACTGATCTAGATATGGTCGGAAAATCCTATTCATGTAATCCATGAATATAGCCGGCGCATTGGTCACCCCGAATGGCATCATTACATACTCGTAGTGTCCATAACGTGACCTAAAAGCAGTCTTCTGTACGTCCTCTGGCCTGACTAGGATCTGATGGTATCCAGATCTCAAGTCTATCTTTGAGAACACCGCAACTCACCTCAATTGATCCAACAGGTCATCAATCCTTGGCAGCGGGTACTTATTCTTTATCGTTAACTTGTTCAACTGTCGGTAATCAACACATAACCTGGAGCTACCATCCTTCTTTTTCACTAACAGAACTGGTGCTCCCCACGGTGACGCACTCAGTCGGATGAACTTCTTCTCAAGCAGATCCTCAATTTGTTTCTCTAATTCAGCTAACTCAGCAGGCGCCATCCGGTACGGTGCCATAGAAACTGGCCCAGCGCCAGGGATGAGATCAATGGAGAAATCCACATCCCTGCTAGGCGGAAACTCTGGAATCTCATCCGGAAATACATCTGCGTATTCATCCACTACCGGAATCCTGCTGATCTTCTCGACTGTGCTCATCTTCTCCGCCTGAGCCACAATCATGTAACATGTAGCTCCAGCCTCAATCTCTCTCACTGCCTAATTAGACGAGATAAGCTCCAACCCTACCGTATCTGGAAACACTATCTTGCGCTGTCCGCAATCAATGACAACATGGTTGCTCGACAACCAGTCCATGCCCAGTATCACATCAGACCTTCCATCGGCAGGTAAATAAGATTAAGCGTGAACCCGCGGCCTGCCACCTCCATAGGGCACCCCACGCACATAGAAGTGGTGGATACCTCTCTAAATGTTGGCGTCGCGACTATCAGTTCGCACCGCAGCTCTCGCATCGTAAGCCCGAGCCTCCTCACGCATTCATTAGACACGAATGAATGAGTGGCTCTCGAGTCAAACAACACTACCACCTCGTGGTCACGCAACAAACACAAAAACTATAAGAGGTTACCTGACTGTTTTGCCTTTGTGGTCATCAAGGTGAACATACGCCCCGATGCTCTGGGTCGATCTCTCACAGGTCGCTTGGCTGGTGCACCCCTAGATGATTTTTTGTTAGGACATTGACGTGCAAAGTGTCCCATCTGCTCACATACATAGCACTTACCAGTGCTACTGCCTCCTCCTGTACTGTTGGCAGGTCTAGTACAGTCTCTCCTCAGATGCTCTCTGCCACAGTTATAGCACTGTAGCCTCCTGGAAGTAGTCGGTGGCCTACTATAAGGTTTCTTCTGCTGACGGGTGTCTGTCACCGCCTTCTGCGATCGTGCTGCTCAGCTTGGCCCCATCTCCAGCTACTCAACTGTTTTGGCCTGCTCGACCAAAACCGGGAACTCTTTGATCCTGAGAGGTACCAAGAATCTGCGCATCTCATGTTTTAGTGCCCCCTCGAACTTCCTACACCTCCACTCCTTAGTGACCACTGGAGTGTAGAAACGTGCAAGGTACTCGAACCTCTCGATGTAAGCCTCCACGGTCATGGTTCCCTGCTGCAACGTGAGGAACTCTGCTTTCCGCTCGTGCCTCACACTGTTCGGGAAATATTTCTCCAGGAACCACGTCCTGAAGGTAGCCCAGGTCACCTCCTCCCCACGGGTCTGCATCAGTCGCTGCATCCCCTACTACCAATACTCTACATCTGTCACCAGAAGAAATGTGACAAAGAGTAGCCTCTGAGCATCTATGCACTCTATCACCCCGCAAATCTTCTCGCACTCCCTCATCCAGGCATCTGCCTCATCAGGAGTGGCCTTGCCAGAGAACTTGGTCGGCCTATGTTTCATGAAATCCTCCATAGTTACCGGCCTGGTAGGTGCCACTACAGCTCGGGGTGGCGCTGCTATGGGCTGCATCGCATCCACCATGCGATGGATCGCCTGAGCTATGTCGTCAGCTCCAGCCGTGTTCCTTCTCCTCCTGTTAGCCATAGCTTGCGCGCGCAACATACTATAGCTGTTCACACACACAGCTTAAATTAAGGTTTCATGTCCAAAATTAGTATAACAATATAAGTAATAAGTCACGCAAGCATAACACGATAAGCTCACTCCCCATAGACCCCAAAAATCATTTTGAAAACCATTTCTCTGATACCAAATGTAACATCCCGTCAGGATATTACGGATTTATAAATAAAATAAAAGAATTAATTAAATACAGCGCATTTAATAATACTTCATTTTTCCAAAACGTGAGAAAATTTAAAATTTATTAAATGAGCAGGTAAAGATCATAATCATCCGTTCCAAAAACTAAAAGAACAATGTTATAAAATCACCCATCAAGGTTTACAACTGTTTTCAAAAGCAATAAAGAAACATTAGAAATTCCCCAAGTCGAACCCCTCTCCGCGACTAAGCTTCACTTGAGCCACCTGCATTAACAACATCTGCTCCCGTGTACCGCGTACACGATCATCGCTAAACACACGCAAATAGGGTGAGCTTAACAGATAAAAAATATACATGAAGTTACAGATATATACAAGCATATAACCATAGGTAACTATACATAACTTAAACATCTCACATTGTTCCATTCTTTAATTCCTACCATCTAACGCCCAATCAAATTATTCATGTTCTACATCGTCTAATGAATTACTTCAAGGTGACTTGCTGCCATACCTATCAGCCACAACCGATAGAGCACGTGCATGAAAACATGCTACGAATCATACACCGTAACTCCAGGTAGAGTTCCCATATATGAACATAGTCCGTATCGTCCCAAGACTACCAAACTCGTCAGCCAACAACTGAGGAGGGCCATCTCTCTGGACCCGTCCGTACTAGCCATAACCAGCACACTCACACCGACAACACTCGCCAAACTGAGCCACAACTCAAGGGTTCCTCGTGTTCATCTGCCATCCTGAACCATAACTCAAGAGATGCTATTCCGAGCCACAACTCAAGGAATACCACGTGCTTAACCCCTATCTCGAGCCACAACTCAAGGGATACGTTCTAAGCCACAACTCAAGGAACACCAGCAACCCACCTTTAAGCAACGCTAGACGCCTTGTAGATCACAAATTTTCAATCAAAAGTCCAAGCTGTAGCAGTACAAACCGCCTGGCGGGGGACACATGCCGCCAGGCGCTGCCAGCTCTCCGACCGCCTGGTGGGTGCCACGTACCGCCAGGCGCACAACGCCTAAAAATTCTCTCTCGCTGTAGGTACCGCCCGGTGGTATTACTTTCACCGCCAGGCGCCAACGTAGCAGTGGCTCATTGTTGCACCTATTTCGCTTGGTGCCAAAGGCCGACCGCCAGACGTTATGCTATCAGACTCTCTCTGGTTCCCTCTCTATTGCCTGGCGGAGTCGTTCTCTCCCACCAGGCGCTATACCAAAACAACTCTCTCTCGTTCTCTCCCGCCGGCGCTATACCATTGGTCCTGTTGACATGTGATTAACCATCTCAATCAATTATCCTATACTCGGACTGGCTCAGGTTCATACCCATCCAACCTTAATTGTGCCTCATACTTCATTCCTAATTAAAGCTTATTTTCCAACTTCATGACCCACTCAGGATTCTCCATCCTTTATCCTTCATGACTTGTTATCCCACTCAAAATATATCCAAGAGAAACATTTTCATTGAATTACTCTTTATTATTTCACGACAAGATTACCCTCGCATCTAACCCGAACCAGACACACTCCAACTTCCACACAAGCCTCTAATTTCCTCGCTGACGCCTGGCGGTATCTTCTAGTCCGCTAGGGGGTTCACCAGACCTGGAAAGAATCCAGGTTCTATCACGACCCTCATATTTTCCCCCATTCTCTTGCTGCCTTTCCTGTCAAATCTTCTCTTAATTTACACTCCCATTCACTTGCATATAGACCCAGGTGTAATCCTCCCCTCAATCTATACCACTTTCTCTTTTACGATTTCAACATCAGCTAGTTTAATAGCAAGGTCTCCTTTACCTCCAACCCTAACACTGTTCCATTACTTATATAGATCATTCAAGCCAAAAATCAACAAAATACCACTTCCATTATCTTATAACTACCAATCCCCACCTTTTTCACCAATCAGAAATCTCCCAAAAACCACAGAACTCGAAAATCGAGTCAACAGACTCATGTCGCCTGGCGAAAATTCATCACCGCCAGGCAGCTCATAAAAATTAGCCCAGAACCTAATCATTCATTTGCTTCGCCTGGCGGTACAGGGTTCCACCGCCAGATGCTACCCCTAGAGACACCCCAAACACACACAGTTGGAATGAGCCGCCTAACGTCTATGTGTAGCCCACCAGGCGATTTCTAGAAAATTTCCAGAAATCAGAAAAACACAGAATTAAACAGAAAACACACTTGAAATCGGATACCAGCTCGCCTAACGTGGAATTTCTTCGCTACACTTGAAATCCTCAAGCTCTTTCCCTTGGTCACCAATGGCCATTCTTGACTTCCTCCACCCAGCCTCAAAATTCACTCACGCTAGTCCCCTCACACTCACTTTAGTCTCTGTTTTCTAGGTCTATGTTCAGCCTTGCAAAACCTTGCCTAAACCCTCACTTTTGCCTTTTAAACTAGTGCTTTAGGCTAACCCAAGAATCAAAAACGAAAATGCAACTTATTATCTTTTAATGGCCATTCATATCTCATTATGAATTGTGATTGCAGCCACCCTTGGCTGCTGATTCCAGTAGGTTTCTTTTTCCCTTTCTAATTCCATCCAAAGTTAACATTAGCAAAAGAAAAATTAAGTTTAATTTAAAATTTCCAAGGTTCGAACCCATGACCATGCCAATGCCAATTCAATACACAACCATTCAACCAATTCATGTTTCGTGCTAACAATCATAATTCAATTATCATATCATTCCATAGCATGACTTCACAAATTTAAATAATAAAACAATAATAAAAGTTAACATACATAGGACTCAAACCCAAGTCCTCTCACACAATCAAAGTACTCTCAACCATTTGAGCTAGCACTTTTCCACGTCATACTAACCATAATTTAATGTCATAATTATTTCCCCATTCGCATTTATTAATTAATTAATTATTTAATTAATTAAATTCTACGGGTCTTACAGATATTTTGACCGTATCTGGATCAGTTTGTCGTTGTATTCATTGACGACATACTAATATATTTGGAGAGTCAAGAAGAACACGCAGAGCATCTACGAGTGGTTTTGGAGGTTCTTAGAGAACATAAGCTTTATAGGAAGTTATCGAAGTGTGAGTTTTGGCTGGATGAGGTTCAGTTTTTGGGCTATGTAATCTCAGCCCAAGGAATAGTAATGGACCTAGCAAAGATTGAAACAGTGGTGACGTGGGAGAGGGAACAGACGGTAACTGGGGTGAGGAACTTCTTGGGCCTGGCAGGTTATTACAGGCACTTTGTGGAAGGGTTCTCTAAGATGGTGAGTCCACTAACTAAACTCACTAGGAAGGACTAGCCTTTCTCTTGGACAGATGAGTGTGAAATCTGTTTTGAGGATATGAAGAGGAGGTTGACTACTGCACCTATATTAACTATTCCTGACACAACCAAGACGTTTGAGGTGTATTGTGATGCGTCATACCAAGGCTTGGGTTGTGTGTTGATGCAGGAGAAACGGCCTGTTGCTTATGCATCTCGCCAACTGAAGGTACACGAGAAGAACTACCCTACACATAACTTGGAACTAGCTACAGTAGTTTTTGCCCTTAAGACTTGAAGGCATTACTTGTATGGGTCACAGTTCCAAGTGTTCAGCGATCATGAAAGTTTAAAGTACTTATTTGATCAGAAAGAGCTGAATATGAGACAGAGGCGTTGGATGTAGTATTTGAAAGACAATGATTTTGAGCATCTATACCATCCGGGAAAGCCAATGTTGTTGTCGATGCCTTGAGTAGGAAGAGGGTTCACATGTCTGCTATAATTGTGAAGGAGTTGGAGCTTATCGAGAAATTGTGGGATATGAACTTGAGTCTACACACACGGTGCAACATGTTGCAGATTACTAATGAATTCTTAGATGAGGTTAGGGAGGAAGATGGTAAGGATCAGGAACTGCAGCAGATTGTGAGTGAGTGGGGCACAGAGAAGAGAAAAGATTGCATAATGGGCAAAGATGGAATCCTGCGCTTCATAGAAAGAGTGTGTACCTCGCAGTCGGGTTTTGAGGAAGATGCTCTTGGATGAAGGGCATAAGAGTCATCTTAGCATACATCCACGTATGACTAAGATGTATAAGGACTTGAAAGCGACCTTCTGGTGGACGGGTATGAAGACGGATATGGCCGATTATGTCGCTTCTTGTTTGGTATGCCAGAAGGCGAAGATTGAGCACCAAAGCCTGGGTGGCACGTTGGAGCCTCTTGACATTCCTCAGTGGAAATGGGACAGCATTTCCATGGACTTTGTTACCCACTTGCTGCGATCTATGAGGGGGCATAATTCGATCTGGGTTATCGTAGACAGATTGACGAAGTGTGCGCATTTTCTTCCTATAAATTAGAAGATGTGCTTGGACCAACTGGCAGAGTTGTATGTCAAGGAGATAGTCAGGTTACATGGTGTGCCTGTGAGTATCGTATTCGATAGAGATCTGAGATTTACATTGAGGTTCTAGCAATCCCTGCAGACAGCACTAGGTACATAGTTGAGAATGAGCTCAACTTATCACCCTCGGACAGATAGGCAGTCTGAGAGAACCATACAGTCACTGGAAGACTTGTTGAGGACTTGTGTGTTAGATCACCTAGGTACGTGGAGTGACATGTTGCCATTGGTGGAGTTCACGTACAATAATAGCTACCATTCTAGCATCGGGATCACACCATACGAGGCATTGTATGGTAGGAGATGCAGGACTCCGTTGTGTTGGCAGCAGGATGGGGAGTCAGTGGTGCTTGGGCCAGAATTCTTGCAGCACACCACTGAGAAAGTGAAGGTCATACAGGACCGTATGCGTGCGACTCAGAGTCGACAGAAGTCTTATGCAAATAAGAGGAGGAGGCCACTCGAGTTTGAGGCGGGTGATCACGTATTCCTCAGGGTTACCCTGACGGCAGGTATTGGGAGAGCTCTCAAGTTGAGGAAGCTAACTCCTAGATTCATCAGGCCATACCAAATTACGAGGAGGATCGGACCAGCAGCATATGAGATTGCCTTGCAACCTCACTTGGCAAATATGCACAACGTCTTCCATGTATCGCATCTAAGGAAGTACGTGGCAGACCCTACTCATGTGTTGGAGCAAGATGATGTCCAGGTGCGGGAGGACTTGACTATGGGAGTCGGACCGGTGAGAATCCTGGATTCCCAGGTCAAGCAACTCAGAGGGAAGGAGCTCCGAACTGTGAAGGTTCTCTGGGACGAGGCAACCCAGAAGATGACTTGGGAGATGGAGGATCTCATGAGGAAGTTCTCTTTTTCGAGGATGAAAAATTTCAAGGTGGGGGGAATGTAAGATCCACAGAATTTAATTAATTAAATAAATGATTAATTAATAAATGCGGGTAGGTAGAGTATGTATGACATTAAATTCTGATGGGTATGACGTGGAAAAGTACTAGCTCAAATGGTTGAGAGTACTTTGTTGTGTGAGAGGACTTGGGTTCGAGTCCTATGTGTGTCAATTATGTGTTGTTTGATTATTATTAATTTTAATAATAAGCATGATTGTGTTGAGTGATAACATGATTATAGAATTGGGTGAATTATGACAAAAGATAAATTGCTTGAGTGATTGTGCCTTGATTTGAGGAGGAGCATGGTATGGGTTCAAACCTTGGTGAACCCAAATTGGACTCTCTTTTTGTTAATAATTGGTGTGAATTGAATATGAAAGGGTGGAGAAAACCCTACCAGTTTTTGTTTTTTTTATTAAACCATATTAAGGCACCTTTAAAAGGCGAAATTGTAGTGAAGTTGAGGGTTTTGGCAAATTGGAAACTTACCCAGAAAAGAGAGCACGGGTTTTAGAGAGTGGTGAGGTTGAGTGAGGTTTTGGGTTTAATTGAAGGATAGACAAAGAAGGGTGGTCATTGGAGATCATTGGAAACCCTCAGTAAATCCACTTTTATCAAAAGGATCCAGGTTAGGGGAGCTGAGCCCGAATTTCTGTGTTTATCGTATTGTCCTGCATGATCTTTGATGAAACTACGTTCTGAATTTCGTGCTGCACATGAGGGAATTAGGGGTTATGGGTTTTGGTACTATTTTATTGAATTTTGGCCTAAATGCATGAATATAATGGGGTTATGCACTATATATATTGTGATTATGCAAAGTTAGGTTGTTGGGGGCCTATTTTCTTGTTTAATTATGCTCATATGTTTAATGAAATTGTATTGAATGAATGGTATGAAATTGGAGTGTATTTTGGGTGTGATTGCTGCTGTTGTGTGCGCGAAACAATGCTAGAGTCTGCATGTCTCGCTCAGGCGAGCCAGGCTCGCCTAGGCGAAATATGCAGGGACTCTTAAACCTTTTCTGCTCGAGCATCTCGCCCAGGAGAGGTGATTTGGTCTTGGGCGACAAACCATCTCGCTTAGGCGAGTGTGTCTCGCCTAAGCAAGAACCCGTGTGTGTCTTGAGTGATTTGGTTGCACATCTTGCGCAGGCGAGATTTATTGTTTGGGCGAGAGTGCATCTCGCTTAGGCGAGAGCCTCTCGCCTAAGCGAGAGTTCGATAAAACTGATATGGTCCGTTGAGGTTCACCGCTTAGGCGAGGTGTCTTAGCTATGAGCGAAGGATGGGCTCGCCCAAGCAAGAAGGAACTCGCTTAGGCGAGACTTCGTGGGGCTGCTGTTATACTAGGACTCGCTCAGGCTCGTGAGAATCGCTTGAGCGAAATGGATTGGGATGTGGAACTAAGGCTTTTAGTCTATGTAAAGAGAAGTGCAAGGATATATATCACGAAAATCTGATAGTGTAGTATTAGATTAGTGATGTTGAACACGAGATGTGTTGTCTACAATACTTCTAAGATATCTCAATGGTGGGTTTCTAGTTGGTCCATGGGTTGTGGCCCGAAACGTATCCTTGGGTTGTGGCTCGGGATAGGGGTGAAGCACGTGGCATTCTATGGGTTATGGCCCGGAATGACTTCCTTTGAGTTGTGGCTCGCGATAACGGATGAACACGAGGAACCTTTGAGTTGTGGCTCGGGTTGGTGAGTGTTGCCGATGTGAGTGTGCTGGTTGTGGCCAGTACGGATGGGTCTAGATGGATTGCCCTCCTTAGTGATTTGCTGACGAGTTTGGTGGTCCTGGGATGTTACGAACTATGTTCGTATTTGGGAACTCCACCTGGCGTTACGGTGTGCGATCCGTAGCATGGTTCCCACACGTGCTCTTCGTTTGTGGCCGATAGGTGTGGTAGCAAGGCGCCTTGAGATACCCACTAGAAGATGTAGAACATTGCTAACATGGTTGTGGTCATGTGGAAAAGCTAGAATGGGTTTCCTTGATGTGCACTGATACTACATGGTTGTGACCATGTGGATGCGAGGTAACAAGTCTTCCTTAATGTGTGTTGATGTTACGTGGTTGTGGCCATGTGATAAAGAAGGAGGAGGTTCTTTGACGATGAAATGATATCATACCTAGTGGTGGCCATGCGGAATAAAAGAAGAGAGTTGATTTTGATGTATTTTATTATATATATATATATATATATATGTTTGGTGTATGTTTATGTGTTATGATTATAGCTCACCCTATCTGCTTGTGTTTGGCGATGATCGTGTACGCAATACACGTGAGCAGATGATATTGCAGGATGAGCTGCTGAGGCTTAGCTGCGGAGAGGGGATAGCTTGGGAGTTTTACATGATTTTGTTTTAAAATATTTTTGTAAACTCTGATGAGAGGCTTTATCTTATGTTCAGTTTTTATGATTTATGAACTTTGGTTATACTTGGAATTAATTAAAACATTTAAATTTCCCGCGTTCTTGGGAAATGAGGTATTATTAAATGCAGTGTAATTATTATTTTCTTTATTTTATTAAAATTCGCAATATCCTGGCGGGATGTTATAGTTTGAGGCATACAGTGTTTTTTCACGAGGAAATGAATGTTGAGGATTCACGCTATCGTATAAGTAATGATGTCTTTGCGGGTTGATTGTTAGATGGGGAGGAGATGGAAGCCAACAAGACTCAAGAAGATCCTGAACCCACTACTACTGGTGTTGTTGTTGGGAGGAGGAGGAGGAGGCGATCCATAATGAAGCTGAGATTGTTGTGGAGTAGACGCTACTTGGAGAATTACTTTTTCTTTTACTTAGTCTAATTTAGGCTTGTTTAGTTTCTTATGTTTTGGGACCTTTTCAAGAAAATTTGTAATAATTAGCACTTTTATATTTCCTTTGAAAATATGAAATTTTTTATCTTGTCAAAATATATTGCATCTTTTTCGGATATCTCGCTTAAGATTTTTAATTTTTTGTTGAAATATATTGCATCTTTTCCGAATATCTCGCTTCAAATTCTTAATTTGTGATCCATATTATTATTTTGGATAATCCGTGAAGTAAGGAATGTAAAACTACGTACTTATAATAGAACAACACTAATAAAGCAGGTAGTCGGGAACTTTTCTTGTTTGTTCTTTGCTTTGTTTGATCATCGTAGCTTTCTCAGGTAGGTAGTAGGGAATTAGTTTTGTTAAATCAGGGCCGCTTACTTAAGTAGGCGGTAGAGAACTCATTTTGTTCAACCAGGACTACCTACTTAAGTAGGCAGCAGGGAACTAGATTTGCTCAACCAGGACCGACTACTTAAGTAGGCGGTAGGGAATTCGTTTTGTTCAACTAGATTTGCGACTACCACTCTAGGTCTCAGAATGGAAACAAGAATCCTTATGGCAGGATATGCATATAGATTAAAACATCTCAATAATTAGCTATGATATAAAATCCATTTCTTTTCATGTGATTTAGAGATAAAAGACATAGATGAATGAAAATCAAAACAATAATCAAACAACAAATGAATTTATTCATTCTAACCTCATAATCTAATTAAGAAATTATAGTGGAACCAATCCTTGAGGCTTAGCACTCCATAAAATCAAAATAAAAGAAAAATAGAAGACGAATGGAGAGGGAAAGAAATTAGGCCCTCTAAAGGGTTCCTAAACTCCAAAGTTCTAAGCTTGTCTTTTCTACTTCCCCATTGGTATCTTTATATAAGACTTGGAATCAACTTTTCTATTGCTAAAATCTCTCAAATATCTTTTCAAATAAAGATAAAGATAAATATTATTTATATTTATAGTGATAATGAATATTTAAAAATATTTGGAGAGTTATAGTCATTTTATTTATTGGTGAAATATCTTCCAAATAATTAACAGATTTATCAATTTTAAAAATATTTGAAAGATACTCTCGATTGATATTATTTGATTAATTATCTAAACATATCTAAATAATTAACAAGTAAATCTTGTCTAAAATTCCAATTCAGCCCATGCACCTTTGCAGTCCAAATTTGTAGGGAAATTCCAATATATCAATAATTGCATCTTAACCCTTTTTATTTTTTACCAACATTGACTAGCCTTGACCAAACTTTGACCATCTTTGACTATCCATTGAGAGGTTGACACGTGGAAAAATATGGTTAGTTAAATTTAAAAGTGGTGGATTGATGACATGGTGTGATTTTGGCTTGATTTTGTAACTCTGAACAATTCAATTTTACACCTTAAATGAACCAAATTTAACTTTAGCTACATCAACAAACGTTAAAATATCCAATAATATTTTCTACAACTAAAATCACTTTTTAAGACATTTTTATCGCATAAGTTCAATAAATCCAATTATTAGAATTATCAATTAAGACATTCTTTTAAGCATAAAAATTCAATTAAATACCTAGAATTAAACATTAAATTAGGGCATAAATATGAACTCATCAGCTTTGTCCTCGCTTGGACAATTCTTCTACAATTAGCGTGTATCATGTCGCCTTTCGTACCCATCCTTTGTCCACTAAGTCAAGTATGTTGCTAGTTGTTAAGTATTGTACGTATGGTGTCATCCAAGTTCCACCATTGTTGTCCAAGTTCATACAGGTGCAACTTGTTGAAGGTGTTGCTAACATTTGCTGCAGTAGGGATTTATATTTCCCTTTCTTCTTTGTACTGTCATGTTTGGAGAGAGCATCTACTCTAACATTGTCTCCCCTTGGTACATGTTGTACCCGTACTTCATCGAAACAGGTACTAATGATATCATGGGCCAAATGGTAGTATTAAAGAAGCAGTGGGTCTTTTATCTGGTATTCTTTATTAAGGTGCTCTACTATGAGCTTTGAGTCGATTTTGCATACTACCTGGTGTGCTTTGACTTCCTTGTCGAGTGTTAAATCGGCCAAAATAGCTTCATATTCTGCCTGATTGTTGGATATTTTGAAAGCGAAGTGTAGGGACTTTTCAATGAAAATGTGGTTGGGTCCTTACAACATGATGCCAAGCCTTGCTCCTTGTTAGATATTGTTTAGATATTGTTTTATAATGTTAAAATATTGTTAGATATTGTTAATCACAATATCAAACAATATCTTCGATTTACTCTATTTATTTTTAGTTACTCTTTTTAGTTATACATCTCTATTATGAATAGATTACCCTATATGTGGTTTATACATAAGGGAGATTAATCATT
The DNA here is from genome assembly GCF_037176805.1 of Vigna unguiculata. Taxonomy (NCBI): domain Eukaryota; kingdom Viridiplantae; phylum Streptophyta; class Magnoliopsida; order Fabales; family Fabaceae; genus Vigna; species Vigna unguiculata. The sequence continues at coordinate 10,273,783 of NC_140799.1, forward strand.
TTCTCTATATTTAACATGGTATCAAGAGCCCTAAACGATCCATGATTGAGAAGGGATCCTTGTAGTAGTTCCTCTTTCCTAAACCCTTAGCCTTAAGCCCTAAATCTCTTTCGCAAATTTTCTGATTGAGAAGAGATTCTTGCAGTAGTTCCTCTTTCCTAATGCACAAGCCCCAAGCCCTAAGCCCCAAGCCCTAAGCCCAAAGCCTCTTTCGCAATTTTTCAGATTTCACGTGATTGCAATTTTGCAATTGTTTTCTGCTTTGAGGCGTTTCTGGAGGTTCTACCTCATGTTCTTTATGCCATTTTAAGGAATTTGCAATCATATAATATTGGGATCTGTTTTGTTTGTTGCTTTCGTTGTGTCATTTGCATTTTTTTTGTATTGGATTTATTATTGCATTTCACTATGATGACCGGATTTGCCCTCGCAAATAGGGAAAAGGACTTCCTAAGTGTGAACAATGTGGCAAGCTAGGTCACAAGATTGACAAGTGTTATGCATTACATGGTTATCCTCCTCGATTTACTACAATTGTTCAAACCGATCTTTCCATACCTTCATCTGTTGGGGATGCTCTTTCTTTTGTTTAATCCAATACACTTGTTATGTTCAACAAATTTCTTAAATGGTATAAGGATCAACCGTCTTCTATTTCCACTACGTCTGTCGCACACACAAATACATCTTTTGCTGGTCTGACCCAATCTTCTTCTCCTGGTCCTTGGGTTTTTGATTGAGGAGCCACTGATCATATTATTGGTAACAAATCTTTGTTTTCTTCTTTATCCTCTCCTAATCCTTTACCTTTTGTTACACCAGCTAATGGCTTTAGAGTATCATCTCATGGTGTTGGCATTGTTAAAATTTTCCCTTCTTTAACCATTGATAATGTTCTTTAAGTCCCTGGGTCTCCTTTTAACTTGTTGTCCATTAGTCGTCCAACTCGCACTATTTTAATTCACGGAGAGGTTCCTAAACATTTTTGGGGTGATGCTATTTTTACTGCATGTAATCTCATTAATCACATGCCTTCTTCAGTTTTAGATAATAACATATCTCATTCCATTTTATTCTCTTATGAACTTCTTCATCCCTTACCTCTAAGAGTTTTTAGGTCTACATGGTTTGTTCATAATTTTAGTCTTGGTCTTAACAAGCTTTCTCCTAGATCACATAAGTGTGTTTTCTTAAGGTTTACAAGATCACAAAAAGGATACAAATTTTTTTCTCCTTCTCTTAACCGTTATTTTGTGTTTGCAGATGTCACCTTTGATAACATATACAAAAATTGTCCGTGAAGCTTTAGTCCATCTTGGTTGGCGTCAAGCCATGACAGATGAACTATGTGCTCTTCATAACAATGGAACTTGCGAACTAGTCCTGTTACCATTAGGGAAATTTGTTGTTGGTTGCAAGTGGGTGTTTACTATAAAATTTGGACCTGATGGTACTATTGATTGCCTCAAAGCTTATCTTGTGGTTGAAGGTTATACTAAAATTTTTTGGTTGGATTATGGAGATACCTTTTCTCCTACGACAAAGATGATTTTTGTTTGCTTATTTATCGTCATGGTTGCTCTTCAACAATGGCCTTTTTTAGGATTTGCAAGAAGAAATCTATATGGAGCAAGCTTCTGGGTTTGTTGCTCAGGGGGGTCTTTTAGGATGGTGTGTCATCTTCGCAAATCCCTATATGGCCTACAACAATCTTTTATGGCTTGGTTTGGAAAGTTCAACAATTTGGTATGACTCGGTGTGAAACAAATCATTCTATCTTTTATCAACACTCGAGTGTTGGATGTGTTTACTTGATAGTATATGTTGATGACATCGTTCTTATAAGGAGTGACAACCATGACATCTCTCAGCTGAAACAACATCTTTGTCACCATTTTTAGACAAAAGATCTTGGCAAACTCAGATATTTCTTGGGTATTGAGGTAGCATAGTCCAATGATGGTATTGTTATATCTCAAAGGAAGTATGCCATGGATATTTTGGAGGAAACTAGGTTGGTGAGTTCAAAGTCTATTGATACACCCATGGATTACAATACTAAACTTCTATCAAATCAGGGGAAGCTTATATTTGATATTGAACAATATAAAAGATTATTTGGGAAATTAAATTATCTTAGAGTTACTCGTCATGACATTTCCTTTGCAGTCAGTGTGGTAAGCCAATTTCTTATTCTCTATGTGAAGATCATTGAAATGCAGTCATTCCTATCTTGAAGTATATTAAAGGATCTCTTGGAAAAGGATTGTTATATTATTCTAATAACCATACAAGAGTTGTTCAGATGCTAATTGGACAAGATCTCCTTCCGATAGAAGATCTACATTTGGGTATTGTGTCTCCATTGGTGGTAACTTGATCTTATGGAAAAGTAAGAAACAAAGTGTTATTGCAAGATCCACTACAGAAGAAGAATATAGAGTTATGGCCTCAGTTGTCTATGAACTTGTTTGGCTTAAGCAATTGGTTAGAGAGTTACAATTTGGAGATGTCAATTAAATAACACTTATGTGTGACAATCAGGCTGCTCTTCATATTAGCTCTAATCATGTCTTTCATGAGAGGACCAAATACATTGAGATTGATTGTCATTTCATTCATGAAAAGATTATGTCGAGAGATTTCAAGACTGAGTTTGTTAACTCAAGTGATCAGTTAGCAGATATTTTTAATAAGTCTTTACGGAGCCTAGAATTAATTATATATGTAACAAGCTTGGCACATACACTTTGTATGCTCCAGCTTGACGGGGAGTTTTAGATATTGTTTGATATTTTTATTCTATTTAGTCTATTTATTTTTAGTTAATCTTTTTAGTTATACCTCTCTCTATTATAAATAGATTACCCTATGTGTGGTTTATACACAAGGAAGATTAATCTCAAACCCTATTTTCTCTATATTCATCACCACTTTTGGATTGGAAAATCCGTCGACATATAAAGTCCACCAGTCCTCCTTTTATGTTGCCTGTAACTTGCCGACATAGTCTACCAGGCATTAGACTTTGATGGGACCATGTGGTTCATACCGTATATTGAATTTTGAGAGTTTTATAACCCAGGTCGTCATTCTCTTGGCTAGGTCAGGTTTCTGCAGTATCTTTTGGATGGGATAGTCAGTTTTGACAATGATATAGTGATTCTAGAAATAAAGTCTCAAGCTTTTGGTTGTAGTCACCAAAGATAAAGCTACCTTCTTGACCACTTGGTATCAGGTTTTTGGATCTTGTAGTGTTCTCTACTCACGAAATAAACTGGCCCTTGCTTGCCATCTACCTCTTGTACTAAAGTTGCGCTAATAGTGTAGTCGGTTGTTGTTATGTATATGAGAAGTGGTATATCGATATCTGCTTTTTCGCAGGATGGGAAGGGAAGGTAGTATTTGCTTCACTTGTTCAAACATACTTTGGCATTAGTCTCACGAATGTTGTGTCAGGTTCGGTTATTTAACTACCATATCATCGACGTACACTTCTACACTTTTTCCGATTAGATGGCTAAAGACCTTGTCCATCAGTCTTTGGTAAGTTGCTCCCACATTTTTAAGGCTGAAAGGCATTACCTTGTAGTAATAGTTTGCCTCTTCTATGATGAATGTTGTTTTTATCATATCAGCAAGTGCCATAGGTATCTGGTTATAACGAGAATAGGCATATAAGAAACTGAGTATGTTGTTCCCTGGTGCACTATTGCCTAAGCGGTCGATACTTAGTAACGGGTACGCGTCTTTGGGACAAACCTTGTTTAGGTCGGTGTAATCTACGCATATAACATCCCTAAGAAATATTAATTTTAAATAATTATAAATAAATAAATAAAATAAATTAAAACACAATAATGTTAATAAAACCTCATTTAAAATCGCATATTCCCAAAAACGCGGGAATTGAAAAAGTTTAATTGTAACATAATTCAAAAATTCGCAATTTCATTATTACAATTCCACCAACGTTCAACATAATTAAAATTACATCAAAAGTCTAAAGATGAAAAGTTTTTCAAAAGCCCCAGATAGCCCATACTCTCCACCTCTAAGCATCTCTTGGCTCACCTGTCAAATCATATGCTCCAGGATAACAAGTTATCTGATCATCGCCACACGCACACAGATAGGGTGAGCTATGCAATGACATATAAATACATAAAACATAAACTAAATATGTCATCCATCCCAAAGAAGCTAACCTCACGAAAGTATTTCATTATTTTCAAATTACCCGTCCCTGATCTCATAGTCCTTCATAAGTCATATGCATGTACTATGTCTTAGGATTTCATTGTGCTCCCACGAAACTAACCCATTCGTGGTCCAACCCTACGAGCCTATCCTGCACATAGTCCTGCCCTACAGACTCCTCGTCTATAGTAAACCATCCAAGCCTCCCTCGCTCGGACCATGGCATGCACGCATACACCATACTATGGACTCCTCGCCCAATAGCAGCCGACAAGAACATAACAATTCCTTGCCCATCGTGCGTCTGACGCATATAATCACCACACTAAGGACTCCTCTCCACTTAGCAGCCGACGAGAACTACACAGTTTCATGCCCATCATGCGTCTAACCATCAAGTACATCCCAGACTCCTATTGGACTTAGTCCTTCAAGCCCAAACACCACAAGCACAAGCATATAATTCCTATAAGTTAGAAAATACCAAGCAAATAGTCCAATCAGTGCACAAGAACATGGCTCCGCGCCATTCTCGCTTAAGCCATGCCTGTTTGCCCAAGCTAGAACCTCGGTCTCGCTTAGGCTAGCCCACCTCACCTGAGCGAGCATGTAATAGTGGTTGTACCTCTTTATCTCGATTTGGCGAGCTCTTCTCACCTAGGAGAGACCTTAAGTCGCTCAATACACACAAAGCTCCTCGCCTGAATGAGGATTCAATCAACAAAACACCAAGTCTCATCGTGACCTCGCTTAGGCGAGTCATTCGCGCCTAAGCGAGTATACCTGTCGCTCAAAACCCTAAAACCTCTCGCTTGGGCGAGAAGTCACCCTCAAAACATCCAGGTTTCCTCGCGACCTCGCTTGTGCAAATGTCTCTCGCCTGAGCGAGAGACCAAGTTGCTCAACCCTGTCCCTGGTCGCCTAGGCGAGAAACGCGATCCAAAACTAAAAACGAGACTCTGCAACTCTCGGTTAGGCGAGATGGACTCGCTTTGGCGAGACTTGCAGAGGTTCCCCTCTGTTCACGTACACAATTCGCCAAAACCAAAACCAAACGATCACTCAATCATTACCAACACAATGTATTGTCAAGAAAACTCAAAATCATGATTTTTAATCATCAGAATTACAAAAATTTGAGTATACAATCATCAATAAACCTCCAAAATCAAAACCCTCATCCAATTCATATACTACCCCAAAACCCTCATCCAAATCATGTTAAACATAAAGGCTTGGCCACAGCACCAAGTATAACAATTCTCATTCACAATACGCATACACTAAAGCCACAACATTCAGAGTTCAATTGAGAATCACAGAGACGAAATACACAGTACATTAAACTTTTATACACAAAATGGCAGCTTCCCCTAACCTATAATTCTGCAATGAAATTGGGAAGAAGAAGGTTCCATATTCCCCACACTTTGCTTCAGCCCTTTGCACACCTAAACTCTCCTCTCCCTCTCTCAATTCGTGCTCTTCTCCAAAAGCCAAATTAACAACTCCAGAAACCCTCCTTCTCTCCTAAAATTAGGCTTTTATAGGTGCCTTAATAATGGGTTTAAAAAAATGAAGCGAAAATGGGCTTAATTATGGTTTTAAATTCCTATTCAATGTTAACTATGGTTTTTCAGCCCCCCCCCCCCTTTGGTGCCCATTCTACTAGAGTTCCCGCTGCCCTTTCACATTCAAGTCAACCTTAGTTTTAACAAAAATAAAGTCAACTTTATGTCCCTCAAGGTTTGAACCCGAGACCCTTCACCCATAAGGCCAAAGCACAACCATTATGCCAATTCAAATTTTTTGATAACCATTATAATCTTATGGCTATAATATCACTCATTAGTCACAATTATATTACCCAAAACAAAACAAGAATAATTCAAACAACACACCAACAACATACATAGGACTCAAACCCAAGTCCTCTCACACACTTAAAGTACTCTCAACCACATGAGCTAGTACTTTTCCACGTCACACAATTAACCTTTAATGCCATAAAGGCTCTTTCTACCTGCATTTATTAATTAATTAATTAATTATTTAATTTTCACAGGTCTTACAACACACATGCACCATTTATCGTTGGACTTCTTCACCAAAACTATGTTGGCGAGCTAAGTTGTATATTGTGTCTCTCCAATGAATCCAGCTTCTAGAAGTTTTGTAGCTTCTACTCTTGTTGCCAATCTTCTCCCCTCTCCCAAATTTCTTTTCTTATGGGAAACATATCGGGCTTCTTTGAAAATTGATAATCAATGAACAACTATCAGGGATCCACCCTTGGTAAGTCTGCCTCTGACCAAGCAAAAATGTTTGTGTTATCTTTTAATGTTGTTTTAGTCATAACTTCTTCTTCTAGTTTCAATCCTGACCCAACCTTCAAGTTCCTACCAAGCGTTAGCACCAGGCTCCTTGTATCTCTGATTGGTTCTATTATAGAGTCACTTCCTACTATGGGACCAAGATCATCTATTACTAAGTTTACTCCAGCTTTTGGTGGCCTTTCTACGTTATTGGCGGCAAGGATGGGTTCTTGCGGTCGTAGGCTCGCTATATAGCATTCTCGATCTAGCTTTTGATCCCCATGAATTGTAAGAATGTCGCCTAAAGCTAAAGGGAACTTCATAGCGAGATGGGGGATTGATACCACTCCCATGGTGTTTAATGAAGGTATCCCAAAATGACGTTATACGACATGTGTGCTTCAACTACTAAGAATCACATAAGTATGGTTTTTGTTTGGTCGCCCTCACGAAAAACCGTGTAAGTCGATATATCCTCTGGTGCATACCCTTTCTCCGAAGAATCTATATTTCTGCTCATTGTATGGGGTCATTGCTTCTTTCGGTATTTGCAATTTTATAGGTGTTCCACTAAAGAATCTCCACTAAACTTCCTTAGTTCACCGGTACCTTTTTTACAGCAAAGTTCTCGACCTCCACTATGATGACCATGGGGTCATCTTGGTCTAGGTCTACGTCTTGGAAATCCGCATCTGTGAAGGTTATAAGTGGCATTCTCCTTCGCCTATGTATGTAGGTTATGACATTGACAGACTGTATGCTCTGGAGATGACGCTTCCTTGTCGATGCGATAGCCTCGCCGCCTATGAATCCCTTAGAGATTATGTTTATGGTGCCCCTTAACAGCGGTCTAATGTTGGGATCATTGTCAGCCTTTGAGGGGGGATCCTCCCTTCGCTTGTCCTTTTTTCCTATTGTTATGTTGGTTGCTTGAGCGATTCGTATCCTAATTATATCCCGATCGCGAGCTACTTTCCCTTTCTATTTTGATGAAGCGTTTGAGGTGTCTGGAGCGTATTAGTTCTTTTATCTTGTCCTGCAAGGCTTTGCATTTGTTTGTGGTATACCCATTATTATAGTGATACTTGCAATATTTGGACATATCGACGTTTGGCGGTTGAGGGACTTGCGAGGAGGGGGTATGAGGTCAGTCTATAGGGAGTTTTTCAAGGATACGCGAGCGAAGAGCTCTTAGAGGTGCATATCATGAGTATCCTGGTGTCTTGGGATCAAGGTCTAGGGTTTGCTCTTGTTGGTGATTTTTCGACTCTCCTTTCGACAGGTTGCAGGTCAGTGCGTAACTTCATCCGTAGTGTCCTCATCGCCTCCATGTGCATGTAGTCAACTATAATAACCTTAGCTCGTGCATGGTGGCAGACAGTTTGAGGTAGATGTTACCTACGATATGCCCTGGTTTAAGAGCCATGGCCATGTATTGAAGGACCACATCCTATGCTAAATTCTTAATCTTCAACGCTACCTTGCTAAATTTGTCAATGAAGGGTCTCAATGTCTTGTCTCTTTCCTGCCTGACATTGAGGACGGATAGCGGGGTGGCCTAGTGGGAGCGACTTCCTGCGAACTGGTTAGAGAAGAGGGTGGATAAGGTGTCGAAATAGTCGATAGAGTAAGGAGGCAAGGATGTAAACCACACCAGGGTCGGTCCCTTCAGAGTGGTAGGAAAAGCTTTACATATGACGATGTCTTCGATCGATTAGAGGTTGACCTGAGTGACATAGATCTTCACATGCTCATCAGGTTTTGTGTCTCTGCCATATCGTTCCAAGGTAAAAGCTTCCCACTACTTAGGAAGGGGGTTTCAGTGATGTCGTCAATGAAGGGGTGTCGACGCTTGTTTCTATTGGCGGTTGTAGTGTGAACGGTAGCGATTTGGATGGTGGTGGTATGTTCGGTGGTTGTGATGGTATGGTGAGTCAAGTTGTAATAGTTTTTTTCTTCAGTCATTTGATATAGAGGAGTTTTGGACTCCAGATGGGCTTCCTTCTCTTTACCTTTGCTATGCGCAAATTCCATCTCCACCTTCCTCCTTAGGCTAGAGTTTTCTTACCTCAAGACTTCCATTTCATCGGTGTTGTGCTTTTTGAATTCAGCAAATTCTTGTTGCATTTTGGCTTGTCCTTCCAGGATAGCGGCAAAGTCGATCTAGTTTTGATCGACATCTTTGGAACCTTGTCCAACTTCTTTCGCTCCACCAACTTTATTGCGAGTAAAAACAATCTTTGACAACTATTGGATTGCTTTGGTAAGATATAAGTAGGGCCCCACAATGGGCGTCAATTGTTCCTACATGGACAATGTTAGATTATTATGGGTCCAAAACCTTATCTTACCACAATCTTCAAGCTTCTCGGATGGATACTCCTTGATGTTATTCGTGATGTCTTTGTCGCTCGATATTTGACAAAACTTGAGGGATTACCTGCAGAAAAGTCTTCGACGATCAAGTTTGCAAAAGCTCTCAAAGTAAAATCTCAGGTTATCCACTCTTATTTATAGAAGACTAATCTTATTTTCCTAGGTTTAGACCATGGGTTGGGCCTTGATTATTTCTTTAGTGGTCCAATCCTTTTATTGGGCTTATGTGGACTTGGTTGGGCCCAGGTTTCAAGTCCAACACTTTTTCGTAATGGTTTAACTGATTTATTCTAAGTTAGAGTATGTATTATTATTGGATATCATAGGCATTTGAGGATGTCGTGTAGTTAATCAACTTGGCCTTCATATGTATGTTTAGTTGATTCGTTGTTTTACCGTTGTGTACTAGTTGTGGTCTGTAGAGTATTCCTTTAGGCTTAACGGCTATTTGTAAATTAGCAATCTTTAGGGTTGGTGACTTTCCTAAGACAGCGAACAATTTGAATACTATGATATAGCAGTTAACTCAACCATTGGTATATCGACCGATCTGACCACTATGGTACAAATTTGTTGGTTTTAGTTTGACTTGATCAAATAGAAACCTAATATACAATACAATAAAACAAGGTATTAAATTTAGAAAAGTTTTAAATTCACAAAGAAAAGAGGACGTTGGAGCATATTTATATAGATATAATTACTAAAATACTAACAACTAAAACTAGCGAGAAAAATATAACTTGGCTTTCCTTTGTGGACGAAGAAAACCATAGATAAATTAGAACATATGATAGTTCAAAGAGAATCCTAACTCCATTAACTGTGACCAAAGGGAAATTTTCCTACTTGTTGCTTACCACTGGCAAGCCATACCAAGTGAAAAAGAGACGGTTCAAGAGTGCTATGATGTAAGGAAATGGATGAAAAATGTTATGTACTTTTCTTTTTAGTGACCCTTTTGAAGGTAACCCTACACAAGTGAGAAAAAAGGACAATGCTTCATCATCACTAAAAGGGATGGTGAAAGCAAAGTGGTGGAATATTCCCTGCAAAACACACCCAAAGTGGTCACTTTTTTATTTCACGAATTTAGATTTTCAATTGAATTTCTTTTTATATTATTCTTTTCTTGTGTCTTCAAATTAAACTAATAAATATTTTGATGTTTTAAAATATATTAAATTTTTTTTAATATACTAATATGAAGACTTAAGAAGGGTCAATGGTGCTAAAGAAGATAAGGAATGGATGAAGAAATATCAATAACAGTAACAACCATGCTAAGAGACTCTGCCATGTTTGGTTATTAACTACGAAAAGAGAGTAATACTTAACACTGAAGAGTTGCTCTCTTACACGATGGGTACGCTATGTTTCAGTACTGAAAAGACACACGAGGATGCTCTTCTTATAAAGCCTCCAAAATACTATTCAACGCCATGTAAGGAAAATTCACTTATATAATTTTATCTTGTTTTTTAATTAATATATTATAATTTTGTTTTATTTTTAATTTATATATAATTTTTTGTATTTATTTTTGTAAGTATCAAAATAAACTCAAACTTTTATTAAAATAAACTGAAATTTCATGTTAAGATTGAGTTTAATCTAATTTATTTTTATCAAATCTACTTAAAAAAATTAAGATTTATTTTACTTATATATATTATAACTAGTTTTAAATTTGTGTTTAGCCAAGATGTCTATTATGTGTTTATTGAAAGAGACGTAAAGATTCAGAAAATAAATAATAAATACTTTTAAGTTTATAATTAAGTTTTGAATGAAATTAATATAAAAAAATATTTATAGTTTGAGAAAGTCACTAAAAATATAAAGAGTAGAATTTGTAAAAATACAAAAGATAAAACATGTAAAAAAAAATAAAAATATATAGAATAGATTCGTTAAAATATAAATTGGTGTATGAACAAACTGATCTAATATGTATTATTAGTATATCCGTCCAATCAATGCATTGACAAAATCATGAAATACGTGTTGTTAGACTTATATAATCGATATATAGACACATTTGTCTAATGTGTATTATTCGACTTTTCTAATCGGTATGAACAAAATTGTCTGATGTATATTTCAAAGCTCGTCTAATAAGATAATGGATAGAGTTGATTAATAAGTAGTACACCCATCTAATATGTGTGAACACTCATCTAACTTATGTCCCTAAACTCATCATTTAATCTTTAGAAACTCAAGTAAAAGATAAACAAGAATACGAAGAAAACTAATTTGAAATCACAAAGTAGAGATAGACAAACTGAGGAAATGCTGTGAGTCTTTGTTGAACTTGTGGATTTAAAACATTGTTCGAATTGAGAAGCTTTTCCCTCAACTTGCACAATTCTACGGCTAATGTAGATTCACTTTAATTTTCCTGTTTAAGGAATAATGTTGCACTATAGCCAGAATACATATTTGATACTAATTGTGATGAGAGTGGTAGATTCCACTAGATCTGAACCATCAGATTTTGACAATTTAAAATTTGAAGCAGTATAAGTATGTTGGCTATGTTCCCTTTTTTGTTTTATGGGTGTGATTTGGTAAGTGCCTACTACTTTTCCTTTTAATAATACTACCAATAACGACATAAAAATCTACTACTAAATGAAGTTATCTGCCCCCTGGAGGTGATGTGGCTTCCATTGTGGGAATTTATATTTGGAAGAAATTATAGTGTGGAAGCAAACAAATAAATATAGGCGAATAAATACAAATTAAAATATTTTAGCTGAAATAAAATACATAAAAATAGAATACAAATATATATTGTGTGACAAAGAAAAAAAAATATAAAATAACTATTTAAGATTATTTAATTTAGTTTAAAAGATTCTTTTCATCATTAATAATTAGCAGTTTTCACTGGATCGGGTTATTTAAAATGCAATCTGACAATTGACATCCATAAAAACATTGTTCTACCAATGCAAAGAAACATTTTTCATAATTGCATATGTACCACACCGACCAATTTAACCAAGTAATAATAATAATAAATGATCACCATATCTACACGCAAAATCATTTCAGTAACCGGCCTGGGCTGACCTAAGCCTAGTCGGCCTGAACTGACAACACAAGACGCTAAAAGGAATAACCCGTCTGGGACAGCATATGAGCAACACAAAACCACCAAAGGCAGTAGTCGGTTTATGCCGACAACCTTAAGACACTTAGTGAAGCCAAAGCCCCCTGATATCCAGTGAGCCCCTAATAGTCGAGACTAAGGGCCTAGGCCCACCTATGGCCCAAACCAGGGCCCAGCCCACAGAATGGGCAAACATAATTAATAATCTATAAATACACATGGACCCCACGAATTAAAGGTACGCATTCATTACTCCATTAATCATCTGATTTGACTTTTGAGAGCTTTGGTTGACTTAAGCTTCGAAGTCCCTTCTGCAGGTAACCCCTCCTGGGTCCAAACTGATATATGCAAGAAGAGAAGAAGCCAACCGAGGAGATAGCGTAAGGTGATACTTGTGCCTAACTGATCTTATTTGTTCTCTGCAGGAACATCATATAATCTGTAAAAAATTGTAAACTTACAAATTGACCACTATATATTTTTTAATAATTATAAATAGGTCCTTAAATATTTAAATTTAGCATTTGCAACTTAGTTCTTAAATATTTTTAATAATTGCATTCTAGTCCCTTGCCAATTTTTTTAATTGCATTTAGACCCTTATAATTTTTGTAAATATTTAAACATTTAGCTAAAAATTATTCAATTGCAATTGTTAAATTTATTGTGATCCTTGTTTTTCATTTGATTTCTATAATATGAATTTAAAATAAAATTTCTTAACTTTTGAATTTCGTTAGTAACTTTGTTGCAAAACCCATCACTAATAAGATTCATAGAAATTTTCTAAGATTGTAGAACAATAAAAATAAAGATAAACCACAAATAATTCTTAGAAATATATGATAGAATGTATTAAAAATAATTTGAAATATTTGTTTTTATTGAAATACATGATTTTGGCTTTAATAGGACATTTAGCAAACTTGTGCATTTCAAATTCATGAACTCAAGCTCATTGTTGGGTCTCATGTGAAAAAAAAATAGAAATAAATGGATCAAGCTCAATTTCCAACAAATTTTGTGCACCCATGATAAGAACAAAGCAAGAAGATTCTTTTACTCATGTGACATGGTAAATTTAATGCAAAGGCTAAACTTTAGTAGATTTCTTTTTCTTCTCTTCCAATGACAACTTTTGAAATGTAATTACTCAATTAAGACCTATTTCTTTTACACATTATCTTTGTCCTTTTGTGTAAAGCTTTGCCTATATATACAACAACATCTCTCACATCTTTCTCACAATTTCATACAACTAGAGAAGAAAGGTTTAAGGTAAGCTTTCTTCTTCTTCTTATTTTTTTTTTCTATTCTCTTCTCTTTTATTCCTGTCCTAGTTATTTAAATTCTTATTCATATATTTTCATTCAATTAGATCTAGAGTAAGGATTTATTTTTCATATTCTTCTCAAGTCCCACTGTATAAACCACAATTTTCTCTCTTCTAAAAGCTTCTTGTGAGACAACTTAAATGAGGGAATAGATCACTTTAAGCCTTCCATTTCAATCTTAGAGTTCCATTAACTTCACCAAGGTAAAGGGATCAATACAAATTCTCCAACTCCGTATTTTGGCACATTTTTCTCCAAGTATAGTGTATGCCCACTTTTTTATATAACTTTTCATGCACAATTTCCAAATTCTAAGTTTATAATTTGATTCCTCGGGTATGGAAACCTAGGTTTAGGTTAAGAAATAATCCCATTTGAAGTTTTACACAAAAAGTTATAAATAAAACAAGTTTGCTCATTTACTTGTAAAATACATATGCAGGAATTGTGTTTTCTTTTATGGTTATTATTCTTGTTTTATTTTTATTAAATTAATGGATGAAAGATTTAAATGTATACACAAAGCACTAAAATACTTATATATCATACATATATGAACTGTATTGGTTGTCATGTAATTTTGAATGTTTTAAAAAAAATGGGAGGTTAGAAATGGAGTCATTATGTTGTCAAATGAGTAAACTATAGTTTCAAAAATTATATGCAAAGTTAATGTGGAAGGATGATTGCAAAATAAATTACAGTGGAAAAAATTAAGGATGAGAAAATTTTATTTTAAGGACTGTATGGATAGTTATAGAGATACAGTTGGTGTAGACCTCGGAGAAAGGTCAAGTAGACCTAGGTGAAGGTGGTGATATGGTTACCCTGGATTGTACACAATTAGGTGGGTAAAAATAAATCACATACCTCACACTCCATTCTCGATTGTCCTCTTGACCATACTTTTAGAGTAAAAGGTGGAGTAGTCCATATGTTGTTTTCGTGGGAGCATATGGCTTACCAATATTATCCATATTGGCGTAAGAATAATATGACTCAGAAGATATAATGGTAGTGTTTAAGGGCCCTAAGTACTTAAAAGATGACTATGTGATGGGTCTAATGATTAGTTTTAACTACAATTATATAGATATGGTTATTTGAATATTCATGTTGGAAAGTGTGAGATCTATTAGCATTAGAAGCTGGAAAACCCAACTAGATGAGTCTAATAGTGAGTAGGTTTCGATGGTAACACAATCTATAATTAAACAATTTAGAAAACTCAATATGAGAATGTTCTAAGATGGCTAAGAATGATTAAGATTAATATTCAACTAAGCAATGGACATGGAAAGGATAACTAGGCTGAAGACCTTATTAAATGCTCATAAATAACCATAAGGCAACCATGCCCTTTATTGTGAATGAATATATTTAATGGGCTAATGTTTGTTCAATGAGCGAAAGTAAAGGTACAACGAAAGCATATGTGACATAGAGAAAGTGCGAAAATAAATAGTCATAAGCTATTAGACATATTCAGCTGTACAAACTCAACTTGAAATTGTTAGATGACAAAGGTCATCAAACGCATTCTACAATGCAAACTCAATTACACTCAATTGATAAAATCATTGACCAAACGAGTCAACATGATGATATCAGGCATTAGACTCGTAGAAATGTTAGACGAGTCAAAACACACCATCAAACGAGTCAACCCAAGCACACAAAGGCATTAGACGAGCATTTGTGTTATGGGAATATAAGCAAAGTTGTTAGACAAGTTAAAGTCAACTCAAGGAGCTGAATGTTGAATACACCTATTAGATGAGTGTTTCCATTAGAAGACTCCAAAGAAAGAGTGACTAGACGAGTGAAGCAATGACAACCATTATATGAATCATGTTTAGATGACGTGAAAGATAAATATCAAATCACAAGGTGATATAGAGATCAATCCTAAATTGATCAAATAAATGTGAACACTGAAATTGTTGATTAGATCGAAAAAGAGGTATGGTAGCAAGTCTCAATATTATTAGGAGATATTCTGATTGAAGATCTAATCAGGAGAATATTAAAGATGATTGATTGGGATAAAGAACAAAACAATTCTTTGATAGAACATTACGAGTGTTGTCATATCATTATAAACCAATCATGAGAAAGAGAAATACTCTACATATCGAAAACTGCAAGAGAATCTTCAGAAGATTGAAGCCTTAACGTTATGATATTTGAAATTCAAATTGTTGAATGACTAAAAAGGAAAGAACAAATAATTCACATGATGCAATATACTCTAATTGTTATATTGAGAACTTTCAAATGAAGAAAAGAGAATATATTTGAAGATACACAAACTATGAAGAATTAAATACTCATCAATGGTCAAATGGCAAGCCGCAATTATAAATACCAAGACCTAGATGAAGACAAAGGGAGGAAAATAAGGGAGAAAAGAGTCAAAGTGTGGAGATACTTTTATATCAATTCTTGAAGAGAAAAGAGAAAGAGAGAATACTCTGTGAGTTTATATTATCATATCTAATTATTAGAGAGTGACATTGGGTTATGTCTAAACCATTGTAAACCATTGTCATATCCTGCGTGAGAGATCATTCTTTTATGATTGTAATTCCTAGTTCTTTATCTCAAAGGGGAGATTGTGATACGATACCTAGAGAAGTTAAACTCGTTGTAACCTAGAGAGATTAATACTCGTGTTTCTCGAAGAGGATAAACTCGTGACCCTAGACAGGAGTAACTCGTTGTAACCTGAAGATGTTGGATCTCGTGCTAGCAAGGGTTTTGATTAGTGAATTTCTTAAGCTAATTGCATAAGACTGTATGTAGCCTCAGGTGGAGGTGAACTAGTATAAATCTTTGGGTGCATTCTTCTTTACCTTACTTTTTACATTATGTTTGCACGAAAAAATTCCAAAATGTCTGTGGGCTCTATTCAACCTCTCCTTGTTCTAGAGCCACATTGCACCAACAAGATCTTGAACTCATAATATACATACATGATTTTATTTTAGTGATCAACTTTATTTATTTGTCATGATTATTACGATTCATGAAAATCTAAAACTTTAAGAAATTGTGTCATTCATTTGCAAATTCATTTGAATTATTATGTTGAAAACTTTAAGATGTTATGATGATGTTTCATATGTAAGGGAAGATTCACCCTTACTTTCTTTCTGTTTCGGAGGAAGAAATTGAACACCTAACATGTAACAATGAGATTAGTCTACCTTTACTTTTCATGTAAGTCCTAATTTTCTTAAATCTACAACTAATACAGTTTACCTTGTTTTGTGATGTATATCAAATTAACATATTTCACTCTTGAACAACTTGCGTAAGAGATTTCACTAATAAAGTCCAGGTTACAATGAGTTTCAACCTCTCCCGTATCACAAGTACAATTCTTTCCCGGCTACTATTGAGATGTTAGAGCTACAACCAATTCCAATAAGTGAACTAGATGCATAATAGTATCAAACAAGTTTTATATCCACAAGGATTTGTTAAGATCGTTTAATATTTATTGCTGAATTGAATGAAACAATGTTTATAAAAGAGGTGTTTGATTATAAAAACAAAGTTAAACTAAGATTTGGAAAATATAATGATAAATGGATGTAGAGGTTAGATTTTATCTCTTCTTCTTCTATTGTACTGCTACTTATCTTTTATACTTAGCATGTCATTTATTCAGTGTCTTGGGAGTATTGTAAGGTATATCGAGGCCCATTCTTGCAACCTAAAACCTAAGAACTTTCAAAAGCAATGTGATTCCTCCACTCCTATAGAATGAATTCTTGCCTTGAGTGTGTGACTCTTTTATCTAGCCCATCCTCTAGATCATGTGGAATCCTCTAGAAAGAATGAGATTATTTTATTTGACCACACTTTGAGATCAGTCTTCCAACTCAATCCAAACTTGTGAAATAAGATGAGTTGTCAATTCATCCAAGGTGTTTGGGATGTAGTTTTTAACGGTCCATTTTTACCTATTGTTACTACTGATATATGCAAGAAGCTATGCCCTTTTCCCAATAGAATGTGGATGAAAATACAAGGGCTCAATATGATGTTAGGGCTAGAAATATAATTTCATCTATTATAACCCTTGAAGAGTTTTACATGATCTTTGTGTGCAAGAGTGTTAAGGAAATGTGGGAGGTTTTGAGAGTAACATATGAAGGCACAAATGAAGTTAAGCATGGTAGGAAAAACTTGTTAGTTCAAGAGTACAAGATGTTCTGAATGTAACAAGGTGAAATCATTTATGACTTACAACAATGTTTCACACACTCGTCAATCATATCTCTAATTTAGATAAAATTTTGATACTGGTGAATTAAATATTAAAATTATAAAATCTTTAAACAAGACATGGCAGCCAAAGGTCAGAACCATCTCTTTGGGAAGTTGAGAAAGCATGAACTTGAACTTGGGCATTTAAATGAACAAGAGGATAAAGGAAGGAAAAAGAACATAATGTTCAAAAAACTAAGATTGTAAAAAATAAAAGTCCCAAATAGGATGAGTACTCAGACAATGAAAACATGAGTCTCATGATTAAAACATTCAACAAGCTCATGAAATCCAAAGGTAAAGGACAATTTAGAAGTGATAAGAAGGATAATCAAGGATCTTTTTTAAATTTTAAATGCTATAGTTGTGAAGAAACCTTTCATGTAAAGCTAAACTGCCCAAATGCCAAAAGGAACTTGTTCACTATGAGCCTATGATAACTCATCAAGTTCCAATCCTTGTATCCTTAACAAGCAACCATGCATTAAGTTCGAGAGTTTTAAGATTACTAATGAAACATGTTTTATCCCAGGATACTAGTTCCATTAGGTATTCAACTTTAGTTCTAAGTTTAAAAGACATTTTCCAATACCTCAAGAACCTCAAACAAGCCATGGGTGATCAAGTCACAACAAGCATTAAGCATGGAAATCAAATACTACCTTGAATTAGAAAAGCTTTTACATATCAACAACATAAATTACACAAGAATCTAGTTTATTATATATAATATAAACAAATAGTGCTTGTAAGACCCAGGAACATTAAATAAATAAATAAGTATTTATTTAATAAATGTGAGGGAAGGAATCTATAAAGTAATTAATGTAGAGAGTTATGACAAAGGAAGAATGGTAAGTCAAATGGTTAGATGTGCTTGATGTAACTCAAATGGGTTTGAGTCCTGCGTATGCCATTAGAAAGTGTGCTCAAGGGTAGAAGAGAGAAGTAGATCAATATTGATGGAAGAAGGACCCTAGGAGAGCTTTTCAAGCAAGATTTCCAAGTAAGGGAAGATGCATTAAGTGTTACGTTGATTGATTATGTGTTTTATCGTGTGATGCATGCATGTGTTGCCGATCTCTTGCATTTCACATTGAAAATCGTGTTTCTGGGTTTCTTCCAAGAAACTGCCTGGCGATGTTCATATACCGCCAGGCAACTCATACTACGTAAGACTGATTCTGGGTGTTTCCAGAAACCGTTTGACAGCAATCAGGAACCGCCATGCGACACAACTTTGTGATCGTTCTTTACGTTTTTGGTTGATGTTATGGTTGTTCTGATTTTTATCAATATATTTTTCTTATGTGTCATTGAGTGATGGGGGATATAAACCATTGGAATTGTCAATTTTTGATACGATCTTGAGGATTGGATGATTGCATGGGTTGAGGGGATTCACACGGGATCGAGATGAGTGGAAGCATAACTTTCAGATTCGAAATAGTGGTGATATCATGTATTGATGTTTAAACTAATTATATGTGAAAATGAAAGCATGAATGGCGATAGGTTATGCAAAATTGAACCAATGGAATGGGTTTTGGGATTTTAGGGTTTTTCTCCCAGGTATAGGAAAATCTTGGTTTTCCTAGAAACTATAGTACCGCCTAGCGGTACAGGCTTGCCGTTAAGCGATAGACAGTGTCCAGCAGCCATTTTGGGTGGCTGTGTTTGGCAGCAAGTTGGGAGTCTTGGTTGGGTTCATTTTGAATCATGAAAATATTATTAAGAGAGAATGTGTGGAATTATACAATGGCGTGTCTAATGTGTGATTGGTGATCATGTAATAATACTAAACTTGCTTTAGTTAAGTCGTAGGAAAAAAAGGATTAGTGCAGGTTCTGTTTGAGACGCTGGTATGAGTTGCATGACTTATGAGTCTCAGGGAGATGCAGGTTTCAGACTCTTAAAAATGCCTGAAAAATGATTGTATAAAGATGTCAAACTTGGTTGAGTGAAATAATTGAACGTTTGGGAGGTTGTAGGCAATGTTTGAGATAAGTTACGAATGATGAGAGTCATATGTAGTGTTATAATCTATTATAACAGTTTTGATAAGTATGTTATATTCCATGTAGATTTCAAGTGTTGGTTTGGTTTCAAATTGTGATTGCATGCATGTTGATACTTGAATAATGCATATGAGTGGTGATGATCCAAATTGGAGTTTGTGAAGTATATGAATGCGTATTTTGGTTTCTGGATGCATGAGAATTGGATGTTTGGATGCTAGGAACTATCTTAGAGTGCCTAAAATCAGTAGTGTCGCATTACTAGTGTAGCATTTATCGGTGCAGAGTGAACCGATAGGCGATAACAAGACAGGGAGCCTTGTGTCGTGGTGACAGGCAGTGTTATGGAACCGCTAGGTGGTTTGCACTACCATTTCGCCTGGCAGCACTTAGATTGTGTCAAGCGATAGTGCAATGGCAGGGTGAGTTTGTGATGTGTTTTGCATGGCTTGTCGTGTTGGTCCTGGTCTGAGATATGTTTGACCGTATCATGAGCAGGTAAGCTCGTGATTGGTGATGGAAAGCATGATTAATATGAGCGTGGTTCATATTAATGATACTCTCGTGTAAGGATACGAACGGGGAGGTTCATATGTTTCATGCTCACACTTGAGAGTTACTATGAGCGGGGAGGTTCGTGGCTAAATGGATCACGTGTGTTATACTACGGGTAGGGAGGTCCGTAGATTTGGACTATGAGCGGGGAGGTTCGTAGAGTTGGATAACGAGTGGGCAGGTTTGTGGAAGCATTGGAATCCCTAGGCCTAGGTTGAGTGTGTACTGATCTTGTATAGGTCAAGTTTATGAGATTGAATGTTTTACATGACTTGGGATTATGACTTTGAGTGTGAGACTTATTGAGGCATTCCTTGAGTTGTAGCATAGAATGGAGGGTAAACAAGTGGCGATCCCGGGTTGTGGCCTGATGATATTGGTAATCGGTGTGATTATGCGAGTTGTGGCTCGTATGGATAATCTCCACTTGATTAAGTAATCACGGGTTGTGGCTAGTGATGTTGCTAATCTTTTGTCGAGCGTACGAATTATGGTTCGTATTGGTAACTCCATCTAGCGCTACAGATGGTGGTTCATAATAGGATAGTCTCGCACGTGTATCTAAAAGTTATGGCTTGTATAGGTGGAACGACGAGTTGTGGCTCGTGTTAGCAAGCGTTATCTCAAGGTCATTGTCAAAGTGTGCAAAAGCTGGATGAACTTGGTAGAAAACCATGACTTTTAGTGCATAATGACAAGTTATCATAAGAGGGTTTGGGATAAATTATTATGCATTGGGTGTGGGCTTTATATTTTTTATGCATGTTTAACTATATCAAGCTCACCCTTTCTATGTGTGTTTGGCGATGATCGTGTAACTCGTTACACAGGAGCAAAGCATCTTATTGGGTTTGCTGGATATTTTTATGGAGGAGACTTCCCTACTTGACCCCACTTTTGTTTCACCATGATTCAGGGAGTTTTCTTTCTCGTTCCTTACTTTTATTGCATTGGTCAAGGCCCATCTATTGATGTTTGATTTTCTAATTTTGTGTTTGAGTCAAATTGAGACGATGTGTAGTTTAAGTGTGGGGGGGTCTATTGTTTGTTTCCTTTTTATTAATTTGTGTTAAGTTTTTATCTTTTGGAGGATGAGTTTTTGGTTGTTATGTGGACTAATATCCTTGCTTTCTCTTTGCATGTCAAGTTGCTTTTGAGTTGTTTTACCCTATGAGAGGATTTGAGCCACTCTTTGTTCTTTTTTTGTGTGATATATGCCTCTTGAATGTTTTCCCAGTGGCCTTGGCTTGACTCTCTCTAATGCCTTTCTGATTCACATACATGTTTGGATGAGCCTAAAGCCAGATGAGCCTACCTTGATTGTTTTTGTTGATAGCCCTTTTTGAGCCTGCATACCCTTCCATTGTTTTATAGCTCATTACAATCCCTTAGCCTGAAAAAAACCATGATTCATCCTACCATAGAATATTTTGGAGCTTTGGAATTGTTTTGAGAATGGGTGCTCTTTTAAGTGTGGTTGCGCACAATAAGTGTGGTTATGCGCACACCTGTTTTTTCATGGATTGCTCATTTGTACATTTTATGTCAAACTTGAAAATCGTTGTTTCTCTACTCAAAAATGAAAAGAAATGAGAAAAGAAAAGAAAAAAAAATAAAAAGAAATGAAAAGAAAAAGAAAAGAAAGAAAAGAGGTTTGAGTTTGAGCATTATGTGAGAATTGAATCTGGAAGTATTGGAGTTTGGAATTGCTTTCATGCTTGATTTAACGTATTTACCCATTACTCCTCTATTTCCATTGGTTCTTTTAGCCACTTATCCATATGTTCTACACCTTGTCCTCAGCCCAATTACAACCTTGAAAAGTCCTTCTGATCTTGATTTGCATGTGTTTTGATTTGGTTGTTGGTTCTAGAGGCTTGCTAAGTCTGTTTGATGTTTGTTTTTTAGGAGTGCTTTGAGAGTAAACAGTGGCCTAGAGATTTGAGTTATACAGTGCATATTATGTGAGGTTATGTTGCTTTCAAATCTCTCTTTGAGCTAAAGTGAGTACTTGACATGTTTTGAATTGCTTGGATGATGTTCATTGATTTCTTGCAGCTTTGGCTCCTTTTGTGTTGGGTGTGTTTCCATTTTTTACATTTCGTGTTTCTTTGTGTCATGTCTCTTCATCTCTCTCTCTCTCTCTCTCTCTCTATATCTTTCTCTCTTTGTTTTGTCTGTGTTGTCCTTGCTTTGCTTCGCTATGCCTTTCTGTTTTTGCCCAGGAATGCAAAAGGGTAAGTGTGGGTGATTTTGATGAGTCATTATTTTCCCTTATTCAATTGCCTTTTTCTGCCATTCTTGAGGGTTTTTTAATGCTTAATTATCTTTTGTTAGCGCATTTTCCTTAATTGGGCTTCATTGGGCCATTATTCCGAATTTTAAGTAATTTGGCATTAATTGGTCTAATTATTTATCTCATGGCATCACTCTCTTCTTCTTCCCCAATCTGTTTTTACGTTTTGGAGAGCACCCATTTTTAGGGTTCATGCATTTCCTTGATTCTTCCACATATTAGAGCTAATAGTATTGTTTTTCTGCACATTCTCTCTTCTAATTCGAGTTTTCTGTCTCGTTTTCATGCTTTAATGATGCATTTCAATTCGTTTTTTATTCTAGATTCGAGTTCCATGGCCAACTAATTTTGTATGCATTGATTCCTTACAAAGAATAATATGAAACCTTGAGATTATGTTTTGTCCGGTTGGGTTTTTTTATTTCTTCATTTTGGATTTGCATTTTTGTTTTAATTAAACAACCCAATAAGTTTTTGCTTAAATTTTCAGAGTGGGAAATTCGTTTTCGGTGATTGTGTTCTTGCTTAATGAACTGTGAAAAATTCATGAATGTGTGCACTGCTTAATTGCATATTGAATTTGTGGTTAACCTTTGCTTAGTTATTTAACATTGAGTTTCACGAGGAGTAACGGAACCAATGTAGTTTGTAAATTGGGATGGGTGAAATTTCATTCGAAGCAAGTAACCAATGCCAATTTCACTACTGTTTGATCAAATTTGCAATTACGAATTATTTTTGTGTTGAATTTCTGAAATCTGCCAACCCCCCCCCCCCTTCTTTTGTTGAACTGCAATCAAGAACCTTTGAGTGAAAACAATGGTCATTGGGAGACGACTTTGGGTTAACTCCTGAGTACTGCATTTACATGTTTTATTTGATCGGGTACGACCTCGATCACCCTTATTAAAACCATTTATGTGCTCTTAAGCTATACATTTCTTCAAATCCTCAATCTTGGTCTCTATCCTCTGGTACTTCTCTTTCATCTCCTCATTGTCAATCTCCAAATCATTTATCTTCTATTTCATCTTTTGATCTAGACACCTCACCTTTCACGAACCAAGGCATTTTTTTCTCAACAACCAATTCCTCCTTTTCTTTTTCCCAAGCCGCCTTTTCCTCTTCATATTTGGTCTGCAATAGGGTTAGCTCCTTGGTGACCTGGTCCACCTTCACTCTCTGTCCCTCTTTTAGTTCCTTCTAAGACAACCTACCAACTTTCCAACTCAGTATTAAAGCCTTATTGTTAAACTCCACCATGGCTCTCACCATAGCATTCGGTTCCATGTTATCAAGAGAAGATAAGATAGCCTCATCTAGGCTTATCTCAATGTCTCAATGTATAGTTGTTTCCCGCAACTTCAATAGTTAGACCTTTGGCTTTTTTATCCTAGATGAAGAACCATAACCTAAAATTTTAGCCTTAACCCTCTTAATATCCTTTCCCACTCCTTTTTGGACCAACACCACTACCTTCCTTTTGGTCCCGTCTTGAAAACGGATCTCCACCAATGGCTCCTACAAGTTGGGCACATCTGGGTCCCCATCTTTCTTGGCCTTGTCCACCAACTCCTTCCTCAAACTCTTAAACAAGCTCAAGTTCTTTTTCTCTTGCGAGCCATATGTCGCAACCAAGATTGCAGTGGGATGGCGAAAAAAATTTAAAAAGGTACAAAGGAGTCGCCACCATAATTTATTATGGGAAACTATAGAAAAACCTTAAAAAGAATGGTCTTCGAAACCATATTTGGATTCGAGAGTCGATTACGTGTGGAGAAGGTATTAGCACCCCCACAACGCCCGTCTTAAGACGGTTCCCTCTTTAATTAAGTGTGCAAGATAGAATTTGATATTTAAAATATGTGTTGTTCCCCAAAAAATCAAACAAAATAAAAAAACACATACAAAAATAATAAAGATTAAAAATAAAATTATTTTTTTATTTTTTTGAGAAAAGGGGTTTCTCGAGTTTTTTTCTCTATGTCTTGCATTGGACATGTTTTGTGCTTATATAGACACCTTGGGATATCTTTAAAATCCTAGTATTTAATTATAATAAAATATATGAGGAAGGAATTAGTCTCGATGAAACATATTATAGAAATTAAATCGTTGCATAATATACAAGGTATTGATTATAATTATTAACAAAATAGTGCCTATAATTACTAGAATCATATATTTTCCGGTACATGAACATCCTAATCAAATCATAACATAATATTCATATATTTTATTCTAATTATTACCAGGAATATTTTCTTCTAACTATTAAAATCGTATCATTCTCTAAAAAGCATTATTATCAGGAATATTTGCTTCTAATTATTAAAATAATATATTCCCTAACTAACAAATCAATGAGACACATCACATCAGCCTAAATGCAAGATATTTATTCAAATTATTATAAAAAATATTGCTCCTAATATTATACTCTTCTCAAAAAATAGAAATTATAAAATGTCCTTTTCTGACATGTCATGTGAAGAGTGTAAATAGCAAACAATGGGGGTGAAAATATGTATAAAACATTTGAGCTCATGAGAAGGGTGTGATAATTAAAACAAATTAAATTCTCCCTTCTCTTTCTTTCTTTTTTTTTTCTTTTTTTTTCATGGTAGAATTAAAGTTAAAAACCTAACATATTTTTATTTTATTTTATTTTTTATTTTTTAACAAAATAAATGCATTTACTTGGACGAAATTGGGTGTTGACACCATATGACCTACAACAAATAGAAAATGCACACCAACCATCACTATTCATACTCTAAGGAAAATAAAAAAGCTAAATAAAGATACCTTCCAAATCAATAAGGGGTTGGCAGATAAATAAACTCTAACTAAGCCTTTAGTAGGCAGTTTATTACTAAACTTCTCTAGAATCTCTACTATCCTCCTATCCTCCATCGATAACTCATCCTTTTTAACACCCTTATAGCGCTATGGGTTATTGGTCTAGAAGAATGGGAATTTCATACTACCATTGTTATCATAAAATAATGAGCATCCTATCGACTTCACCACAACTTTGAAAAATAAAGAATGCATTGAGAATGCTTCAACGATTGAGAGAACGCATCAAGAATGCTTATCCTAGGCCGAATGACTAGGGATAGCCATGTAATTGGATCCTTAGGTTAGGTATCATAAAAATAAGGGAAATGTTAGGGTGCGGGTGAGTCGGCGCAATGTTAAAAAGTTGCAATACCCCTATCGTGAAGCCATCGAAGAGTAGCCACAATGTAATTGAGAAAATTGGCACATCTACATATAAAAAATTCCTTCTCAGCTTGCTCCCGGTCGTGGCAGACACACTCCACAACACTAACCCGCTCAAGCGACATGATGTCTGGCGACATATCCTTTTCAAACACACGTATACATTATAACCACGACTCTAGCAGCAACAACCACCTAAATAGAGAAAGTAGCCAGTCACAACTAGTGACACCCACCCGTATCCAACCCTTCGTGGAAGATTGGTCTCCGCCAACTCCTCTGCAGGATCCTCCCTCACATCTAGAACAATCACAATCTCAGATCTCACATCCTTAGAGGTAGACCCATTCTACGACTCACCTATCGAATTACAAATTTTTCTACCCGTACCTAGTATACAATCACTATCAGATATACCTTACTAAGACGAAGATGATGACACTAGACAATATGTCGGACACAAAGAGCTTTGACAATAGCAGAATCACAACCTTTCTCTCCACTAGTATGAAAATAATAGCCAATGACCACATCTAACCCCAACACTCCTATTTATAGGGTTAAACTTATGACTTTCACACTTTCCTGCCCAAAATTATTAATCATTACACCTTGCACACTCATAAATGTCATATTAAATAAGATGCCTTCTTAGCTTCCCTTGACATGACCTCTGACCTTCTTGTCCCATCTTTGTTATAACCTTTGTGTCGCTTCAACTCCTTGAGGTTGGAGGACTACCATACCCTAGAAGTATAAACCAAAGAAAGGGAATTTTTCTTTGTAAAGCTGAAACATTTACAATGGCCTTTAGCATGACAGATCTTGTTAAAGATTGAGGGATTGATGTACCATAGTGGGCAGATTGGTCGTTATGTACCACAATGGCCGAGTTAGCCACTATATCATAGTATTCAAATTGTCCACCATCTTAGGAAACTTACCAACCCTAAAGGTCGCTAACTTACAAATAGTCGTTAAGCCTAAATGAATACCACACAAACCACAACTAAACACACAATGGTAAAACAATGAATCAACTAAACCTACATGACGGCCAAGTTGATTAACTACCATGGCCTTCTCAAATGCCTATCATAACTAATAATACTACATACTTTAACTTAGAATAAATTAGTTAAACCATTACGAAAAAGTGTTGGACTTGAAACTTGGGCCCAACCAAGTCCACATAAGCCCAATAAAAGGACTGGACCACTAAAGAGATAACCCATGGTCTAAACAAAGGAAAATAAGATTAGTCTTCTATAAATAAGAGTGGACCCCAGCAATTAAAGATAGGAATTTCATTAGTGCATAATATAGGATTTGACTTTGAGAGCTTTCATAGACTTGATCGTCGGAGACTTTTCTGCAGGTAAACCCCCATGTTTTGTCAAATATCGGATGACAAAGACATGCTAGATAACATCAAGGAGTATCCATCCAAGAAGCTTGAAGATTGTGGTAAGATAAGGTTTTGGTCCCATAATAATCTAACATTGTCCATGTAGGAACAAAATCAAATGCACACAAACTAAAACCAAAAGTTCAAACCTAAGGAACTTTAATGATACATGCATGTAATTTTTCATTATATTAAGTTTCTTCCAATAAAAAAGGGTATGTTAACTTCAATCATAAACTTTTAACTTCACCAACTTTCTCCAACCAATATCTCACTCTAACGAAATGAAAAGCATGTAAAAGAAAACATGTAACTTATTGTTTGTATTAGGAGTTCAAAATAGGACAATAATATTTTGATACCTAGTTTTTTTTACACCCATTTGATAGTATGATTCATTATTTTTTTACTTTGACTCTCTCTTTACAAATATAAAATTTTATCCTTTTTATGCTTATTTTATCTCTAAATGAATTGTCAAATGATTGTTATATGATGCCAAACAACCTTTTTTCTTTAAAATATGTTGAAAATCTCACATTGAAAAAAATGGATAGAATGAATCATGTATAAGTAAAAGGATTCATAAACCTATTGTTTTAAGCTTTTAAATTGAAAGTAATATTTTATTTTTTTATATGAAATTTTTCATGACTCATTGATGTCGACTTTAAAGACTAAGGCAAACTCATATGTCAAGAAGTGGACTTTAAGCTTAACTCAACCTTACAAAACACTTATGTACTTTGAAATCGCCTTAGTCGATATGTGGGATCTTCAACATGCCCCCTCACACCAAGACATATACTTCTCCCAATAGGGGTGAAACAATAAATCTAACAAAAAAAACTTTTGTTAGGATAGGCTCAAACTCATGGCTCTGATACTATCTTAAGAAGTGAGTTTTAACCCTAATTCAACCCTACAAAATCGTCTTGGAAGGTAAGGTTTGCACCCACTTATATACTATGAAATCACCTTATCTTTAGTAAATGCGAGATCTCCAATACTGCATGTCGAAATATTTCACTAGTGTACATGCTTCACATCATAAGTATTACATGGTTTCTGAAACGCATAAAATTTCACAAGTGAAGGTGGCCATGAATGGTGTACTAGTTCTTATAATGTTTTGTATCATTGTTATTGCATCATCTTTTATCTTCAACGATCATCGACACCAAAAGCTTCTGGTGGGTTACATAGGCTTGGGGTGTCAATAGCAATATTCTCATCCCCTTTGGTCGTAATGGTAAGTCTCATCAACCTCCCACATCTTTTCCTTGTAATAATTTTAGTTCATTTTAAACAAAAATTGGAAGCGCAAACCAGAACAGAGGAACAAAGAAATTCCATCATAAAGAATTCAAGCTAAAAACAATCAAATATAAGAAAAAAAACCTTAATACTCTAGTCTCCCACAATTTATTCTCTCCCACTTTTTTAATCATAATAATTTTAGATTTGGTTTTTTCCTTATTAAACATTTAACCCTTTTGTTGTCTTAAATTGATTTTTTTTCTTTTAATTTTTTCCTAAAAAATAATCTAGACTACTTATTTTTATTGATCAAAATGTGATCAAATAGGTTTTGATTCCCCACAAGAGAAGTCCTAAAACTTTAAATTTGAATAGATGAATAGATATAGTCTTCCTAACCCAGCTACTTTAAACTTTTTTGACGTGCCATTTGATATGTTCTAGCACAAATGTCAATCTAAGAACTTAAACATTAATTCAATTCCATTCGATGTGAAAACATTAAAAATATATATATCTATTTTTTACTCTAGACTTTACCCCATAAGCTAACAAGCCTTAAAACCTCTAATCCCTTGGATATTTGTACCAAAAGTTTGCATTAAATTCATATATTTATAATGAAAAATTGATTAAACTTTATGTTTGGAGGAAAAATCTATTAGTTATTCCATAACAATCAAGGTTCTAAATTATTTTCCAATAATGAAATATCAACAAATATGCAATCAGTAATCACACACAAACACACACACACACATGAAATTAATAAAAAAGCAAGACATTTGAAAAACTAATATGTTTATGGTAATTTTGTAGGGATTTTCATGAAATTAAGGAATATTATGCTGAGCTCCATAGTTGATGTTGAGCATCAAATGGAAGTTTAACAAAGATTCAAATATAGAAATGCAATTGCGTAGTGATATTGATGTTAAGCCTCAAAGAGGAAACCTTCACTACAAAGAAACTTCATGCACCAAAATTAGTAGCCAAACTTCAGAGAACAACATCTAAGGAAGGAAAGCTCCACT
This sequence comes from Vigna unguiculata, assembly GCF_037176805.1. Taxonomy (NCBI): domain Eukaryota; kingdom Viridiplantae; phylum Streptophyta; class Magnoliopsida; order Fabales; family Fabaceae; genus Vigna; species Vigna unguiculata. The sequence continues at coordinate 10,303,209 of NC_140799.1, forward strand.
ATTGACTATCAAACCAAAGGCTCTAGCTAGAAGAAAACCCACTTAAGGAGGAAACGTCAAAGGTTGACCACCACTATTGGTGTTGGAGCTGCACTTTAATTTCTATGAAAATATAGCCTTGCTATGTTATTTGTATGTTGATTTCTAGTGTAGTACTAAGACACTTTTAGACACCTTTTGTAATAAACTTTAGGAGAACCATGGGAGGAGGACAATAACTCCAAATGCTTGTACTTGAAGAGCAGTTAGACTATCTTTAGTTAGGATTGAATGTAAACTTCTTTAATTCTCTGCACTATCATTTATTCAATATATGTTACATGTTTGCTTTAAGTGTTGGTCATTTGATTTATTTTCATTGTTTAATGACTTGATCACTCATCTTACTTCATCAACTTAAATTGACTGGACATTTGTTTAAGTTTAGATCCAATCAAATATCCTACTATTAGATTCTAGACATAGATCTAACTGCTTAAGTTGAGTATAGAGTCTTGTTCTTAATGAAAGGACTCATTCAATGAGGGGATAAGGAATCACAATAAGTTTGATACCTTAGGTTCTAAATGGTAGGACTGGATTTTGAATTACTATAAAGGGAACTTTCGGGAACAGTAAAGTAATGAACGTAACTTATGAGCGAGTAAATAATATTGCAATAGAAGAAGATTAGCCAAGTTCAATCCCAATATTCTTAAACGCATCAATTAGATCAATGATTAAGCAATTTCTATTTTCAAATTTGTAACTCTTGCCACTATTAAATAGTAAATTCAAATAGTCATAAGTCATTGTTCTATTCAAACCATATCCTTGTGGATATGACCTTGTTGTGCTATAACTTAGTCGTATAACACAATGACTTAGGTTGTTTAGAGATATTGATAATCTAATGCTTTAAAATGGTGAGCATACGATTGTCCCTGCAATCAAGTTTTCGTACTCCTTAAGAGACTTCAAGATAACTCGAGGGGCCCTAACTTCGCCTCTTACACACACCTTAACGCAAACCGTGTCTGGATTTTTCAAGAAGTTTTCCACACTGACCTTTTCCCACCCAAGAGAAGTTTGTTGGCTCCTGCCAAAGCAGACCAAACCCAACATTGTCATTAAAACTGAAATTTCACCCATACGATAGTAGAATACCAAGCCCTCAAGGACAATGTACCAATGGTAGCAATGATTGACCTCGACCAGAGAGCCAACGAAAAACCTTAGATGGAGACTTAGGGAGGAAACTAAGTTATTGAGAACAAATATAAAGGCCATAACACACACATCGATAACGATTTGATGGTCAAGGAGACTATAAAAATTTATAAATGCTAGTACATAATCACAATCATTTTGCGTTGACCACAATGGACAAGATGGGTAAACATCAGACAATCATTTCACACAAGCCAGCGATATATTGCGATGCACACAAATAGAATTAAAGAACTAAAGGCTACACTTGGAAATGAGAAAGGCGACAAAAGAAGAGGTGCAGAAACTACTCAAGGTAGGGTTCATCAAGGAAGTATAATATACCACGTGGCTAGCTAACATCGTTTTGGTCAAAGCATTCCCAAAGGATGCTTACCATTTGTTGGTCATCGATCAGCTTATTAACGGGGTGGCGAGTCATCAAATACTCAACTTCCATGATGCATACTTAGGCTACAACTAAATTCCAATGTGTTTGGGTGACAAGGAAAAGATGGATTTCATCATAGAAGTGGCAAACTACTACTACGAGGTAATACTTTTTGAACTAAAGAATATTGGGGCCAACTACTAAAGGCTGATGGATAGCGTTTTCCGGGATCAGATTGGTCAGAACATGGAAGTGTATGTCGATAACATGATAGTCAAGTCTGACAATCCCAACTAACACCTTGGTGACTTGGAAGAAGTGATTAGCTAGGTGCGAAGGAAGAAAATTTTTGGGCTTCATGCTTGCTAGCTAAGGATAAAAGCAAACCTAGAAATATGTCAAACAATGATGATGATGATAATGATGAGCTTGAAGACCTTAACGAAAGTACAACATTTGGTAGGACGGCTGACAGCCTATTCAGATTCTTGCCTCGGATGGCTAACAATAGCAAACCTATTTTCAAAATGATAAAGAAAGTCGACAAGTTCGCGTGGGATGACAAAACCAAAACAACTTTTGCAAACATTAAGGAAGCCCTAGTATTTCCCTTAATACTACACAAACCATAACTCGACTAGTCGCTCTAGGTTTACTTCTCAATATCACTAGAATATATCAGTGAAGCTTTCTGATAAGTCCTTATTTAGTCATATCCTTCATAATTAAATGCAATTCATTTTGTCGTTATTTTGTCGTATCTTTCATAATTAATGCAATTCATTTTATTCTTGTTTTGCTTTAATTTTATTTTTTAGTTCATATTTGGATTTCATTATAAAAATATTAGTTTGTGTAAAAATGTGTTAATTGATAGTTTTAGATAGGTTTTTAGTGTAATAGTAAATGTTGACAACCTTGACCTTTGTTGCTTGTTTGATGCATATCGTTTTCCATAGTTGCCCAATTAAGTTGATTCTTTTTGGATTGCATCCTTGATTCAATTATCTTTAATTTGAATATAAGAACATAATTTTTTGAGTTTTGTGGAAGTTGTAGTTTTATTTTGAAAATCCTAGAAATTTTGTAGATGTGTTGTTGGTTGTTTCTAAATTAAAGGAAACTAAATTACTATACTTGCACAAGCCATTGGATGAATGAGAAATTTGAAGTAGTGAACGTGATTTGAACTAAGTTGAATACCTTTTGAACCATAAAAGGAGAGCTACACCTAAGGAGCTGACCAAGAGCAAGCTAGAGCAATCCATGAGCAACTAAAGTTATAAGTCACATGAGATCAAAGTTGTCACCATGTTGGAGCTAGACCAATGCCCTTGAACTTGATGTTGTTGGCATGTTAACTTGGAACAGTCAATAAAGAACTCCAAGAGGTAGAATCAGATGATCTGGCTTACTTGCATTAACTAATGCTAATTGAAGAAGAATAACTTGTTGAGTTGCTACTTATGTGTTAGCTTAGAGTAGGTTTTCTTCTTCTTTTTTTACTAGTTTAGACAATTTTAATACTTGTAATAGGTAGTTAATTCCGATAATTAGTGTAAGTTTTGAAATGGTTGAAATGCCCAGAAGAGGGGGGGTTGAATTGGCTAGTTAAAAAATTATGGTAACTTTTAAAGGCTTAAAACTATTTTCAATTGAATCAACCCAACCAACAAGTAAGGATGCAAACACTTCTAGACTAGGCACTTTTAATGGATCAAAAACATAGTTAATCGATTGATTTCATTAAACAGATGTAGTATTGATATAATCAATCAATTGAATCACAAAAACAGTCGACTAAAATGCTGGAAAAAATGCAGAAATGCAAATTCATGATTTAAAGCAAGATCAACGTGAAAGATCAGTCAAGGCAGGTTCCAATGAGTTATACAAACATGATCAATGCTACAGATAATGCCAAATCACTCAAGAATGTCAAAAAGATGGTTTAGATCACAATTCTTTAAACTTTAAATTGTAATGCAAGAGAGAATTGTTAAAGAAAAGAGCAATGCACAAGATTTTTATATTGGTTCACTCAAACCTAAGCTACATCTAGTTTGTCAAGGAAACTCGAGCCTGACTTTGCACTATTTCAAAAGATTACAAAGTTTATACCCTTACACTTTCAAAAGATGCAAAAACACACACAAAAGCTCTTGAATCACACAAGAATCAAACTAGCACAACGAGACACCTCTTACAGACCTGGAAAACCATTAGGCACAACCACAAAGCTTGAGAAAGATCAAACCTTAGTGATAGGATAACCCTGCCTACCACAACCACCTTCTCCAAGCTTCAAACACCAAACAAAATGCTCCAAGAATTGATCCAAGGTCAATCTTCAACAGCTGCAATCTCTATGATCACGAAAGAGAGAGAATTCCACAGTTTCCAGAATGATTTTGCGCTAAAAAATTGTCTTCTTATCTCTCTTTCGAAAAATATAACTCTTATGGTCAAATTGTTACGAAATTCAACAAGTTGATTTTCAAATCAATCAATTGATTTCACTTAACTTAAGTGAAATCAATCAATTAAAAAATAAATCAATTGATTGAATAAGTCTTACTTAAGACTACTACAGTTGACCTTTTAAAATGTTAAAAATTCATTCAATAGATTATGGGTTTCCTGATGAACTTCCTGGCGGTGATGAACATCCGTCAAGCGACGCGAGTTGAATTAACTCTATTTGGATGTTTTTCGTGTTCTGGGACGTTTCTGATTGGGAAGAAACCACGTTCTAGTCGTTATGAATGATTAGACATCGTAATTGCCTTGAAATTCATGGAATTGAGGGTTAATTGAGATGAAAATCGCATGAAGGTTATCTTAGGGTTGATGAATTGGGGATTTATATAGTGGCACTAATATAAACAGAAAATGTGAATGAATTCGTGTATGGGAAGTGTTAGGGATGAATCGTGATCCTAAAAGCTGGAATCGTATTCTATGGAGTCATAAATTGATGGAAATCAAAGTTGTTGTGAATGGGTTAAGGTTCGGATGTGCAGGACAAATGTTGGGGTTCCTGGAACAGCAGGAATCGCCTAGCGGCACCTTGGTTACCGCCAGACACCATATCAGAGATGCAGGTGGTGCTCTGATTCACGAAAAATGTTGTTTTTCGTATTTTCGCAGAACAGGAATCACCCGCGTTGGCTTTGTACTGCTAGGCACAAGGTTCTTGATTGTTAGGCGCTAGGCGCCACCATTTTTCTAGTTTGCGTAGTTTTCGTAAAACTGCATTGCCCAGTCCGTTAACCGTCCGTCAACACCCAATTTCGTCCGGATTGTATTTTCTTTATTTATTTATTTATTTTATTGTTACCTTCTAATTATTATTATTATCATATTTTACTTCGATTTTATTATGTTTCTTTATCTTTCTTTTTTTCTTTTTTCTTTTTTTTTCTTTGTTTTCAATTTTATTCATATTTATTTTATTTTATTTTTTTGTCTTTTACTATTTATCATTTAAAAGAAGGAAAAAGGAAAACGGATAAAAGGGGAAAGAAAAGAGAAAGAAAAAAATAGATTTGAAAAGAAAGTAAAGAAAAAAAAGGGTGTGGAGCATTCAATTTTTTGCACACGGTAGGCTAGCCCTTTCCTCATTTGGTACCCTGGAACGTTCCTGAAACATGCATTAGCTAACGTGCAATAACTGAACTGCTGCTACTCATCACACAAAAAAGGAAATTAAATCAGTATAGCTACCTATGCATGGATTGATTAAAGAGGGAAAATGGACTCTATTGCAAACAGAACGTGGCGAGGAAGTAACCGCCACTTCACACCTTTTTTACATCTCTCAGACCATGAACAAGAGGAGGGATCTCATAAATATGAAAAAGAGAGAACGAGAAGGACAACTTCCTAGCACGGACAGCTTACTAGCATGAGAGGAACAAAGGGAAAGGAGAAAGGAGAAGAGGTTGTTGCCATCGTAAGAGAAGAAGAAGCTTTAATTTTAAAGAAGGGTTTAGTTTGAGTGGAAATTGGGCTGGATGCTTCTTCGCGCACCTCCACAATCACTAAATTTGCATCCCTGCATGCACTTTTTACTCCTATTTTGTGCTTGTTCTATACTTTACCCACCGCACCACCACCTTTAATAAGCACACCTCATTTACTTCATGTACCTCCCACTAATTACTCATGCACTCTCAAATTTTGTTTTCCACTTTCATCCTTCTTAATTAAATTGTTTCTTTTTATTGTTTTTATTATTTTTTTATTATTATTATTGTTATTTATTTAAAAAAAGACAAATATATTTGAAAATTATAAAAATTACAAATATAGAAAAAAGATAAAAAAAGTTCTCCTTCTCTTTATTGTGTCTGTCTGGTCGCTCGTACCGTGTGACACTTATTTTCTAAAAATACTAAAAATATTTTCTTTTCTTTTGGTGTTTGTCCGACCGTTCGCGTCATGTAACACCATTGTTCAAATAATCTCAAAAACACCAAAAAAAATATAAAATTTCAAAAATATAAAAATATCAACTTTTTCAAACAACTACATCTTTTTTAAGAACTACGTGATCCTTGATTCTCCACCATGAGATACGTAGGAGCAAGGTCAGTCCTTGTCAGGTTCACCTTCAAAAAATCAAATCATTTTCTCAATTGTTTTTTTTTTCTCAAATATCTTTATAAAGAACTACGTAACCCTGATTTCTCATTTTTAATGAGAATACGTAAGACCAAGGTCGATCCTTGTCGGGCCCAAAAAATTAAAAAAATATTTTTTTTTCTTTTTAACATTTTTGTCTTGTTATTTTTGGGGGAAATTAACATTTTGAAAACCACTCGGCTTTGCATTTTTAATTAAAGGTACTGCCCTCGGGCGGGTGTTGTAGGGTGTTAACACCTTCCCTACGCGTAACCGACTCCCGAACCCGAAATCTGATTTTTCGCAGACTTGTCTTATCTTTATGGTTTTCCATAGTTTTCTAGAATAACTATGGTAGTGACTCCAAATCTCTTTTTCAAACCCGTTTTCTTTTTTGGTTCGTTGTCCCGTCGCGATTTCGGTTGCGACATATATATATATATATATATATATATATATATATATGAATATGTGGGGATTGATGCATATGATATATGGTGATACTTGTGTACGCGTATGATGAAGCTATCTAAATTGAGATTGTGCATGTGAGTCATGTTGATTTCTGGAAGCCTATATTCTTGGTTGTGGATATGCATAATTAAAAGAGTAGGATTGATTTTACCTTGTTCTGGGTGCTTAAAAACCAGTACTGCGTAAGTACTGGTGTAGCGTCTGGCGGTGGTGTTTGACCGCCAAGCGATAGCTACAAAAATAATAGAGTATTGAAGTGTGTGGCACATTGCGGTAAGGGTTGTCCCGCTAGGCGATACTTGCTGAAACAGTAGCATCAAAGGTGTTTGGCGTCTAGCGGCACGTGTCCCCCACCAGGCGGTCTGGAAGCGTGGTGCGCCTAGCAACTCGTGAGTAGCGCCAGGCGATGTTGCTAAGGCAAAGATGTTTGGCTTGCTTTGGATGTGCGTGGTCTACAAGACTTTGATGATGTCTCAAAGGCGGCTTGCTGGTGTTCCTTGAGTTGTGGCTCGAAATAGCATCTCTTGGGTTGTGGCTCGGGATGGCGGATGAACACGAGGAACTCTTGAGTTGTAGCTCGAGTTGGCGAGTGTTGCCAGTGTGAGTGTGCGGGTTGTGGCTCGTACGGATGAGTCCAGATAGATTGCCCTCCTCAGTAATTAGCTGACGAGTTTGGTAGTCTTGGGACGTTACGAATAATTATTGTATTGGGAACTCCACTTGGCGTTACGGTGTGTGTTCCGTAGCATGGTTTCCCACACGTGCTCTATCGGTTGTGGCTGATAGGTGTGGCAGCAAGACATCTTGAGATATTCATCAAAAGACGTAGAACATGGTTGGCATGGTAGTGGCCATGTGTTATGGAATCAAAGGATGGTTTTCCTTTGGTGTGGTTGTGATATATGTATATAATGTATATATATGTTTATTTAATTGTTAGCTCACCCTATCTGCTTGTGTTTGGCGATGATCGTGTACGCAGTACACGTGAGCAAATGATGTTGCAGGTGGATCTGGTGAGGCATAGAGCCAAAGCGGGGCTAGTTTGGGATGAAAAGATTTATCCACTATTTTTAAGCTCTTGGTTTCAAGTGATTTATAAACTTTCACTTTATTAGACTTTGGTTATGTATTTGAGTTTATATTTATAATTATGAATTGAGGTATTTGATAAATACGTAATAAAGTTTTAAATTTTCCGCGTTTTTGGGAAATGGTATTTCGTTAAATGCGATTTATCTATTATTTTGTATTTTATTATTTTAAATTCGTAATATCCGGTCGGGATGTTACACATAACCTCGGCATATAAATCATAAAAACATGAAAACATAAACTAGACGAAAAAAGTAAACCTAAGTGAAAGATTCAAATTGCCTTTGGAACTAGTTAAGTCCTTCACACTACATGTTTAACAACTTTTACAAACCAAGCTAGGTTGAGATTGCTCTAAAGCATTTTCCCACCAAAGGTTCTGTGATAGTAAAACATAAAACAACACAAAAAGAAAAGGAAATTGGGCTTGGTCTGGAGTTCTCTTTGTTGTGTTGGTGTATCTCTCGGTCCAGTCCACATTAAGATTTTTAATAACTTGCAATCATGGGCTAAATAAGTTTCTAATTAGGTCACTAAGCCCAATTAAAAAGGTTCAATATAATACAAAACAAAACAAATTTATAAATATTTTACAAAAATTCAACAAATTTTTGCCTCTATTTCCAAAAATAGTGAAAAATAGCATAAGACTCCAAATTCATCAAAATATATTTCCATTTTAAAGAATTGAAAATGTAGAACTCAATACAATTTGAATCAAAAAAAAAAATATTAAAACGTAATAGCAAAAAATAGTAATAGAAAGTCATGTTAACTAAATATACAAAATTAAAACTATCACTACAAGAAAATGTTTCATTAGTAACCAATTTTAGTGACTAAAAGTTGTTAGTCACTATAGTAACCAATTTAGTTACCAATTTACAAAATAAAAAATTATTGGTTGCTAAAATAATCACTATTATGAATGAAAAGTTATTATTGGTCACTAATAATAAGTGACTATTTTAGTAACCAATAATTTTTAATTTTGTAAATTGGTATCTAAATTAATCATTATAATGACTAACAATTTTTTGTCACTAAAATTGGTTACTAATGAAACATTTTCTTGTAGTATATATATATATATATATATATATATATATATATATATATATATATATATATATATTCAACTTTATTACTACCAAAAGAAAATTATTTAAAACTTTAAAATATAATATATCACTACTAGAAATTCTCATATTACATGGGATTTTTCTTGCAAATTTGTTAAAAAAATTTGCAAGAAAAAACTTTTTTCTGTCATTTTTTTTAAGAATTTTAATTGGGAAGTAATTCCTTCATGGATAATCATTTCCTACAAAATTATAAAATTTGCAAATATTTCCTACAAAATTTGTTGTGAAAAGTGTTTTATACAAAATATTTTGTAAGAAAATTGGTAGCAATTTTTTACAAATTTTTTTACAACAAAATTTGCAAGTATTTCCTACAAAAGAATTTTTAAAACAAAATTGACAGGAAATATGAATTTTTTTTGGTAGTGCACCTCACAAATAATATTCTATCTAAACAATTAGACCTACCAGGAAAATACCAAGCCAACGTTAACCTTTATCACCATTTCTTAGCTTAAGAAAATCACTAAACCTTAGCTATAATTCCATAACCTTCCACCATCATTTTTCTCAAACAATTTGTACCCTAACCAAACCAAGAAATGCCTAAAGAATCTATTCTAAACTCATAAAACTTTTTCTTCCATAAACTTACCCTTAGTTAGCTCCAAAAGTCATCTAATATTCTTCCAAAATTTGAGCAAGAACATGCTAACAACCTTTACCTTTTCAAGAACACACAAACTACATCTTAACATTCAAAGAACTCATCACACTCAACATGAACTAGAATATTCTTCTTCTTTCCTTCTTACCCTTGAATATTGGCTTGTGAAGCTTGACTATAGAGAAATCCTTCTCCAAACATTCTATTTTTGAATCACATCACTTCTAATAGAAAAAAAAAACTTCTCTAAAAGCCTCTTTAAGGATTTGCAAAATAAATTTAAGAGTATATTTTTTAATTTAAAAAAAAACTTAGGAAAAAATTAATTACCAAAAAGTAATTTACTTAATTTTCTTTTGGAAGGAGATTCATTAACTTTTGGGAAATAATAGAAATACGATGGGTTAAGTATGTTTTTAGTCCCAGAACTTTGACACAAAATTGGAATTCGTTATTGTCCAAAACTTCGATTCATTTTGGTTCCTAGACTTTAAAAATGAATGAATATAGTTTTTTAACCCAATTACGTTAACTTTTCTTAAGGTGTTGAATACATTTCCCAACAGATATTGAATCGGAATGTGTTAAACGTTATAAACAACTTCAATACAAACATGAAACGCATTCGGCACGTCAAAAAAAGTTAACATAATTGGGTTGAAAGGATTATATTCATTCACTTTTAAAGTTTATGGGCCAAAATGTATCAAAGTTTCAGAGATGGACAAATTCTAATTTTTTTGTCAAGATTCATGGACTAAAAACATACTTAACCCAAATATGATCATCCATCTTTAAGATTAAATGAATGAATTTAATTTGATCTAGTTTTTTGTAATAAGTAGATTTTGATTATTGATGAGAGATGGATATTAATAGAGCTGTCAAAATAGGTTAAAAACCGCAAGCCAACTCGGCCCACCACAGTTTCAGGCTGGGTTGGGATGAAATTGTTTTACAAATTTTAATACAGGTTGATTTTTGACCCGTCCCACCTAGAACTTGGCTCGCCCGGGTTGAACTCGTGGTGAGCCAGGTTGGTGAGCCAACCCGCAAATAAAGGGTCATAAAGTGTTTTTTATTAAGTTGGACTTTACATTTGGATCAGCTTAGGTTATTTTTTTTACCTAACATATAGATAATTTGTATTTTTATGATTTTGGTTTGTAGTTGGATTATATTAAAGTTGATTTAGATTTTAATTAGAATTATAATTTAGTTTTGATTGAAAAAAAAAATAAATAATTGTATTTTTTTAATTAAGTGAGTCTGTGAGTTAACCCGTTTATCCCACCAACCCGCGGTGGATCAGGTCGGGTTCGAATTTTTTTGACTCACTAATAAATGAGTAAGGTTAGATTGACTCACTAAATGATCAACCCGTAGTGGGTCGAACCGGATCGGGCTAGGTTACTCGTTTTAACATCTCTAAATATTAATAAATGGATCGTTTTTGTTATCTCTAGTATAGTAGTTGTAGACCATGGTAGTGACATAATTCGGTTTCCGAATGATTGGTCAATTGTTGGGAAAACAACATATAAGAATATTGGTGAACCGTTGATTGAATATTGCTGGATATGTTTCCGTACATGTTTTGTCTCACTTTGAAAATGTGTCCTTAAAAGATTTTGAGTGAACTATAAGTAGCTCCCTATAGTGAGTGCAGCACATTTAAAATATTATCCATGCACAAATTGGGACAAAGTTCAGAACCTTTTCACATTACCTCAACACCAAAAATGTTGCAGAAAATTGAAATTTGAAGTAAGAAGGTTGTATTTGTCGTAGCACTGTTGTTTTGGACCTGGTATTCCTAGTTAGCCACTAGCGTAGTGACTTAGTAGATGGAATAATTTAAGGTTTTGACCTTATTAATAACCAATTGGGGAATGCATTGTGTCTGTGAGATAAGGTTGTTGTGTAGTAACTAAGTTGGATCTGCGTCAGTGCCAAGTAATTGTTGAGTAGGATTCCTGATTATTTAGTGGCCAGTTAAGCAGCATCGACCAAAGTGCCCACACACCAATAACTAATTATTCTCCCATCTTTACTTACCAACCCATAACTAATTTAAGATTTTAATTCACTGGATTCAATATCTTTTTAGTTATTCAAATATTATAAAAAATTCTATTTTTGTTTTTAAACTCAATTATAAAATATTTACTAATGTAAAATTTTACAATAAATAGATGTAAAGTGTTTCTCATATTATAAACGCAATTTTATTATGAATTATAGATTTAATTATAGTAATTCAATTTTCATATTTATGTATTTGATTTGTTTTAATTTTTATACTTTTTTATTCATCTTGAGTAAAAAATTTTAAATCATTTAATGTGACTAAATTAACGTTAACACTCTTTAGAAAATATTATATATCAAAATTTAAATATGATATATGTCAAAATTCAAATCATTTTATACATTGAAACATATCAGATATTGACATGCAATACCTTTCAAACATCGTAGCATATCTAGATTTTACATATAAAATACTTTCGAAAAGAATTAAGACAAATTTAACGAAATAAATCACATTCAATTTATTTTTTAAAAATATTTAAAACTTAATTGAGTAAACAATATAAAAATTAAAAAATTATCAAAATATAAATACCAAATTACTCATTAAACCAAAACTACAATATAATTCATTAAAAGATATATGACTGGTAAAATATATAAACTAAATATTTTATAATTTAATTTTAAAAAAAATAGATAATTTAAAAAATTTAACCGTAATTGATTTTGTCCCATTCATTGGCTCCAAAATCTTTAATTGTACGGTGGCTAATGTGCTATACAGATTGTCATCAATCATAGAAACATTTTACTGACATGACATGACGTACTCATATTCACTCAAAACTTTAACCACCCTACTTTCTTTCTCGTATGCATAATCAATATTTATTTGCACACACACATAACTATTTATGAATTTCAAAACCAAATATTTACTTTTGTTGCATCTCACCCTCCTGGCACATGAAAACGTTAAAAAATTCATTCTTAAATATCTAGTATTTTAATAGAATTAAATATATTTTTAATTTCTGAAACTTTGACTAAAAATTAAAATTTTTATTTGTACAAACTTTGATACATTTTGATCCTTAAATTTTAAAAATAAATAAATATAGTTTTTTTAAGCCAATTACGTTAACTCTTATTTAGGTATGGAATGCATTTTTTCATAGATATTGAACAGAGAATATATCAAACAGTGTAAACAATTCCAATACTAACATAAAATGTGTTCGACATATCAAAAAAAGTTAACGTAATTGGGTTAAAAAGACTTTATTCATTCATTTTTTAAGTTTAGAGACTAAAATATATTAAAGCTTTGCACAGGAACAAATTTTAATTTTGGATCAAAGTTATGAAACTAAAAACATGTTTAACCCATTTTAATATTATTGGATTATGAAACGGTGTAAAATAATTTTAGTTATATATAATTGATATGAGAAGTGAATTGTTTCAGTGTGTTGTCTGTTTGAGAGAATTTCTAATTTGTAAAATGCAAAATCAATTCCAGAAATGTAACAATATATTTTAAAATTGAAATATATAAAAAAAAGTTATATGTTTATCTATTCTTAAATTTTATAAATTTTGCTCCTATTTTTAACATCTTCAATTTTGTTCATATGGAATAATTATTTTTCTCTAATATCTATACCAAATAAATTGAATTATACATTAATGGTGTGTTTGGATGAGACAATTCAAGAGGGTGATTCATTTATTTGGAGAATTTGAAATTCTTTGTAATGAAATATTTTGTTTGGATTGAGAAATTAAAAAGCATTTAAAATGTATGCATTTTTTTGAAGTATTTCAATTAGCTAAATTAGAAGAAATTCAAATACCCTCAAAATAGGTGGGAATTGAAATTCTTCTCACTTAACCTCACATTCTAGACTCTCTAGTAGAGTTGTCAATTTGATCTAGTCTAGAGGCAGGCTCGACAAGCCAGGCCAACGACTCGACGAGTCAAACGAGTCGGGTGGGCCCGACGACCTAGACAAGTCGGGTGGGATGACGACACAGACGGACCGTACTGACCCGACGACACAAATGGGTCAGGTGGGCCCAACAACCCAAATAGACTGGGCGAGCCCTACCACCCAGACAGACCAAGCGGGCCCAACGATTCAGACGGATCGGGTTGGCCCAACGACATAAACGGATCGGACGGGTGCAACAACCCAAGCAGGTCAGGCAGGTCGGGCAAGCTTGACGACCGACATGGTCCAGTGAGGCCCGACGACCCAAATGTGTGGAGCAGGTCCAATGACCCAGACGTACCCGGCTGGCCCGACAACACAAATGGGTCGAGAAGACTCGACGACCTAAACGGGCATGATGACAAAGACGGGTCAGGTGGGCTCGACGACGAAGATGTGTCGAGCGGGCCTAACGACGAAGACGGGGCAAGGGGCCTAATGACCCAACCAAACCATAATTAAGCCTAAAAGAAATTTGTAAAAATTAAATTTTATCTCACATGAAATTCAATTATTTTTTCCAAACAAGAAATTGAAATGTAAGGTATTTTAATTTTTTTATCCAAACAAATTATTTAGAAAATGAAGGAAATTTAATTACAAGCAATTGAAATACAAAGCATTTCAATTTATGAGCATTGTTGAAATGATCTGACCAAACATAATGTAATTGAATTATCCCAAACTTCTTTTTATCCTATAGTTGGCTTGATAAGACTAGATATAAAGTTGTGGCCTACTAGACAATAATTCAAAGATTACTTTTTTGCAACCCAATATTGGTTAATATTTGTTGACTTGATATGATCATGTTTAGTCAATTCCTTTGACTACTCAATATCCTAAACATATAATCATAAATAATTGAATATTAGCACACAAATTAATATCAAACAAATTTAATTGTGAAAGGCTAAGAAAATGCATCCCTTGCTAAAAATGGGCCTTGAAAGTTTATATAGGGCTAGAAACCCTAATCTCACCTTTTCATTTGCCATAAGCATATCAACATTTCAAGTCTCTTCAACAATTATCTCAATTAAATTGGTTAGCAAAAGTACTATAGAAAATAAGAAGAACATCGAAACTTATTAATTGTTTATACTCAATGCACTCTTTGTATCATTTTTAAAAGTCTAGACACTCTCATTCAAATTTCACTTTCGCTTTTAAGAAGAACTTTCAGTCAACCTATTAAGATGTTTACATTCAAAATAAAAGATGTAACAAATTTAAACACAATTCAAAGAGATCAAGAAAAGAAAAAACATCAAGAAAAAAATCACTAAGTTTTAAAAACGAACTAAAAATCATAAAATCATGAAATAGGCTAAACAAATGGAGTAAAATATGACAACAAAGAAAACATTACTTTAAAAGCTAAGCTAAGCAATTAAAAAATATGAGTTGTAAGAAATAAGACAAGACTAAGTAAAGAATTGTAACTAATTTTAAATCCAATAAAGAACTCAATTAGAAATAAAATCAAAGTTTAAAAAAAATATAAAAATAAACACTGTATTTTTTTTTTTAATTTTGTATAAAATTTTATAACTTTAACTTCTTAAGACTTAAACTCAAATTTAAGGAATTGTCAAAAATATAGATGTTATCACTTAGTTCTTAATACCATAAATTCAACTTCAAACAATCAAAAGATCCTTATCTCACAAGACTATAGTTTATCTCACAAGACAATCTCACAATTAGATATCTAAGAAAAATTTAAAAGAAACCTAATGAACAAAACTCAAATCAAAGTTAAGATAGGGAAATTATTTATATCCAACCAAACCCAAAATTTTAATTTGCACAAGAATTCAAACCAAACATGAACAAATATGAAAAGTGCATACTACTTGAAGAAAATTCGTTGATTATTTAATTTAATTGAGCAATATACTTGTATGTTACAGAACTGAGATGGTCTTGGTCGTGCAAATTAACACCACCTAGGACCCTCACTTAAATAAGGTTGTCCTTAATTAATCAATATGAAGAATTAATCAAATGACTAAGAATAACAGACATTGCTAATTTAAATTCATCCAGGTAAAAGTCCATTAAAATGATATAAATAGTTATTGTTCACGAGATAAAAAATTAATCAATTAGTATTGCATTCATTGTACATTTGAAGTTTGCTAACTTCAACATCAAATTTTTTTGCCAACACAATTGACATCTCCATCAGAGTCCAACTCGGCAATCGTTATACGAAAATAGGCATATAGAATTTTAGGCGCAACATGTAGAACCCATCTCGGGCTCGTGAGTGTTGAGACCAAACGAAATAAAACCACATTAAATAAAGTTATCTTGATGATAACAAAAACTAATGTTCATATCATATGATCAAATAATACATGATAGAATGATGCAATACACTAATTACACTATACAAGGATGAATTACAATTGATAAATATTATAAAGTGTTCAATGTTTGTTGTTGTAGTTGAAGCCTAGTTGTCTAATCTGACGACTTAAAATTCAACTAATCAAGCAATACAGTATTGGAAATCATATTAATACTGACCTAACAATTGGAATATTCAAGTTCATCAGATGCTACATTAACTAGACGAATTCAAGTGTTTTCTCACACCATTGATCATTCATTTCTCTCATATTACAAAATTTCTTTTTCAAGTCTCAAATGTTGAATTTATTTTTAGATAACTTAATATTGATTGTCAAAGAGGAATGCTAAATTAATCTTTCACAATCAAAATGATCTTAAATGAGCAATAGTAAGTTTATCTTTATTATATAGAAATGCTTCATATACTTTTATATGTGATTGACATTAATTTAATATCGATTGAAAGAAAATATGATTACGTTGTTAATGAATTATTATAGAACTTTTTGTATTAGTTACCTTTAGTAGAGAATTTCCAAACGTTGACAAGAAGATATAAATCAAAGTTTTCAAAAGTAAGTTCTTGTTGAATCAAGAAGGAAAAAAATTCAAATAAATAAATCAGAAGATTTGAAGATAAATTTGAAGAAAACATCAAGACTTTCAATATGAAGAATTATATGAGAAGATGTAATTAAAAGATCAATCTTTTAGATTTAGGAATACTCCAATGACAACAATATCCAAAATAAGTATAAATAGAAGACAAATTGATCGAGAAACAAAGAACAAACAACAAGGAAAAGAATATTTATAACAAGAAAAAAGAGAAAATCATTATCAATTCTACTTAGTGAAAAATTAAGTTTGGAAAAGGGAAAGTGCTAAATTATTGTAATATTCTTTACTTTGTGAGGTTTATTGTGAGTTTAGATTGTACTCTCTTTCTTTGAGAATTGATTGAGGTCGTACCAAACTAAATTAAATAATTAAAATGTAGTACTTGGTAATGGACCCGAAGTCGTCTCCCAAACGACCAATATTATCGTTCAAAGGTTCCAAATTCAACAAAAGAGGGGTATGGTTTGGTAGATTCAGATTCAATTCAAATTCCAACATAGAATTAAGAAAATGTAATTGGAAATTTTAATAAAATAGATTAAAAATATTGACTCCTTGAATTCGATTGCAATTTCACTTATCATGGGTCACGAAATTAGGGTTTTGGTCTCACCCAATCTACTCGTTCAAAACCCACTAAGCGAAGGTCAAAAACGTGTTTCAATACGCAATTAAGCAAAACAAACATCCATTTATCCATGGCAATAAAGCTAATTCATTAAGCATGAACAAATTCAACCAAGAACACATTACCCAATATGTAACTTAAGCAATAATAGATGCAAGATTATCCATTCCTCATAGAATCAAGATGAAGAGAGAACAAAAACGCAAATGCAAATTAGAACCTAAAAGCTCAATTGCATCTCTTCCAAGAAGTCAATACACGAAATTAACAAACCATGGAATTAAAATTACAAAGCAAAGGTAAATGAAAATACATCATTGTCTTGAACAAAACAGATTGAAATAGTATGCAAGTGCTAAAAAATGCTCCAAATGTGTGCAAAGAAGAGCAAAACGAAAAACCCACAAGTGGGTGCTCTCCTAGAACGTGAAATTTAGAATGGGGAAGAGGGTTGTCCCAAAAACCCTAAACCCTATAAAACTCATGGTCACATCACCACAATTCCACTTATTTACAAAAGTGTTATTATGAGGTGCAAAATTACAAAAATGTCCCAAGTGGGCTGAAAATGTTGGCTCAATCACTTGAATAATGTGGAAATGATGTGGAAATGATGTGGAAATGACATGGAAATGAAGTGGAAACTCTCTTCAACTTAAGATTAGTTTCCAAGCTCTAAAATTGCTTCACAAAAATACTTACAAAATAATTAGAAGTGAAAATTAGACCAATTAATGCCAAATTAATCAAAATTCTGAATAATGGCCCAATGAAACTCAAAAGATGAAAATGCACTAACAATAGACAATTAAGCACTAAAAAACCATCAAGATGGGCACAAAAAGGCAATGGAATAAGGAGAAATAATGACTCATCAAGAATTGTTTTCATTTACTCTATTAAGAGCTCTTAATCTCAGAGGGGGATTAAGAAGGAAACGTGAAGAGATTGATACTCATTACTTGGAAAGGTATATGTACTCATACCTGGAGAGGTTGATACTCGTTACTTGGAAAGGAATATGTACTCATGATACATGGAGAGGCTGATACTCGTATAACCTGGAGAGGTTTGTGTACTCAACTGTAATCAATTTTATTTATTAGTGCAACCTCTTAATCATAGTGGTTAAGGAAGAAATAGATGTAGCCCACGAGATTAGGGTAAACCAATATAATTTTCTTTTATGCTTAATTTATATTTTGTTAAGTCTCTTAGAAACAACCAAGAAACCTTAAAGCCCTCACCTTTAAGCTTTCAACAATCTAGTTGTCCACCATTAAAACTACATACAAAATTTAATAAACATAGATCAATCAACCCATTGGTATATTTTTTCAAGATTCCCACCCATTAACCAACCAAAACCTTCCAGAACCATTCCAAAATAGCTTTAACATCAACTTTTATCCATCCCAAACCCATCTAAGACCATGGCACCATAAACAACCAAGAATCAAGCAAGGAAAGCAAATATTGGAAGTTTAATTTGTCTTGAATCTCTTGCACTTGTAGCTGTTTTGAACAATTTTTGATAATACAACACACATGTTTCATTGTGCCTTTATGTTTAAGTGTAAAGCCTGTTGAAGTTGGTAAGGATAGGCAAACGATCCAAATTTTGAGATCCAATCTATAATAATCCAAATTCATATTGTTTTAAGTCCATTTAAATGGATTTATCCCAAATCAAAATCCATATTTTTGGATTTTAAATCCAATCCATTTAGTTGGATTTGGATTGGATCATTCAACTTAATTCAATTTTGATTGGAGTTAGATTGGATCATTTTTCAGATTTTCAAAATCCAAAATCAAGGTTGGCTAGAGTTGACCCCACCAAAGGTCAATTGAGTCAGCCCCGGTTGAATATCGATCCAAGTTGGACCCAAATATAGATCACTTGAGTCAGCCTCGACCAAAGATTGACTCACGTCAGTCCCATTTAAAGATCAACTCTAGCTGATTCCAACCAAACGTCGGGTTAAGATGGCCCCAATCAAAGGTCTGCTTGAGTCGATTCTGAGTAAAGGTCAATGGAACCCGGTCGAAGGTCAACTTGAGGCTGCCCTCATTGAGTTGGCCAAGTCAACCACGGTCAAGTTGACTGAAGGTCGACCCAAGTTAGTACCAACTAAAGGTGGCCCAACATCGACCTATGTCCAAGGTTAGGGCAAATCGGTCTCAATCGAGTTGGTCTCGGCAGAAGGTTGGTCTAAGTCAATCTTGACCAAAGGTAGGCTTGCATCAACCCTAATCAAAGGTTAGCTTGAGATAGCCTAAGTCAACTCGACTAAGGCCAAAATTGGGCCAAATCAACCACGACCGAAGTTTAACCTGAGTCGATTAGATCCATCTCACTGAATATAATCTCATTGATAAAGTAGATTCAATCTAATTTTAATCCAATTTAAATTGAATTAAAAAAATTCAAATCTAATTAATATAGTTAAAATGAATTTGAATCTTAATCCAGATATATTTTAACTAGATCTGCTATATTCGGATTATAGATCCAATCCATTTTATTAAATTTAGATTAAATCATGTTGGATTTTAGAAAATTCAATATATAACCACCTTTATAAGTTGAAATTAAATATGACAAAAAAAACTTAGTATTTTTATTTGATTCAATTAAACAAATTCACCATATCCACTTTTGATATGTCAATATTACTAAGTGTTTTTTCATATCTTTTTGTTCAAACTTCTGTAATCTTATTTTATAAACAAAATATGATCAAAATATTTGTTTATATAATGGTTAAAATAATAAAATGGATCAAACATGTGTTTGGTCCCTTAACTTTCAGTTAAAATTAGAATTAGTCTCTCTTCGAAAATTTGGCCCAATTTAGTCTTCCTACTCTATAAATGCATGGATTTAGTTCTTTTAACCAAATTTTGTTAAGTTTATTTAACATTTCAAACGTGTTTCATGATAGCATTTGATAGATATATAATTAATATATTCTGAGATATGGTTAATATCTTCTAAGATATGGTAATACCTTATGAGATATAGTTACTATCTTGTGAGATATGATTAATATCTTTTGTTGTTTATTACATTTATGATTTTATGTTTTTATGTTGCTTATGTCTTCTGTTTTTCTATTCGTTGAATGTTTTTATATGTTTGATGCCCTTCTTTTGTAAAGATGCAAACTCTGATTCTCATACTTTCAATAAAGTATTTCTCTTCTAACTTTCTCTCACTTGTCTTTTATCAAACACTAACATGGTATCAGATGAAAACCACCTTCCATCATTACCTTCTCTTCACCGTTTCATTCATGGTGAGTTTTGCTTCTCTCACTCTTTATTTCTTGTATATTTCTTTCTTGTTGATAATAATTATCAGCAATGAAAAAAAAAATTCTCAAGTTCTCGGCCTTCTCAAGTTCTCGGCCTTCTCAAGTTTTTGACCTTCTCAAGTTCTCGGACTTCTCATGTTCTCGGACTTCTCATGTTCTCAGCCTTCTCAAGTTCTCAACCTTCACCTTTCCAAAGTTGCTATTTCCAAGCTTGGTCTTTTCAATCCATATTCCCAGCTTGAGGGGGATGATAGAGATATGGTTAATATCTTATGTCGCTTATTACGTTTATGATTTTCTGTTTTTATGTTGCTTTTGTCTCCTGTTTTTCTATGGGTTGAATATTTTTATATATTCGATTACTCTCTTTTGTAAAAATGCAAACTATCATTCTCATACTTTCAATAAAGTATTTTTCTTCTAATTTTCTCTCACTTGTGTTTTATCAAACACTAAGAGCATTTGAGTTGTTTATACCGTTTGGAGCATTTCTACTTCAATATTAGAAGAAATTATAATCCAAAAATTACTTTTTTCCTTCTAAAACACTTTTGGATAATATAATCTAGAATCTAAAAATAAATTTTAATTATATAATTCAAAAGTTAAATAATCTTTGAATATTTTATTTTCAGATTGTATAATTCATAATTTAATTTTTATATTGTATAATCCAAAACTAATTTTTTATTTTTTGATTATATAATTCAAAAAGATAAAAAATGGAATCTTTTTATAAGGGTGAAGCAGGGAATTTATTCAAGATGCTGCCCGAATTCTGAACTTATATACTATAAAGTATGTACCTATGTAATTAAAAGAAAAGGAACATTATATTATGGAAGGAAAACAATTTTTGAAAACTTGCTACAGTGGTGAAAATTGGAATTGTTCTGGTCTTCACCTACTCTTATGATAGAAACAGTAAGAAAGAATTTATATTTTCCAACCACGAAAGACTATAAGGGAAGCTTTTGAAATTGATATGAGAAAACACTAGAAATTTTCTGAAAAGAGCTTCGGATATGTTCTCATGAAAAGGTTTGTTGAACGTTTATTATAGTTCCCAGAAAAACGAAAATTTGACAGATAATATAATATAATTAAGAAAACAAAGATATGAGTTGAGTTTTTGTTCCATAGAATTTGAGATGCCAAATATCTTTACTTTAAACGACAAAAAAGACGAATAAAAAATGAGTCCAAGAGAATGTCCACGTTCTGAAATCGATTATCTTAGTTCAAACAACAGCCCCAAACATTAGAGGAATATGCATTCACTTCATTAAGAGAATTTGAAGTCAACTCACATGATTATGTGCTTTAGTTACCACTCAAAGCATAATTCAAAATTGTGTTAATGTGACTAAGGAGAAATATTTGCCCCCATCAACCCATTTACTCCCTGTTGTTAAATTGGGGTAATCAACGCCATTGATGCATAAATATTTTACTCAGTTCTAAAAAATTTATCCAAATTTATAAAAAGAAAACAATATATATATATATATATATATATATATATATAAAATATGAGACATGAAATATATGGTATATAAATTTGTTTTCTATTATTTTTAAACGAATAATAAATATTTAATATCAGGAGAATTGTTAAGAAATCTAAATGAATCTAAGTTTCACATTAAGTAAAAATGAGAAAAGTGAGCATTATATAATAATGAAGATCTATAAATCTATATTATCTTAAGTTTTTGGATTGGAAGTAGTGTTGAGCTCATGTTTCATTAATGTTTCGCTTCTCCGGTGATCCTCTATCGAAAAACTCTCATCGGTGATCCTAGAGTTTGATTAGTTTTGGTGTGACTAGCATAAATGAGTCCTTGTATTGAAATTCTTAATCACGAAGGATCAAATAAGTATGTTTTTTTTGAAGAACAATAATGAGTATTCGTAGTTAGGTCGAAAGGAAAGTGCCACTGAAAAAAATTAGTTCCTATCTTCTTTTCAAGGGATTGTAAAAATATCTTATAAATATATCTTGAATTTTAGGGAGAAGGACACTTGAATGCTCCATGAAGGTCCCCAAAAATTCATCACCAGAATAAAACATTGGATTGTTCTCTAGTCTTGTTGGATATAATAGCAAAAAAAAGATTGCGCGTGTAAGAAGCACACGGAATTAAAGAGTGAAAACATAGGGAATAAGAATAGCGGCATGCCCATGATAAGGCCAACGAGGACATAATAAGTACCAAAGGCCATAAAATCGTAGCAAGTTGCTAAAGGTTAAAAGATTAACTCCATTTATTATATGAATCTGAATAATTTTACGGAATTTTATGTCCCTCCTATTGCAAAACAAGTTGCGCATAAACAACGGTTGGGAATGAGACCTAAGTTTTAGATTTTCTGAAGAAAATAGTACTTCGTCACAAAGTTATTAATATTTTAACGTCTGTATTTCCAGTTTATTAATTTTCTTTTTTAAGTTTATATACCAATATATAAGATTTGATCCATTTGAAGACTTATGGCAACTTGTTTAAAAATATACTTCAAGTGGGGGAAGTATGGATTTTAGATATTTGGGTGTAATCATCAACCTGAACTACCACTTTCAAGTTTAGAAGGGATGAAAATATAAACTTGAATATTCTTATATATGCTAGGCCAAGCACTAACCCTAGCTAACAAATTCTATATAAGAACAATATTAAATAAAAACATTTTAATAATTATTTTAATATGTTACTAGTTTAATGTATGTACTTGTAAGTATTGAAATGGGTAACTAGGGAGAGAGGGAGGTTGAATTGACTTTATAAAAACTTTAGTTAGTTTTAAAACTTAAAACCCCTTTCTATTGAATCAAATCAACCGTAAATTAAGAATGCAATTGTTACTGGACTGTACTCTTTTCAATCGACTAAAAACAGAGATAACAGACTTGTTTCATTAAACAATTAATAGTGTAGTGTAATTCAATAGATCAAAATATTAGAACAATCAATTGAAATACTAGAAAATTCTGCAAATATACGAATTCGAAGTTTAACTCAAAAACAATACACAAAACTCGTCAAGATTAATTATAGTAAGTGATTCAAATAGAGATACGACTTAATATTGTGCTAGATCACTCAAGAACCATGTAAAGATGATTAAAACCAAATTTCTTGAATCTTTATATCAAAAACCAAAGCAAAGAGAGAAAGGCTCAAACACAAGTACATAAATTTTTATATTGGTTCACTCATAACAGTACTACATTTAGTTCGTCAAGGCAACCCGAGCCTAACTTGCACTATATTAAAATATTTACACAGTTCACAAGATTAAACTTTTAAAATATGCCAAAACACAAACCAAGACTATTGAATCCCACAAAAATCTCAACAAGCACAGCAATATCACACTTGCAGACCTAGAAAACCACCAGGTAATTCCTATAAACCTGAGAAAGATTAAACATGAATGAAGGCTCTCCCTGGCCAACCAAACAACTTTCTCCAAATTCCGAAACCAAGCAAAATTTCTCCAAGAAGATCAAAGATCCTTCACCAATAGTTGCACTTTTGTATGATCCAAATATAGAGTTTTTCCCAAAATATTGAATGATTTCACGCTCAAAATAGGCACAAACAAGTTAGGTACCGTATATTGCCCTTCCCTCCTGGCAACTTCAACCATTTGATCTCAAAGCTTTGCAAAGAGATCCCCCTCAACCCCTTTTTTTCTTGGAATGTTGAGCCATGTCATCTGTAAAAACAAAGATTTTTCATATTAGAACATGTTGAAAAACAAGCCATGAAAAATGTACCACATACATCCCGGTCCGGCCTGTCAGTAAGGTAGCAAAACACTATCCTTTTTCCAAGAACCTTAGAAGGCAGCCGCTCCAAGACATCCATTATTTTCCTACTCTTGGACGAAAGCAAATCCTTAGACATCTCTGTCAACTTAAGGGGACTAGAAGTCCAATGAAAGGGAAATTTTTTATGGTTGGCCCCGTGAAAATACAAACACCGGACAGTTGAGGTCATGCCAACTCAAAAGAACCTTTCCTTGAACCTCTTAAAGGATTGGATGTAGCCATCCAACAAGCACGATTTTGGCCTCCCCACTAATGAAAGCCAAGAGATGGGATCCTTTGGCTGGGTAACATAGAAATACAAACCAATACTTGCACTAGAACCACCTAAATTAGAACCACTGAAAGAAGTCGACATACCTTCAAAGTGAACAAGATTGCACAAAATTCAGAGATGGGAAAGTACTTCAAGGAAGGAGATCAGAAATAATGACGCAAACAGTGAAATGAATCCTCTTATATAGAAATCTTTCAAAACTCTTCAACTTTAGAACCCCTACCAAAAGTCAAAAGAGTCGCAACTCACTAAACCCAAGGCTCAACCGCCAAAAAACACCTTGAAAAACACACTGACACCAAACAAAGCCACCATTCAATCACACTTCAAGTCTGCACGTGGCTTCGCTCCTCAAGACTGAAGGACTAGTATACCCACAAGGTTCACGGCCAAAGACCTACAAAATTTATTTTCAAAAACACCCATATGGTTGTTTACTGAATATAACACAATCAAAGGTCGAGTTCTAGCTATACCTTTCACATGAAACACTTTAAGATTGGGAGGGGGAGGTTGATGTACTATTCGTACTCAGTCCTACCCCACCAAGATTAGGAGGTTAGTATACCAACTTCCCATGTTCTCATAAGCTGCCTATCCCATACATATCGACCCTCAAACCAACACCTTCATCAAGAAACTGACAACCAAGAACCAAAGACCAGCAACAACTTTTGGGTAAATTCACCCACCTCAAATGGACTTATGTGTAAGTAAAAAGGTATAAATAGCACGGTATCCCTTGTATTCATTAAGCAATTAATTACTACTTGAGAATCTATGATATCACAAGTGTTGACTTTAGCATTAGAGTGTCTCTTGCAAGAATCATCCTTTCATGCTTTGGACGAGATCTATCGAAGCTGGAAGACAATTGTTTTAGAGATCGGATACTAGAAGGATTCGAAAGACTTGAAAGGATACAACTAGGTCCTATGAGAGGGAGAGTGGTCCTACAAGTCCACTACTCATATATTTTCAGTCTCAATTTCAAGTTGGTATCAGAGCGGGATTGACCCGCTCTAGTTTCTGTCTCATCTGGTCTGCCACCATCCGTCACCGTTGTCCGCGGTTGACCGTTGTTAGTCACCGCCGCTATCCGCGACTGTCCAAGTTCATTTCATCTCGTTTTAGAACCACCTAATGTTTTTTTTAGCTACCCAACACTGTCAAACAACATTTCAACACTGTCTGCCACCGTTTGCAGTCTTCTGCCGCCGTCAATCGTCATCCGTCGTCGTAGTTCCGTCTGGAAACCACCAGATTCGGACTGCCTCTCCGAGCGATAGCCAACCCTACTGATGTCGAAGGCATAATCGTCGCCACGCGCCTCCACGCGTGTCATCTCAGTTCACAGCAGTGTGGCGTGTGTCGTCCATGCGCCGTCGTCTAGTCGTTGATTTGTCATCGCACCACCTTCATAGCCATCACTAGAGCCTCCTTTACTCGTTTTGACCTTCAAAACTTTGTTCCGGTGAACTCCAATAGCACCCCTTATGGAAATCTCCCTAGGATATTCGAAAATCGTCACTGTATTCTGAGATCCTCTCTGCTTTTTTTTTTATTCTCTTGATCAGATATGGCCACTGAGGTACTAGGAGTGCTATTTCATTCTCTAGAAGCCCCTACATTACTTTCGAGAAACTAAATGGCCAAAATTACTTATCTTGGTCTGCTGCCGTCGAGATGTGGTTTCTCGGTCAAAGACATCACGACCACCTTGAGAAAGATGGTAGCCACGTACCTTTAAAAAAGCTGAACAATGGAAACAAACAGATTTTCAACTATGTGCTATATTGTGGCAGTCGGTGGAACCACGACTTTTGATGTCCCTCCGAGCCTTCAAAACATGCCACTCGTTTTGGAAGAGAACTCAGAATATCTATGCAAATGATATCCAGCACCTCTATGATTCGGCGAACAAGTTGGCATCTCTGAAAATGACTAACCATGATATGATTTCATTCATGAATGACGCTCAATCTGTTGTGGAAGAACTTCGAATGTTCTTGGAAGTTGACTCTCTAGATGAAATAAAGAAAAAACATGACAAGTACTATATGGTGATGATCCTCCGTGCTATACATCCAGACTTTAATCATATCCAAGATCAACTTTTGACCTCTCATGAGGTTCCTTCCATGGACACTTTGATCTCCCGCATGATACGTGTTCTAACTCTTCAAACTCCAGAAACTCTTGCAGTAATGGAACCATCTGTCATGGTCGCCACCCGAGGAAGAGGAGGACGTGGAACTAGAGGAGGTGGACGTAGAGGTCGCGAGCGTCCTTAGTGTACGTATTGTAAAAGGATTGGTCATACCGAGGAAAACTGCTACACTTTACATGGTTTTCCTGCCAAAACAGCCAATGTCTCCTAGGCAGATACTACTGAATCCAAGTTCACTGAGGACGAGTATCAAGAGTACCTACGACTCAAGTCCAACAGCTTGGCACAGTCATCTCAAGCTCCAAGTACATCAACTGTTTGCATCTCTCAATCCATGGAAGGTCACAATTCATGGGTAATTGACTTTGGTGTTTTTGATCACATTTCTGGTAATACCTCCTTGTTCTCAACCATTTCATTCCGAGAAAAATCTCATTTTATAACCCTTGCGAATGGTTCTAAAACATCCTCAAAGGGAGTCAGTCAAGCCATCCTATCTCCCTCCTTAAATCTAAAATTTGTCCTTTTTGTCCCTAATTATCCTTTCAATTTAATTTCTTTAAGTCAGTTAACTAAAACATTGAATTGCTCTGTAACCTTCGATAACAAATCTTTTGTTATACATGAGCATGGCTCGAGGAGATAGATTGGAGAAGGATATGAAGCGGGCGGATTATACCATTTTGGATCTCGTCCACGTGTGTCATGTGTTGCAGCTCCCAATCCTAAAATGTTACATGATCGGCTTGGTCACCCTCACCTGTCCAAGTTAAAGAAAATGTTTCCTGAACTTAGTAGTCTCCAGACCTTAGAATGTGAGTCATGTCAACTAGGAAAACATGTTAGATCTACCTTTCCTAAAAGGTCTCAATCAAAGTGTACTTCTAGTTTTTCTATCATCCATTCCGATATCTGGGGACCTAGTCATGTCTCATCTTTTGGCTTTAGGTATTTTGTTACTTTCATTGATGAATATTCGAGATGTACTTGGATTTATCTTATGAAAGATCGTTATGAATTGTTATCCATCTTCACATCCTTATTGAATGAAATCAAGAATCAATTTGGTCAAGTAATCAAAATCTTAAGAAGTGACATGCCAGAGAGTACTTTTCGTCTATTTTTTCTAATGTTTTGAGTTCCCATGGTATCCTACATCAGTCTACTTGTCCTCATACGCCACAACAAAATGGCATAGCAGAAAGAAAAAATAGACACTTAGTTGAAACTGCTCGTACCCTTTTGCTTAGTGTCAACGCTCTTGTCCATCACTAGGGAGATGCCTTCTTAACTGGAGGTTTTCTTATTAATCGGATGCCATCTTCCTCTCTCAATCATAAGGTCCCTTTCTCCATTCTATTTTCAGATAATCCTCTCTTTCACACTTCTTCTAGAGTTTTTGGTTGTGTATTTTTGTTCATGACATGTCTCCAGGGTTAGATAAGCTTTCTGCTCGCTCTCTCAAATGTGTTTTCTTGGGCTATTCACGACTTCAAAAAGGGTATCGATGTTAGTCTCCTGAAACCAAGAAATATTACATGTCTGCCAATGTTACATTTTTTGAACAAACCTCTTATTTCTCTCCATTTGTTCAAGATGTTCATGTCATACAGCAGGTCCTTCCTATTCCTGTGGTTGAGTACAATATTTCCAATGTCCCTGTCATTCCAAGTCTCGATCAAAGTCCTCCTGAGCCATTATCTCCACTTATTGATTCTCTCCAACACAGGATGCCGACGAATAGTCCAGTTTTTCAAGAACATGGTGAATACCCTACTTCAGATTCTTCTACCTCATCTCTTGATCCCACGACTTCTGGTGAAAGTGATTCAAGTTGGCCCATTGCTCTCAGAAAAGGTACTCGTTCCTCTTGAAATCCACATCCCATTTATAATTTTCTTAGCTATCACAGATTATCGTCTTCCTATTGTTCACTTTTATCCTCAGTGTCCTCTGTTGTTATTCCCAAAAATGTGAATGAAGCACTTGATCATCCTGGATGGCGACAAGCCATGATTGCACAGATGTAGGCTCTTGAAAGCAATCATACTTGGGAGCTCGTGCCCCTCCCATCGGGCAAGAAGGTTGTTGGTTGCCGATGGGTGTATGCAATTAAAGTTGGCCCTGATTGTCAGGTTCATCGGCTCAAAGCCCGATTGGTTGCAAAAGGGTACACTCAGGTTTATGGCCTTGACTATTGTGACACTTTCTCTCCCGTGGCCAAGATGACTACTATTCGCCTCTTCTTTGCAATGGCAACAATACGTCACTGGCCGCTTCATCAATTAGATATCAAAAATGCCTTCCTTCATGGTGATCTTGAGGAGGAAGTTTACATGGAGCAACCTCCTGGTTTGTTGCTCAGGGGGAGTCTGGTATGGTATGCAAATTGCATCGCTCTTTATATGGCCTCAAACAATCACCACGAGCTTAGTTTGGAAAATTCAGCTCCATTGTTCAGAAATTTGGGTTAAGACATAGTAAGGCAGATCACTCAGTCTTTTACAAACATACCTCTCCTGAGAAGTGTGTCTACCTAATAGTATATGTTGATGATATTGTTATTACAAGAAATGATATTGCTGGAATATCTCAACTGAAGGAGCACTTGTGTAGACATTTTCAAACCAAGGATCTCGGAAGCCTCAAATACTTCTTGGGCATTGAAGTAGCTCAATCAAAAGATGGAGTTGTAATCTCCCAAAGGAAATATGCTCTTGATATATTACAAGAAACATGTATGATTGACTGCAGACCAATAGACAGTCCTATGGACCCAAATCAGAAGTTAACAACAGAAGAAGGCGAATTATTCTCTGATCTAGAGAGATATAGGAGGCTTGTTGGAAAGTTAATTTATCTCACTATTACGAGGCCTGATCTATCTTTTGTAGTTGGAATTGTTAGCCAGTTTATGCAGACTCCATGTCTTGGACATTGGAATGCTATCATCCGTATTTTAAGGTACCTCAAGAAGGCTCCAGGACAAGGTTTGCTATATCAAGATAAAGGAAATGTTCAAATCTCTAGGTATTGTGATGCTGATTGGGCAGGCTCCCCTATTGGCAAACGCTCTACTATGGGATATTGTGACCTCCTTAGAGGAAATGTTATCTTTTAGAAAAGTAAGAAGCAAAATGTAGTGGTCCGATCCACCGTTGAAGCTGAATATCGGACAAGGGCGTCTCTCACGTGTGAACTCATATGGGTAAAGCAATTTCTTCGGGAGCTTAACTTTTGTGAAATTCAGACCATGAAGATGTAGTGTGACAACCAGGCTGCTCTCCACATTGCATCAAATCCAGTGTTTCATGAGAGAACTAAACACAGAAATTGACTGCCACTTTGTTCGAGAAAAACTGATGACCAAGGAAATTTGTACTGAGTTCGTTGGGTCAAATGACCAACTTGCATATGTGTTGACCAAGTCATTATGGGGACCTCAGATTGAGTTCATTTGTTCCTTGCTTGGTTCATACAATTTGTATGCTTCAGCTTGAGAGGGAGTGTTAGAATTATTACTTCTATTGTATCATTAACCCTATGTATAGGGTGTAGAGTGTGGAAAACTTCTACTACTGTATCTATTGCTGTATCTAATTATACACCTAGGATCCTAGTGCAATCTCTTTGTATTCCATGTACTTGTTTCATTATAAATAAAAGAGAGAGAGTGGTCCTACAAATCCACTACTCATATATTTTCAGTCTCAATCTCAAGTATTGTACATAAAGCAACAAGTTCATTTAGAATGGCTAATAATCATTAGTCATTTACTTATATTTGCATATGTCTTGTAAAAGATTATTATTAGTGTTTGTGTGCAAATCCTTTTTGTTAAGACCCAAATAGTTTACTCTTGTCTAAAACCTCTATACAATCTCTTAGTGGATAAAGTTTTGATTATAATAAATATAAACAAATCATTACATACTATTACATGTCATCGTGTTATGATCATGAATCGTCTAAACTGTATTCTATGAAGTTGTAGTACCATCATACTCTCTAAAATTCATCAGACTTAAGCAAGATGATCTAGTGTTGTTCAATCAATAAGTGCTTGTGCTAAAAGTCATACTCACATCTTTTTTTACCCAAAGAAAAATATAAAGAGTAAGTTTATATTTGATTGTATATGCTTAACACATACTAGTGATCAATGTGATATTTTTACATATAAAGAAGCTATTAATTTAAAGAACATTATAATGTTTGAAACATTATAGGGATCCTAGATGTAAGAACAAGATAAAAAGAAGTGTTTTTTTTCTTAAGAGGAAAAAGTACATGCGTGTGTTTTGCCAGCTCATACACCTCACAATGAAGACTAAACAAATTTAAATTTGTTAACAAGTAAGGAAATATCCAGTATATCTCAAGTGTATCTTTGGTGATACTAATATATTACAACATTTGGTAATTATCGCTTGTATGCCAAAAAGGGGAAGAAGAAAAAAATTGCTCTAAGAAACAATTTCAGGAGACCACAAAATCAGAAAAACAAAAATAGAAAACAATTAACTTAGTAACTCACGATAAGTTACATCTTTCAGCCGAACTATTCTAGAAGGATGATACAAGTTAATGAGGCTGAAGACAAAAGACTTTTCCAATCTTCTCTCTCAATGATATCAAACTATCACATTAATACTTCCATTTGTTTTGGTTGGGAGTGTGAGGAGAGGAAATCACATGATGTTCACTCAGTTTTAGAACCAACTTCGGCAGAAGAGGTGTCCATATCATTCAGACCTAATTCTTCATTTTGTTCCCATGACCTCTCGTATTCCTCAACTGGACATTGCCAAACACAAAACCACAATACATCAAAAACTATGCATCACACTCTAGATAACCACAATCATATTTTCACATACACCACATTAGACCCGTTCATCACATGAAATCCAATTTTCAGCCTACTCAGGACCCACTGTAAAGCAAAAGGTTGCAGCACCAATCCCTAACAAGGGTAAATGTCTGAAATAAACTTAATTTTGTTTGTTTGTTCAGATGATGGTCTACACTGGATTCGGGTTTCTAGCAACTCAAATAGTGGAATCGAATCAGATATTTTATGGAATAAAAGATCCATGTTTAAACTTTCCATTATGTATAGAAAAAGAAAAAGAAAGGGAAAATTCCTCATGTCTATGATGCCAAAGATATGGACAGTGAATGAAATCAGTATTGCGATAGAAATGGAAAGGGGATAAAACAGATATTCACAAATTCAACTCAGAAAATGTCAACTTTATCTGCACAAAGTATAGCTTTATTTATCTGAGTTGGAAAACTTACATGCTAATTGTTTGTCCTCTTTCATATCATCAGTTGCAGGTGCTATAAAAGAATTGACTAATGCATCATCAAGAATTAGAGTCCAAGCTTCTTCCAAGCTAAGAAACTGCATACAATGAAAGGATGCAGATAAGAAAAATTGGGATTAAGACCTTGAACCAATAAGTTTAAATGGGTTGAGTAAAATCCAAGCCTTCAAATTCAAAGACAGGAATATGCAGTCTATTAGTGGTTGGTATTAGAGAAACATCCAACAAGTGATGTAGCTCAAAAGTAGCATGGAACATGACCACGGTCTTTGTTGCTCAGAAAGGGACCCATCTTGTAGAGTGCATTTGGTTAAAATTCCTTAAACCCTTTTCTCTTTGATATACAAAAGGAATCATCAGAAAACCCAAGTAAAAAACCTAACAACCAAAAAAAACAGAAGAGATAACATATAAGAGATAACATGTATATATCTCTATCACTCTTTGTTGTCCATTTCTTTTTTATGATAAAATTTATCAAACTGAAGTGTCAAGAGGGGAACAAAACAGGACAAAGTCTCCTCCTAAAAGAGAACCAGCAATACAAGAGGACCACTTTAGAAATACAAAAGAATTTACAATGCCTGATGTTATGTATTGCGCATCTTCCCTCTTTTTCCAGTCGGCCACAAGACATTGTGCAAAGAATAAATATAAAAAATTGCAATAATAACCTGATAAATAGAATTATAAAGTGGAGAAATTAAACCAACTCTCATAAATAGTCACGTGTTACCTTGTTTAGTCTTGTTTTAAAGTCTATCCACTTGCTTCTACTATTTTCATCAAAACTATCTCCAAAAGTAAAGCCATGGACCCTCTCAAGGCCTGAACATGCAAATTGTTGTAAAATCTGTTTATTACAAAATATGCAGTTGCATTTTGGCCATTATAGCTAGATCAGTTTCGATTTGGTATTTACAACAATATGATTGTTGTTGAGCTGTTACAGGATATTCATCATGAGCCATGAGATTTTAACCCATCACCATCCCTCATTCACACCTATAAATAGGTGATATAGTGCTCTCCTAAAACACACCTTCTCAATTCTCTTGGCTCTCTTCTCTCTCCTTTATTTTCTTCTGTTGTCCTAGGTTACTTCCTCTATAAAGAGGAGTATTTTCTTGCTAGTTCTGAGATCCTCAGGATAATCCGGGAAGTTTCTGTTGTATCCTAGGGGACTTGCGCAATACACTACGGATAAGTCCTTAAGGACAGTGAATCTACACACCTTAGGAAGTGCTATTTTGTTTTTGGTTAGTCAGTTTTCCAACACAAATCACATATAATTATATTCTACATTGATACATTCTAGAAAAAGTAAATAGATTATAGAGTTAAATATGTTTGTAGTCTCTAAACTTGACGCTTGGAATTCATCAATGTCCCAAACTTTGATACATTTTGGTCACCAAACTTTAAAAATAAATGCATTCCAGACTTCCATTTGAGCTGGAAAGCGTCAAACAATGTAAACAACTCAAACACTAGCTTGAAATGTCATTTGACACATCAAAAAAATTTAACACAGTTAGGTTAGAAGGATTATATCTATTCATTTTTAAAGTTTGGGGACCAAATTGTATCCAAGTTTGAAATAAGGAAAAATTCCAATTTTACATCAAAGTTTAAGGACTAAAAGCATATTTAACCCTAGATTATATTAAAAACTAAATCACACCACAGGATCAAGAACATCATAAACATGATAAAAGAGAACAGTTTATAAACTCCACCCTTCCAAAACAGATACAAATTTGGCAATTAGAAGACTTTCAAAACATATTTGAGATAGATTTTGGAATGAGAGAAACAAATAATGACATTAAAGTGGTTAAAATTGAAAGATCTATCGCAAAGAAAAATGTTTTCATCATTTTGTTACAATTGAAGCTGAACATAGTGTATGGGTACTATGATGTCCTTTCCTTTCACAAAGATGGCTCCTAATCCTCCTATCTCATTAGGATGGTGACTAGATTATAATTTATGTGATTGATAGAATGGATACTTACTTTCACCAATTCTTGTGATTAAACCTTCAACAGTTGTAACTATTCCTCCAAGGGTTCCGCTTGCCAGCTCCAAGTCAAGTTCCGGAACTTTTACACTTGCAGTATCAGACTAATCAAACCAAACTACTCAGTCAATAGATATAAAAGGTATAGATCTCAGATTGCATAATGTTTAAAATGGTCTGGCCTACATGGGTACCATCATGACATTTTTCACAGGTTATCTTTACAAGCAAGACTGTATGTGTATCATTACAACTTTTGACATATTATTGAAAACAGAACATGTTCATGTTAACGTTTCTAAGTTATCTTTTGATGAATCATTTCAGCCTTCTGATAACCCCAAAATGCGAATTTAATTCCTTAAAATGCTATAGTTCCATGCAAGTGAGATGTCAAAATAAATTGAAGAATAAAGCAAAATTTTAAAGTGGCACTGAAAGATCTCTCATGATTAGTTTCTATAGTTAGTTAATTTACACTTTCAGCAAAACAAGTTTAGAAGCTTACATTTTTCCCTACATTTGAAGGTTATAACCTCAATAACTAAAACCCAAAGTACCTTCTTTTTAATGAGATTTCTTTTACTGAACCCAATTTGCAGTAATTGCATACTAGAAGTAAGAAAATTAAGTGCTCCCTAAATGCAAGGATAAACTACAAGATCCATCATTCATCCCTAAACATATATAAATAAGAAAATACTGGGTTGAGATTAGTTAAGATCACGAAAAGAATAACAGACCTTTATTACATCACGGCTAAGGTCATTGACATTCTTCACAGAAAGAGTAATTTTCTTCCCCTTTTCAGGAATTCGTCCACCAGGTTTCAACTGCAAGGTGAAAATTAATTATATTCATGCCCTAAAAAGACAGCCACACTCAAGAATCAGCATATCTCAGAGTTGCGGTAGCCACAGGCATCACATGTGGATGCCATAACAATTACTTCTTGAAAGTAAGGAATATCTTTCCATTGTTAGGCTCAACACTGGAAGAAATACCAAGAATTGTTCATGCAACAATATAGGATATAAAATTGGCACTTCGCATTGACACAGTACTCAAGAAAGCAAATAAATATTATCGAGTTTTTACCCGATAAGTGATCCGAGTACATGTCAACATTGTAGACAGATGTTTCATTTTGACTAAGCACAACGTGACTAAATTTGAGCGCATACAGAGGTCAACACAATTTAAAAACTAAACCACACTCATCTCTTGAACAACAAATCCAGGAGATTGCTCCCCCATATGTTATCACTGACTGCCTTTTTTCATTTACTAGTATGTAAAGGATACCTTAGCCTCTACTTTTATAATATCTTCTCTATTAAAATACTTTTATTCATTTAAAAAACATCTACAAGGTATAATTGCTTACGGGTTTTCGATGAAGCTGTTTCCGGCAGGATCATCAAGAATAAAGGTGATAGTTGATTCTCCTGTTGCACAGGCTCGCAGTTTCACCAAGAACTGATCAATTGCTTCAGCGGTCTCTGGAGCTACAGGTAGAAAGCATAACAATAGTTAAGTTATTTAAAGAGAAACTCATATTTCAAAAAAAAAATAGCGCAGAAACAAATAGTACTTTGCGTTCCTCTTGAAGGGCCTGAAGTTCATCAGCTGCTCTCATAAGTATCCCTTCCACCTATAATTAAAGATCAAAAGATATAGTTGAATTATTTGACTACAAATTTTCAACAGTTCAATGTTCATGAATTTTCACAAAAGGAGCGTTACAGTTCTCTGATGCCTACAATTTACATTTCCAATTGTAGAAACTAAGAATAATATTCACGATGGGCATCATCCTGGCGACAAAAATACAGGGTGCATATGGAAACTGCCAAAGTTATGATATGATTGAGTCGGACCTAGAGCTTCAGAAATCTAAACTAAATCAAAATAACTAAATCAATAGACTAAAAGGATAGCAATCTCTTCTTTATAATTCAGCACTTGTTTTGACCAAACAGAAAGGACACATTGACATCTTTATTCACTAGATGACTATACACAGGCAGAGTAAATTTAGCCATTTTAAAATAAAAATGCAGTGTTGAGAATGGAGATTTCCACTACTGACAAAAGAAATAACAGGTAACTCCCCGCCCTAGCCAGGAAAAAAAATTGAACAAGCAAACCTGTCATTGTCAGGAACAGAAAACAACAAAGTAAATTGAAATATGTATTAGAAGTAGCGTTGACAGACTACCACACTGAGCCTCTGGTGGAATCTCAAAATTCAGTTCAGGTATCTGCACAATCATACATATAAGCAAGGTTCCCTTTGAATAACTTTATTACAAAGTAGAAAATGAATTTTCCAATAATAGAGCTAGATTAGTCACTAAAATTTAGAATCAACATTTTAAATTGCTTAGTTCACAAAAATATATATCTTTCTAACTATCTAGATAGATAGCAGATAGATAAATAGGTAGGTAGGTAGATAACTTGAGCTCAACTAAGACTATGTGGCTTAGCCCTAAGACTTCAACGAGACAAGAACCACAGTGTCAATGAACTAAAGAATTTTCAAGATTACAATCTAAATAGGAAACAAACTACACAAGTTTAAATAGATATAAAGAAAATAAACAACAAATTTAAATACCTTAATGGTAGCAGATTCTGATTTAACCACTTGACGATTTAGCATCTACATTCAATAAACTTGTCAGACACTTGTATAAACAAATTATCATAATGGTAAACAAAAAAACAAGCTTACAAATAAAAATAAAATAATCCCAAGTAAGCATACATAGGCCATAATTTATCCTATACGGCTATTTCCTGGAGGAGCTTCTGTTTCATACAATAAGACCTACTGTTTAGTGAAAACTTAGTATATGAATCAATGTTCTACCAAGGACAATTTAAATTTTCATATTTCTTTCCCTATTTTGTATGACAAACATGCATATACTATTTTCAAAAAGCCTCTTAGCTTCATAATTAGATCTGTAATCCCAGTTTGACCATTTCTTTTGTAAACATGGTGAGAAAAGGGGCAAGAAAAAGCTGAACTAGGACTGCAGCATTCTTTCCAGATTCCACCACTGAGGTGCCTGTCTTACTTTATTCAGTAAAATGCTCACAATATACCAGTCATGCCAGTTGCAGTGTTTTGCAAACATCATCATAAGGTCCTAAGACTGGAAAAGTCACCGGCAGGAGGAAGGAGGCAGGATGCCTAAGAGAACAAAGTAAGACTATAATATTAAAAAAAGAAATAGTTCATTATAGTGCCACGCCAGAAAGTTCTTTTAAAATTTGAACGGATGTTACTATCCTATGGCCTCATTGAGAATGGCTTTTAGTTTTTCAGCACAGTTTTCAGTTGTAAATTTCAAAACAAAGACAATATTAGTAGTAGTGATGATGACTGTGTTGGCAGAAATAGTGACAGTAGTCGTGGAAATAATGATGATGGTGATAGAGGATGTGTTTCAAAATTAAGTGAAAAAATATTCCAAGCTCCATTTTGGCTAAATGCATTTTGTTTTGAAAATTACATTTGAACTGAAAACTCCCAGTCACCCAAAATGGGGCTTACAATATTTCAATGTCTAGATTAAAATTTTCACCAGGTTGAGTATGGAAGAAGACTGAAGAGCACAATCATGCTCTAACTCACCATTACTGATTTTACTAAGCTTCTCATGATTAACTTTTGCCATGCATTTGTATCATTGTATGCATGCTTATCAAAATTGAGAGTAGCCATGCATTTGTATCATTGTATGCAGGCTTATCAAAATTGAGAGTAGGAGTTAAAACAAACATAAACACTCCAACATTGTCTAACATAGTTAAACAAACCTATAGGCTCGTGCAAAATCGTGTACAATTTGAGTTTTGGATTGATTTAGTGAGCTTGGTTGGACAGTACGAGAAAGCCAAAATTGGCCCTGACTCAATTTGTTTTGGGCCTATGTAGAACACACATTTTGTGATTCACTAGTTCTCTCTTGTGAGTCTCTGTCCATTTGGGTGTCGACTATGTTACTATGTTATTTTATTGTTAACATTTTTTATGGTAAGCAAACTCTTACGAGTTTAAGACAAGTTTACAAAGCCTCCACGTGCTTCTATGAACTCCTAAGTTTGACAATCTTGATTGCATGCCATCTTGCTTCAAATAGTTTCACATCATTACATGATAAATGTCTTTTACAATTTCAACTCGATATTCTACCTAGGATGAGGAGGAGATTAGAAACTCGTAGATAGGGGATCTTAACTTGGATGGTAAGATCTTAGGATTTTACCTAAAATACAAAATTATACATATATAGTACATATGCATAAGAATATCATAAACAAAGAAAATAACCTCTTAAATCACAGTATTAAAACAAAAGTAGATTTAAAAATTATAACAATAGTAAGTCAGTATCCAAATAGTATAATCAGAAATGTGGGAAAGAAATACTTAATACTATTTTTTTTTAGTTGACTAGAAAATTATGCTGTTGAACTTTCCTATAATTTAAGTTTGGGATTTAAGTTAACCACACAATACTTATTTGTTAAGTAAAATTTTCCAAGCCTTATGCGGGATTTATACTCACCCACTCACACCTATCACAATGAGGGTTCACCGACTCACACCTATCACAATGAGAGTTCACGAGGCTGCAAATTATGGTGGGCCAGGGTTGTCCTTAATTAATGTGCATTAGAGCCGCCAACCCCTATTCCAAGGCCTATCAGTCTGGATTCGGCCAATGCAGGTGACCCAGCAATTGTATGGGAAGGATTACCGTCATAGACTTTGAGCTTAGTGCCATAATCAATCCCACAAAATTAACTTGTATGGGAAGGATTACTAAGCTGAAAATGTTGCTACAGTCAAAGGAAGGTGCAATAATAGAAGTTAAAGGTGGCACTAGTCTAGGAAACAATGGAATCACAGAGTTGAGGTATGCAGTTGTGACAAAGAAAAGGTTGAGTGCAATACGGAGAAGGTTACTACGAATGGGTTGGTAGGGCTTCACAAATGAGAAGAAAGGGATTTCCCAGGGTGTGTTCAACTCATGGGACAGCATGATCCTACAAGGTAAATGTTGATTCTAACACCAATGGTCTTCTAACTTAAACATGGATGCTATTTAAGAGAAAGACATCAGCAAAAGTATGAAAAATCATCCTTCAAAATAGGGCAGTCACTAGTGTCAAGAACCCCAGCATGGACATTAACTGAATGGAAAGAAGATAGCTGATAAAGAGTATTGGAGTACCTCCATCCATATCAGTATTGTATGTACCATGATTACTACAACATGTTTTAGAATTCATCTAAGGCCATATATGTTTTGTTATATCATTTATAATAATCATTTGGGGATGGGGAGCCGAAATTTGAATAAACCCAACCTTCTGCTCGCCTGATGTGATTGCCAAAATGTAACGACAACCGCGTGATTTCACCAGCAAACTGTACTTCATTGTTCCTGACAGATAATAATCAATAACTTATGAGAAAGATTAAAGGAACCAATAACATTCAACGCACCAATAATCATAGACTAAAAGGCTTACCTCTCACCACAGTGTGGACATCCAAAAGCTGATAGCAAACTCTGCAGGAAAGGTAAATGTGGCGTGTGTTATATTTAAGAAAACAAATGGACAGACAAAACAAAAGAAACAGCAGATAAAAATAACAGTATGTAATATGATCCATTATCTAATTTGTGAATCAATAATGCTAATTCATTTGATTGAAATATGTAACAAAAAACTTCAGGAAAAAAAAAAAGTGAATGAGGCCTAAGCATAAGGATAACAGAAATAAAGGTGAAATTTAACTACATATATGATATTCCCAATACCTATCAATGAAGGATCAAAAACAGTAACCACTTGCCAATCACAAGAGCAGATGGAGCAAAAGACAAGACATACCTTTTTGAACTGAGGAATTAAAGTCAATAAAAATCTTGTAATCCCCTGACAAACATGACAGAAATTCAGGTCAGGTGATAAAATTTAAAAATTTTGGATGAAGATACAATATTAAGGCTTAGGGTGTACTTGAATCATTTCTTCACTAATAAATAATTGTTTCATTGATTTTTAACATGGTCATATGGATAGAACAACACAAAAGATGAAACACACAAAAAAGTCTAAATATTCATTACTAAATTACTCGGGTAACAATGTCGCTTGTAAATAAATGAAGTACTAACTATTCTACTAGTCCTAGTCCGTAATTAAGAGCTTAATTAAGTTCCCAGTACATGAAACTTCACATAAAAAAATTGATTATTAAATTAAACTAGAAAATGGTTAACACTGATACTTTTCTGCCAAAAGCTTATGCTAAACAAATAGTACTATTACAAGTCACTTTTACAAACTTGGGCAAAGTGAAAACTACATTACCTCATTCAAGCAGTTGTAAGTTCAAAACGGTGTTCAGTACCACCCCACAAACCCCAAACCCCAACTAAACGCGTTGATAGATAAATTAAACACCGCACCGGCTCATAAATTAAACGCATCGAAGCAAGAGGAGAAAAAAACAAGGTGCATGGTTTAGAACATGAGAAGGTTCAGAAACAAGCGCAAAAAGAATGGTGTACTGAATACAAATTAAACGTATTGACGCAGGGGAAGAAGAAAACGAAGCGCTGACATTGCAATGTTCACCGAGTGAAGAAAAAGATAGTATAAGAATGGAGAATTGAATCGTTGAGTTAACCACACAGGAGGTGCGAGAAAAAGTAGAAAGGAACACTGTGAATTCATTGAAAAGCCAAATGAAAAGCAAGCGGTGGCGGAAAATGGGAGAAGCTTACGTTTTCACCACACCGCATACAAAGACTATCGAGGCTGTAGAGTGGAGCGTCACCATCCTCAGCTGAAACGGCTTCCACAACCGATCCTACGTCCACGATTTTCTGGCTTCTCGCATTCCCTTCCATTACTCAATTCCACGATTCCCTTCGCGTTATTGTTAGAACCTTCGATTTCAAGCAGTGACGAGAGTTCCTGCTGCGAAGGAGAATTCTGAGTTTTGAAGAAACCCTCGTGGCAATTGTTTTCGAAAGAGTTCGTGCAGAGAAGAAAACGGCGTCAACGACCTCTCCCGGTCGCGCAGCAGTGGCTCCGGTAGTTGATATGCTGGCGCAAAAGAGTAGAGTGTCTTGCAATGCTGAATGAAGAAAGAAGTGATTGTAATAAACTCAGTTCGATAGGAGCACCTCCAGAATCGTTAAAAGAGAGAAAAAATAGAAAATAAGTTTAATCGTGCATTTGGTTCTAGCGAAATCTTAATTTGATATTTCTATTCTTTTTCATTTTAATTTGGTCCCTTGGAAATTTAATCTCAATGTAGTCCTGTCTGTTAATTAGTGATATAATAACAGCGTTAAATAGCATGTGTAAGTTCCTCAGTTTTTTTAATTTTTTTTAATTTTTTTTAATTTTTTTTTTAATTTTTTTTAATTTTTTTAATGTTTTTAAATTTTTTATTTTTTTTAATTTTTATCTTTTTTTAATTTAAAAAAAATTACAGCATGTCAAGCTATCATCATGCCACATAGCAGTGACAAAGTGATGTGACAGTGACAATGACACGTGTCACTTATGTCATTTTCATTTTCTCAATTTGGTCCCTTTATTATTTTAATTTTTGTCTCAATTCAGTCTCAATCTTTTGTAAAAATTTAACAATTTTGTTTCTCTCCAAATTGAAATCAAATTTAATTTAATTTTTATATAAATGTACACAAATATTTCTATCAAAATTGATATTTCAAGTAAATATTTTTAACAAAATTAAGTTCATTTAATTAAAATTTTACATTGAATTTTATTTAAAATTGTTTTAAAGTTGTTAATAGAAAATAATGTTAATAGAAAAAAAATCATAAATTAATAGTTCATGTAACAATAAAAGACATATAAATTTAAAATTTGAAAATAATTTTAACTAAAATTGAATGTGAAACACAAATTTAAATAAACTTAGCTATGTTAAAAATATATAATAAAAATATCAATTTGAATAAAAATATCAAATTTAAGAAAAATATTTGTATAAAATTTATATAAAAATTAATTTTTGTTTTAATTTGGAAAGGGACAAAATTGCACTATTTTTACAAAAATAAGGACTAAATTTAGACAAAAATTATAATACAGGGACCAAATTGAGACGGAGGAAATGACACCTGGCATAATATTGACACCTGTCATTGTCACTGCCACATCACTTTGTCACGGTCACGTGGCACGATGACAGCTTGAAACGTGGCAAATTTTTTTATTTTTAAAAAAAATCAAAATAAAAAAAATTCAAAAAAAAATTCAAAAAAGAATCAAAAAATTGAGAAACTGACACGTGGCACCCTATTTAACGTTGTTACTATACCACTAACGGAAAGGACTACATTGAGATCAAATTTCCAAAATAGGGACCAAATTGAGATGAAAAAAATAGGAACCATATTGAGATTTCACTATGAAAATAGGAACCAAAGGTATGATTAAACCTAGAAAATACAAGGGAATAGAAGGTTCATTAATTCTCAATGCCCTAAAAAATCATGTCCAAAGGATTTTCTAATAAATTCCTTATTCTTAGGTTAGGTAACCAATCATTAGCCGACTCCCATTTTTGAAAGAATTAATGTAAGACCTGTGAAAATTAAATAATTAATTAATAAATGCGGGTAGTAAGAGCCTTTAAGACATTAATTATTGATTTATATGATGTAGAAAAGTATTAGCTCAAGTGTTTGAGAGTACTTAATTACCTAAGAGGACTTAGGTTTGAGTCTTATGTATGTCAATTGTGTGTTATTTAATTTAGGTTAAAATACTCCATTGGTCCTCGTTTTTGTTCCAAAATCTCAATTTGGTCCTCATATTTTTATTAGTCTCAATTAGGTCCTCAATTTTGTAAATTAGTATCAATTAGGTCTTTTCCGTTAGTGTAGAACTAACACCGTTAAGTAGGTGTCACGTGTCAGCTCCTTGTTTTTTTGAATTTTTTTTATATTTTTTAATTTTTTTTAAATTTTTTAAATTTTTTAAAAAATATATATATTTATGCCACGTGTCATGTTTGTAGTGTGCCACATGTCAATCTAATATGGTGACATATGTCAAATTATTGTACGAATCTCAATTTGGTCCTATATTTGTTAATTTGATTTGATTTCAGTCCCAAATTTTTAAAAAAAAAATTAATTTCATGTGCTCCAAATTTAGACAAAATTTAATTTTTATATAAATGTAATGATGATACTTTTATTACAAG
Source organism: Vigna unguiculata (assembly GCF_037176805.1). NCBI lineage: Eukaryota > Viridiplantae > Streptophyta > Magnoliopsida > Fabales > Fabaceae > Vigna > Vigna unguiculata. Next base: position 10,346,627 of record NC_140799.1, read on the forward strand.
TGATATATCTATTACATATTTTTAACAATATTTAATTTATTTAAATTTATATTTTACATTAAACCTTATTTCAATTTTATTTTAAAATTATAAATATATAGATTAATAAATTTATATTCAAAATATTTGTATAACATTCTATATTAACAATATTTTAGATTTGGCTTAAAAATAACAATTTTATAAATTCAAATGTAAAAATTTTTAAAAAAATTATAACAAATTAAAATGAATATATTTCAAATTTTAATATTAAATACAATTAATATTATTAAAATATTTAATAAAAATATCAATTTTAATAAAAATAATCATAACATTATATAAAAGTAAAATTTGGTCTAAATTTGGAGTGCCTAAAACTGAACATTTTTAAAAAATTTGGGATTGAAATCAAATCAAATTAATAAATATGAGGACCAAATTGAGATTCATACAATAATTTGACACGTGTCACCATATAAGATTGACACGTGGCACACTACAAACATGACATGTGGCATAAATATTTTAAAAAAAATAATTAAAAATTTAAAAAATATTTAAAAATTTAAAAAAAAATTCAAAAATTCAAAAAAATATATTAAAAAAATTCAAAAAAACGAGGAGCTGACACGTGGCACCTACTTAATGGTGTTAGTTCAACACTAACGGAAAGGACCTAATTGATACTAATTTACAAAATTGAGGACCTAATTGAGACTAATTAAAATACGAGGACCAAATTGAGATTTTGGTACAAAAATGATGACCAACGGAGTATTTTAACCTTTAATTTATTATTATTTTTAATAATATGCTTGATCATGTTGAGTGATAATATACTTATAGAATTATATTAAATATCATAAAACATGAATTGGTTTGATGGTTGTGTATTGAATTGAACATTGGCATGGTTATGGGTTTGAACCTTGGTAATTTTAAATTAAAGTTCTTTTTTGCTAAAATTAGTTTTGGCATGAAGGTGAAAGGGTGGAGAAAACCCTAAATGAATGATCAGCCAAGGGAGGTTGGGAAAACAGTCCATAAGTGACTTTGAATGACAATTAAAATTAGTCTTAATGTCATTTTTGTTTAAGACACCATTAAAAGACAAATTGTGAGAGAATAGAGGGGTTTGGAGGCTGAATATTTTAGAGCATTGTAAGGTGCACGAAATTAAGGAAAAATAATGATTAGTAAGTGAATTAGAGGAGCTAAATTGAGGTGGTGCTAAGGAGACCATTGGTGATCAAAGGGGGAGCTCTAGCATTTGTGTTTTAAGCAAGGAAACCAGGTTAGGGGAGCTTTTACGCTTTAATTGTATGTTTAATTCTGATTTTCATGCTAAATATAGTAACCTTACGTGTTACCTTTATTTTAAATTCGATTGGCATGCTAAATAAAGTAATTTCATGCGTTGATTATTTTAAGTCTTGGCATGCTAAGTATGGTATGATTATGTATGAATTGTTGTATTCCAATTAAAGTTGTGGTTATAGGAAATTTCAGAAATTGTCTGGTCGGCGATGAACTGCCGCCAGACGATTCTTTCCTCTTTTAGGAAATTCAGGGTTCCTATAGAGGAACCACCTGCCAGAAATAGTGTAAAATAGCTTGTTGGACCACTGTTGACCAAATCTTTGCCCAGAGTTGACTGGTTGACCAGTGTTGACTCGTTGACTGTCCAACGAGAGGCTGCCACGTGTTAGAGCAGTCTCTCTCCCAAATCAGATTTCCTTTCCGTAATTAAGGTTTGGCTGTCGTGAGCGCAAGGTGCGTTTTGCAATCCAAGGGTGGCCACTATTTTCAGATGAAAGACGTGTTCGGCGACGCGTTTTGCCGCTGTTGCGGTGCGGACGACACGAGGCATACATCCTAGTGGCAGTGGTGGTGCTTATGGCCGCAGATCAGAGGTTGCGAATGGCAGAGGCTTTGCGTTGCATCACAGAATCATGGTTTCCCTCATGGTGAAGGAGATCAACGAAGTTTGGTGGTGGCTTCGCAAGTGGTTTCGCGAGTTCATGGTGATTGTTGGGGTGGTTGTCGCATTGACGAGGTGCAGGTTCGTAGAAGGTCGCGACACGCGCAGACTTGAAGCTGTGCAGAACGGAGGCACTCCGACGGTGCAACGGTGGTGATTCTAGAGCGAGGGCGAACAGTGATGGTAGCGTGATGATGGAGGAAGAAGGTGCGACGGCCTTCGTGTTTGCGAATGCAGGTGAGGTTCTAGCAGCTCATCCGAGAAGAGGGTGCAGCCATGGATTCCAGCGTGAGCTCGAGTGGTGGGTGGCAACAGGAGACGTCAGAGAAGATGGTGGTGCAAGTGGCGCATGTGGTGCGCAGTTGGAGCGGCAATGTTCGTCTTGGACAGCGGAGGCATCACGGTTGCGCAGAAGGTGAAGGGTCGAACGGATGGCAGTGTGACATGGTGGCTGCTTTCCGGCGTGTGCAGCGGTGGCCAAACGTGTTCGTGGCGGCCATGGAGGTGGCGACTAGGAGTGTGGCGACTGCGGAGTGGGTTGGTGTAGAAAAGAGAAAAGGAGACTAGGGTTAGGGTTTGTGTTGGGAAGGAGATGATGACGTGGCAAACATTGATTGGTGATTTGAGTTAGTGGAGGATTGATGATGTGGCAAATTGTCATTGGTTAATTTAGTAAGTGGAGGATTTCCACATGGCGAAATCTGGTGGACTAGAGTTTAAGTGACATTAGGGTGCAATTTAGTAAAAAGGAGGGGTGTAGAACAGAAATTGAAAGTCCAATTACAAAAAGAGGTGTGAACCTGAAAACAGGGGGTGCAGTTAGCTCTAGAAATGTCCTTTTTCAGAAATAGATAATCCAATTGGGAAAAAGGGGTGTAAACATGAGAATTAGGGGTTTATTTAGTACCTGAACTATTCCTCTCCAAAATTCTTATTTTGGGACTTAATTTATGAATTAAAATATTCATTATTTACACTCTTAAGGACTTAAATTAAATTACAGTGCATTATTAAACTCAAGAATATCCAATAATATAGTATGCAACTAAATACAATTTTTAAGCGTAAAAATAATATTAAATTCCCAAAAATTTAATTATTGAATGTGAGCTAAGGTTCGACTCATCATACCTTCCAGGTGATCTGGAAGCATGCAACACCTGGTGGTACGTGTCCCTCACCATGTGATTTTACTGTAACAGTATTGGTGTTCTTATTCTTGATGTGCGTGATCTACAAAGCTTTAGTGATGCATTAACGGTCGACTTGCTAGTGTTCCTTGAGTTGTGGCTCGGAACGTATCCCTTGAGTTGTGGCTCGGGATAGGGGTTAAGCACGTGGCATTCTCTAGGTTGTGGCCCGGAATGACGTCCCTTGAGTTGTGGCTTGGGATAGCGGATGAACACGAGGAACTCTTGAGTTGTGGCTCGGGTTGGCGAGTGTTGCCAGTGTGAGTGTGCTGGTTGTGGCCAATACGAATGGGTCTAGATGGATTGCCCTCCTCAGTAATTAGCTAACGAGTTTGGTAGTCTTGGGACGTTACGAACTATGTTCATATATAGGAACTCCACCTGGCGTTACGGTGTATGATCCATAGCATGGTTTCCCGTACGTGCTCTATCGGTTGTGGCTGATAGGTATGGCAGCAAGACATCTTGAGGTAATTGCTATAAGACGTAGAACACGATTATTATGGTAGTGGCCATGTGGTATGGGATCAAAGAAATAGATTCATTTGGTGTGATTGTGTGATATATATAACAATGCAATATTTATATATATGTGGAATTCGTTAGCTCACTCTATCTGTTTGTGTTTGGCGATGATCATGTACGCGGTACACATGAGCAAATGATATTGCAGGTGGATCTGGTGAGGTCTAGAGACGGAGCAGGGCTAGTATTGGGAGAAGATTTTTTGTTTATCAGAGTTTTTATTATGTTTTGGAACAATTGTAATATTTTATATTATTAAACTTGGTTTTATAATTATGGATTGTGGACTATTGTCTGTGTAATAAAAGTTTTAAATTTTCTCGCGGTTTTGGGAAATGATATTTTATTAAATGCAGTTTAATTATATTTCTTTATTTTATTATTTAAATTCGTAATATCCGGTTGGGATGTCACAATTAACACGTAAAAACCTATTCTATTCCTGTCCTTAATTATTACATCACAAAATCTTTCATCTACTTGGACTTTATCTGATTTCTCTTAGCTCTTGTTTGCTGAAATAACGGGCTCCTATACTCATTCTCACCCAAGTCATCATATTCCTCATTGGGCTCATCCTCTTCTATCACATCCCTTTTCTATTGGAAAGACACCTTGTCCTCAAGGTGGAAGATGGGATATGCTGCTGAAAACTCAAAGAGCAATTCCCGAGTGGAGTCCTCAAGGTACATGCCCTTCCATTACACGAGAACTTGTGTCTCTACGGGTGTCTCTTGGTTTTCAACATCCAAAATAGCAACAAGTTTGATTTGTGGCTGATTACCCACGGTTGTAGGTGGAAGGTCCAATGGAACATCATCCACGCTCCCCACAAATGGTTTGAGTTTGGAGACGTGAAAAACAGGGTATTTTAGACTCTACAAGCAGTTGTAATTCAAAGGCAAAGTCTTGCACGCAGATAATTGGGAAAGGACCATAAAAATGTTGAGCCAGTTTTTTATTACGGGAGTTTTTCACAGAAAATTGACGATAAGGTTGGAGCTTAACCATAACAAGATCACCCACCTTGAAGGAATAGTCAATGCGGTGCTGATCATAGTAATACTTTTGGCATGCCTGTGCTCGCTCTAGGTGAGCCTTAAGCTTGGATAAAATGCGGTCGTGACCAGTCAACTCGGAATCAACAGCCTCGATGCGTGAACTCCCAGCTATGTATTGAGAAATATATGGGGGTTGCTTGCCATAACCGACAAAGAAAGGACTCAAACATGTCAAAGAGTGAATAGTAGTGTTGTAATGAAACTCAGCCTAAGGTAGAAAACGCCCCCAACCTTTGGGTTCAACATGAACGAAGGCTTGTAAATACTATTGTAGTAGCTTATTAACATTTTCCGTTTGACCGTCACTCTAAGGGTGATAAGTTGTAGTCATTCGAAGTTTAGTACCATTGAGTTTAAAAATCTCCTGCCAGAAATGGCTCATAAAAATTGAGTCTCGATCAGAAAAAATGCTACAAGGCATGTCATGTAGTTTACAAACTAGCGTTCCAAAAAGACCAGCCTTTCTAGCTACGGTAAAGGAAGTGCGAAGCATGCCAAAGTGCGCCACCTTAGAAAAATGATCGACAACAACGAAGATCACCGTATGGCCTTGGAATGAAGAAAGCCCTATGATGAAATCCATAGAGACATCCTCCCATACACCTGTTGGAATCGGTAGGGGCTGAAGCAACCCATAGGGACGGTGTGTAAGAGTCTTAGTACGCTGGCAAGTTAGGCAAGATAAGACAAATTGCACAACATCTGTTTTCATGCCTTTCCAATAGAAATTCTCACAAAGACGACCATATGTTCATTGGATACCCGCATGCCCTCCAATTCTTGAACAATGAAACTCATCCAACAATAGAGAATAAAAGGATGAAAAGGGGGTAAGAAAAATCTTGCCCTTGTAAAACAAGATGCCTTGTTTCATTTGGAAGTGCGGGTGTTGTGCTGGTTGTTGTTGCACCTTGGCAACCAAGTCTGAAAGCTCAGGGTCAATGGAGTACAATTCTTTAAGCTTGTCAACAAAAGTGAAATGAGGGATAATGAGCCTCAATAGTGTTCCACTTGTTTCATGCACTCTAGACAATGTGTCAGCCACCTTATTAGTTAAACCGGGCTTGTACACAATTTGATAAGTGTTGCCCAATAGTTTTGCCAAGTAATATTGTTGTTCCAAGGTTTGAATTACTTGTGTCATCAACTCTTAAGGCTTCGTTGGTCAGTATGAATAATGAATTTGCGGCCTAGCAAATAAATCCTCCACTTTTTAACTGCAGCGGTTATGGCATGTAGTTCACAGACATACGTGGACTCTAACAGAAGATTTGGGCATAATTTCTTGCCAAAGAAATTGATAAGGTGATTGTGTTACATTAAGATTGCTCCTATCCCTACTCTAGAAACATTTGTTTCTACAACAAAGACTTGCTCAAAATCAAGAAGTGCAAGTACTAAGGCTGTAGACATTGTAGATTTGAGGTTATCAAAAGCCACCTATGCAATATTTGTCCATGAAAAAGAGTCATTTTTTAGCAATTTCGTGAGTGCGGCAGCAATAAATGCATAATGCTTAGCGAATTTGCGGTAGAATCCCGTGAGTCCCAAGAATCCGCAAAATTGCTTAACGTTAGTAGGTGAAGGCAAAACAAGCATAGCTTCCACCTTTGATGGATTAGGACCAACACCCTGCTCTGAAACAATAAGACCAAGATACTCAATTGTAGGTTGTGCAAAAGAGCACTTAAACAACTTAAAAAAACTAATTTTGTAACAGTCACTCAAAGACCAGTTCAAAGTGAGTAATATGTTCTAGAGATGATTTATTGTAAACTAGAATGTCGTAAAAAAAACAACGACAAACTTCCTGAGAAATGGTTGAAGCAAGGGTTCATGGTAGACTGAAAGGTCGCAGGAGCATTACACAAGCCAAACGACGTAACCAGAAATTCATAGTGGCCTATATGCGTACGAAAAGTCGTTTTGTGGACATCATCCAGATGCATACTCTGATGGTACCCAGAGCGGATATCCAACTTAGAAAAACACTTGGTCGCAAACAATTCATCTAACAATTCGTTGATTAACAATATAGGAAATTGATCCTTACATGTAATAACATTAAGAGCTCTGTAATCTACACAAAATCGTCAACTCCCATCCCATTTTTTGACCAAAAGTACAGGTGAAGAGAAAGGGCTTGAGTTATTCCGAATAAAACTCGAATCTAACATTTCCTAGATTAAGCGTTCCATTTCCTGCTTCTGAAAGTGAGGGTACTATAAGACCCGCGAAATTTAATTAATTAAATAAATAATTAATTCATAAATGCGAGTAGTGGGAGCCTTTATGACATTAATTGTTGATTAATGTGACGTGAAAAAGTACTAGCTCAAGTGATTGAGTACTTAGTTATGTTGAGATGACTTGGGTTTGAGTCCTATGTATGCCATTTATGTGTTATTTAATTGATTATTATTTTAGTAATATGCTTGATCATGATGAGTGATAATATAATCTTAGAATTATAACGAAACATGAATTGGTTGAATGGTTATGCATTGATTTGACATTGGCATGGTTATGGGTTCTAACCTTGGTAGAACCAAATCAAACTTTCTTTTTACCAATATTCTCTTTGGCATGAATGTGAAAGGGCAGAGAAATCCTAGCTGACAAGGGAGCAACTAAGAGGGGCTGAAAAATAACTCATAATAGTCCTTGAATGGCAATTACCATCATCATTAAACCAAATTTTCGTTTTTGGTCATTAACCACCATTAATACCTAATTAAAAGGCCAATTAGAGGTGAGAAGGAGGGTTTTCTGAGTCTGCCCTTGTAAAGCATTGTGAGGAGAGAAAATTTGAGTGTGCATTGTGCTAACTGAGTGAGAAGGAGAGCTGAAGTGGGGAAGCTCAAGGAGAGTATTTTTATCAAGGAAGAAGCCAAGAATCTTCAAGTTTTGGCAATGATATCCAAGTTAGGGGAGTTGTAACCGTTCTTTTAATTTGTATCGCTTAAATGGTATGAAAAGTATGATTAATTGGATGCATATATTCTTTTTATGGTACGAGTTTCGTGTTTTTGGAATTTTCCAGAAACTGCCTGGCGGGTGATGAACTGCCGCCAGGCAACTCATCCTTTCTTTGTGTGTTTTTGGGTTCCTGAAGAGGAACCGGTTGGTGATATGATCCTGACCGCTAGGTGACGCGTGCCTCAACCTAGTTTTTCTGGGGTTTGTTTGAATGGCTTGGCAGTGATGAACATCCGTCAGGCGACGCGAGTCATTTTGGCTCGATTTTGATGTTTTGATGCGTATGGGTTGATTCTGATCGAGGAAACATGGGGCTCTATTAGTTGGTTGGTTTTTGAGCGCCATATATTGTTGAGTTACATCGCGTTGGAAAGTAATGGTATGAAATGCAAGGAATATTGTGTTTAGGGTTTGGAAGGGATTGGAATTTTGCGTTAAGATTAAAGGATGCAGGAATTACTCTAAGGAAACTGGAATTTCATAATTAAATTAGTATTAGACCTCTTTGGTAGCATGACTGATGGGTGGATCGTGAAAAATACTCAAAAGGGTGGATTTTCATGGTGGTTGGGGTCTTCCTAGGTGCTAGAAATTCTGGGAATTTCCCAGAATACTATGCGTCGCCTGGTGGTACTGAGGGAGCCGCCAAGCGCCAGCATAGTGAATTACGCACTGCGTGGCTGGGAGATGAAATGAGGGCCTGGGGACTCTATGGGGATGTGTCATTTACGTCAATGGAATTAGGAAACTTAGAGTAAGGAAAAAATGGAGAATAAAATATGTGGCAACTATTATGAGTTAATCTATGATTGCATGATAATTAGGAGAAATTGTGATATTTATCTCGGTCCAAAATAGTAATTAAACTTGTAGTGTGAGTGGATTGGCAATAACACGAGAATAAAGAGTTGGAGTATTTTGTGGGTGGCCGAGTTAGTCATGGTTCAATTCAAGTAGTAAAAATGTGGTACTCTGTGGCAAGAGACTAAGAGAGAATGTAGTAGGATGGAAATAGAGATTCAGTTATGTTTAGAAGGAAGCGAGCATTGTGCATCAAGAATGAATGAAAATATGAGTATGAGTACATGAAAATCTCATTGGGTGACTTATTTAATGAATGGGGTATGTGAAGATGAAATATGATAGTTGCAATTAGTGTGATAATCAATAATTAGGATTATGATGCGCTGGTTGAGTGGCTAGGTGAGTTGAGGGTGTGAGCAATTGTACCTGAACCTAAACCAAAACTGGTATTGCACTAGTACTAGTGTAGTGCCTGGCAACGGTATGGGAACCGCCAGGAGATAGCTACAATTCCAGAGGGCAACAGGAATGTGTGGCGCCTGGCAGTGAAGATCGTCTTGCCAGGTGATACCTGTGGAGGCAATGTGTACAGTGGCGCTTAGCGCTTGGCGGCACGTGTCCCCCGCCAAGCGGTCTGAAAGTGTGTTTCGCCTGATGGCCTAGGAGCAACGCTAGGCGATAATGTAGAAGTAGAACTTGTGTTTTGCTTGCTTTAGATGTGCGTGGTCTACAAGGCTTTGGTGATATCTCGAAGGTCAGTTTGCTGAGGTTCCTTGAGTTGTGACTCGAAATGTATCCCTTAAGTTGTGGTTCGGGATAAGGGTTAAGCACATGACATTCCTTGAGTTATGGCTCGGAATGACATCTCTTGAGTTTTGGCTCGGGATGGCAGATGAATACAAGAAACTTTTGAGTTGTGGCTCGAATTGACGAGTGTTGCCAGTATGAGTGTGTGAGTTGTGGCTCGTACGGATGGGTCCAGATAGATTGCTCTCCTCAGTATGTGAATGACGAGTTTGGTAGTCTTGGGACATTAAAAACTATTTTTGTATTGGGAACTCCACCTAACGTTATAAAGTATGGTTTGTAGCAGGTTTCCTGCACGTGCTCTACAAGTTGTGGCTTGTAGGTGTGGCAACAAGACATCTTAAGATATTCGTCTAAAGACGTAGACCATGGATGACATGATGGTGGTCATGTGATATGGAATTAAAGGATGGAATTCTTTTGGTGTGTTTGTATGTATATATTGTGACCACGAACTTACCAAACCAACCTGAAAATCTTAGTGTTTTGGGAATGGCATGGCCCAATAAGGCGTGCAAGCTAATTTGGGCTTCATTCGAGTCTGAGGGGGAAATCAATTTAGTTTATGTGGGTGGATCATGAAAGAGTAGCAATTGGGTGAGATCTAACTCTGAAGGTTCTGGAAAATCTAGGTCAGCAATGATCACCATGTACTTACCTTGACATTTGTAATTTTTGTGGTACTTCTCGTCACAAGTGTAACACAACCCTTTTCACGGCAAGATTGAAGTTCTGCTTGAGACATTTGCTTGTAAGGTGGTAAGGAAGTCTTGGGAGGATGTGGTGTGGGGAGCAATGGTGGTTGTTGAGGTGGTGGTCGATTGTGGGTTTAACGATGGAGGTGGAAAGGATAGGCGTTTGGGTTGTGAGGTGGAAAAGAAAAAATTGAGGTCACCAAACTTATCTTCCTAGAGCTTCACAAGATAGATGACATGATTGAGTGAACTTGATCAAAATGCTAGCACCTCTCGGCGTATCTCAGGCTTAAGACTGGAGATGAAGTAGCTCAAGTAGAATTGGTGTGAGAGACCCGTGATACGGTTTGCTAATGCTTTGAATTACAATTGATACTTACGATCCGAGCCTGATTGTGTGAGCTTGAACAACGGCCCACGAGGATCGTCGAAGGTGGAGGTTGCAAAACGGGACTGGAGAATGTGGGTGAAAATCGGCCACGACGGCACCTGATCGTTGGCATGTACCCACTGGAACCAATTTAACACCTCACCCTTTAAGGCAAAGGCTGTCAGCTACAAACGTGGATCTTTAGGGGTGTTGTGGAAGTCGAAAAATTGATTGATCTTGAAGATCCAACCAGTAGGACCATCTCCATTGAACCAGGGTAAATCGAGCTTGAGGGGTGTGGAAAGGACCTTTAATGATGGGTTAGGTGAAGTGGAGTTTTGGGTAGTAGAGGGGGATCCAGTATGGATATGGGTTTCCAGGGTTGCTATTTTTGTTGTAATGTCACGTTGGAAGGCGGTTTGGGAGGCTATGAGGTTTTGGATGGCAGAGGCAAGGAAGTCATAAGAATTTTGTCAAGAAGACATGGTTAGGTTAAAGAATAACACTCTCAATGAAAGCATCAACCATAATAAACTCACTTCGAGGGAAACACCTCCTGAAACGTTAAAGAGAGAAAAAATAGAAAATAGAAGGGAATAGAAGGTTCATTAATTCTCAATGCCCTAAAAAAGGGATCATGCCAATAGTACATATAGGATCCTTCTAACAAATTCCCTATTCTTACGGTTAGGTAACCAATCATCAGCCAACTGTCATTCTTAAGGAATTAACATGTAAAAACATATTTTATCCTCAATTATTACATCACAAAATCCTTCATCCATTTGGGCTTTATCTGATTCCTCTTAGCTCTTGTCTGCTGAAATAGTGGGCTCCTATATTCATTCTCACCCAAGTAATCATATTTCTCATTGGGTTCATCCTCTTCTATCACAGCTTTGATCCACATACCCTCCATCTTAGGGCTTCTTCCTACACCCCAATTGGTTTCTACTATACATCAAGTGTTAGAATTTTTTACCATTATGACTGTACCTAACTTAGTTGTTGTGGGTAATTAAAAAAAGTTACTACAACATTTGTTTTTAACGGAAACGTTACACCTCCAAAGTTCTTCTTCCATTTTGAATAATTTATAACTCATGCACCTCCAAATTTCTTTCATTCTGTTCTCCATAGAAACACCTCCAAATTTGTTCTATTTTGTTTTGTCCTCTTCATAGAAAAGCTTTTTTGTCTGAAACTTGGCTGACAGTGGTCCTGGTCTTGTTATTCAAACCTCTCTACCTGTGGTCCCTCTTCCAACCTTTCAGCCAGTGGTCCCTCTTCCAACATCGTGGTCCCTTACCATCTCTTTGTTATCATTCGACACAAACAGGTTAGTGTTCGCATTTATATTTCATTGCATCTTATTTTGAATGCTTGTTAATTGTGTTTGTTAGTTTATTGTTGTTTGTTGTTAAGGTAACATAACTAGGATTAATAATCATCTAAGTATCGGTTGTTGACATCCAATATTTATATTGTATAACAAGATGTCGACATTCATTAAAAACAAGTTCGCTATTATAGATCAGATGTGGACATCTGATATGTGTTGAATCTGTATGTGTTGAATTTGGATGTAGACATCTGGTGTATTCTACAAACGAATGTCACATTATTTTTACGGATGTGCACTTCTAGTTTCTTTTTATTTGTAACAGATGTTTATAAATTTTTATTGTTTGAAAGTTCAATTTCTATTTAACATAGTATTTATATTTTATCTATTTTTGTATGTTTTTGAGATAATCATTTATTAATTATTTTCTTTATTTAGTTTAATTATTTAATAAGTTTGTTAAAAAATAAAAAATCAAATTTAGAAACCAATCGAATGTGACATCGTGGTTTTATTGAAACTGAATGTGGACATCCAGTGTCTACCACAAATGAATGTGGATATCCTTATTAAGTTTGTTTTTTAAACATTTTGTTTTGTGATACAGTGATTTGACAAATCTAGTTAATTTTTTTTAGTTATTAACATAAATATTTAATAATTATGAAATTTAATTATTTTAATTAATTATTAAGTTTATGGTAAAAAAGTTTTAGAAAAGTATTAAAAAGCTAACTAGATGTGCACTTCTGATTTTTTTTATTTGTAAGAGATGTTTTTCTATTTTTATTTTGTGAAAGTTCAATATTTAATTAACATTGTTTATATATTTTTTCTATTTTTTTTATGTTGTTAACACATGATTTATTAACTATTATAATAATAAGTGTGTTAAAAAAATAAAAAACCAGATTTTTGAAAAACCTAGTGGATGTGGACATTCGGGTTTTGCTTGAACCAGATGTGGACAATAATTTTCTTTTATTTTTTTTTCTCATATAGTGATTTGACAAAGTTAGTTAATTTTTTTTAGTTATTAACATAAAAATTTAATAATTATGATGTTTAATTATTTTAATTAATTATTAAGTTTATCATAATTTTTTTTAGAAAAGTATTAAAAAACTAATTGGTTCTGCACTTTCGGTTTCTTTTTATTTGTAAGAGATGTTTTTTCATTTTTATTTTTTTGAAAGTTCAATATTTAATAAACATTTATTATATATTTTTTCTATTTTTTATGTTTTTATCATAATGATTTATTAATTATTATAATTATTTAATAAGTATGTTAAAAAAAATAAAAAACCAAATTTTTGAAAAACTTACTGGATATGGACATTTGACTTTTGCTTAAATAGGTTGTGGATATCCGGTATGTACAACAAACGACTGCGAACATCCGTAGTACGATTGTTTCTTAAACAACAATTTCTTTTATTTTCTTTTCTTTTCTGATACAGTGATTTGAATACACAAGGTAAAATATTTTTTACTTATTAAGATAATGTTTTAATAATTATTATATTTATTTATTTTAATTAATTAATTATTGGGTGTATAAAAAAATTATTTAAGAAAAGTAGTTAAATATTAACAGGATGTGAACATCCGGTATCATGTGAAAACAAATGTCAATTTTGTAAGTTGGATGTCTACATCTATAAACAATTATATATTTTTTTTTAAGTTTTCATTTAAATAATTTTTGGCCTTTTGATTATTGATCCAGTATATATTATTTTAGATATATAAATATTTAGAAATGGATGTCAAATTTGCAAACTCAATGTCCACATCCGCAAGTCATTTTTTTTTTATAATTTATCATGGAAATTAATTTTTTGATTTCATTTATTATATTTAATATTTTCCTTTTTACATTATTATCACTCCATTTTTTTGTTTTCGAACTTTACATTATCAGTTTCACAAAGTAAACCAATCATAGTATTTATTAAGATTCAAAAAGTTTTAAAATATCTTCACTTCATCTCTCTTTTTGCATGTTGGAATTTTCCATGGAAATTCAAATGAAAAGCTTGAGAAACTTAAAAAGACCAAAACAAAAGCTAATTATATTTAGAAGGATCAAATAAGAAACAAAAGCTAATAGGGCTGCATGTGATAAACAAAATAGATGTTCCACGAATTGACTCGAAAAATAAAATTAAGAGAATACGAGAACTTAATGTAACCATGTGCAAATCTATCGATTAAAGCCTTTAAATTAACATGAACAAAAGAACTGCAATATTACAAATACCAACATTTGTGAACCGGATGTCGACATCCATAACCCAATATTCACTTACAGATGTCGACATTCGTAATGGTGCATCCGAAAAATTGAAATTCGTAATGGTCCATTGCATATCATAACTATAATAAATAATAGGGTTAACTATGTTTTTGGTCCCTAAACTATTAGGTGATTTTGGTTTTAGTCCCTCTTTTAAAGTTTGGTCTAATTAGGTCCTTATCCTTTCAAAATTCATAAAATCAGTCCTCACTAACTCATGGCGTTAATGTTTTCTTTGACGTGACAAACAGTGATCTTCATCATCATTTCATTTGTAACAGTTGGCAAGTTAATTAATTTAAAAAATTAAATTAAATTTCCACCTCATATTCTTATTCTTTCTCAAACTAGGGTTTCTTTCCCCAAATCTCCCTGCCAGACACCTCTTCTCCTACCTCCACCCAGATCACATCACAAAAGCGTTCCCCCTCCACGGTCTTACACCTCCCATTTCTTCTTTGGCGCCTTCTTTGCCACCATGATTTGCCTAGCAATTACTATTTCCTCGAATTTCAGTTTCGACGAATTGATCGGTATAGACTTGTTTGGATGTGAATTCTTTGGGCAGGATGATGTTTTGTAAAAACCCTAGGTTTAATTGCAGATTCATTTTCTGATTGTGTTTGGGTAATTGATGCTTTCAACGATTTATGTCTATGTGATATGGTTTAAGTTTTGAATGGAATTTTTTGTTGTTAGTTATGAATTTTTTGTTCTACTGAATATATGTGTAGTCTAATGGATATTGTCTACAAAAAGATGTTTCAAATTAATTAATAATGTTGATTTTTTGAAAGGAGAGATGAATTTTCTATTGTGGTGATGAAGGAAGAATGGTGTTTTCTGTTGTGGTGTGAGGGGGTGGTGATGATGGAAGATGAATTTAGTTGATGTGTGCATTAGGAGAAGAAAGATATGAGCTTGTTGTTGAGGAAGACGATAAATATGTTTGTTTTGTAATGGATATTTTTAATTAAAAAAAGCCTGAATTGTGGTTGAGAAATGGAAGGGAGGAGATGAAGGTCGAGTCATAAAGGATGGTGGTGCTGGGAATGGAGAACGTGAAAAAGTTGAGATGGGTGTTGTATGAGAAAGAAGAAAATGTTTGAGAAATAAGAAGATGAGGTGGAAATTTAATTTAAATTTTTAAATTAATTAATTTGTCACGTGTTACAAAAGAAATGATGACGGAGATCACTGTTTGCCACGTCAAAGAAAACACTAATGCTGTTAGATATTGAGGACTGATTTCATGAATTTTAAAAGATAAGGACCTAATTAGACCAAACTTTAGAAGAAAGACTAAAACAAAAATCGTCTAATAGTTTAGAGACCAAAAACATAGTTAATCTTAAATAATAATCTATCAAAAAGGATTAGGTACACGAATGCTATATTTTAAAAGTATAACATTTAAAAAAATAATAAAATAGTGTTAAGATATCAAGGTATTTTTAACTTCAAAAATTAGTTAAAAATTGGTTAAAAAATAATATAAAATTTAATAAAATACTTGGTAATCACAAACAAAAACGTGAAAATATTTATTTTAGATTGTAGTTAATGAAATCTAATTTTCTAATAGATCAATTATAGGGCCGGTTAATTACTAACAAATGATGCAATAAAATTGTTAAGAATCTTAAGTAAAAAATCATAAAAATATTTGCTTCTTATACATAAAATCTGGTTAGAAAAGTATAAATTTTAAGAATTAAATAATATTAGTTAAAATATGAATATAACAGAACAATTAATTAAGAATTATAAAATATACCTATCACTATAAATAAAGAAATTCAATCTTGAATACTCTATATAAAAATCCTAAAATTATACCACGATATTTTTTGGCAAGAACAATTGAAAGACCTAGATCATCAATGACAATATCTGGTTGACCTCACTATGATAATCAATAACTCATTTAAAATCCACATTCATAATAAGAAAAATAAAAAAAAGGGTAAAATAGATGTTGACATCGACAATTGAAAATCCAATATTGGATGTCGACATCTGTAAGTTCGAGCTCTATTCCCACTATCCACATCCATAATAGGTTTAAAAAAAATGACTTATGGATGTCGACATTCGCAACACATGTTCCTCTACCGAATGTCGACATCCGTAATGACCCAATTCCTTTCACATCTTTACAATGTGCAAACTTTACTGAAACGAATGTCGACATCCACAATGCATGCTTTTCTACCAAATGTCCTCATTCGTAATGAGTGTTTTTTGCAAAGCTCAGATAAAACCAAGGCAAAAATACATCGTTGCCGCAGTGAATATCATTTACTGCTTTCATCCGTTTTCATCCACCTGCCAAGTAAAAATTTATTAGGGGTAAAATAGTAATTATTGGGGGTACTGAAGAAGACTTAGGGGTGTAGGGAGAAACCCCCTCCTACTTTTGTTAATTTAGGTATTTGGGCCAGCCTAATTCAATACACCCTCCTTCTCTATTTGCACCCCGACGTGTTTTTTTTAGGTTAAATTACCCTTTTGATCCCTCTATTTATCATGAAATTTCATTTTGGTCCTCACGTTTTTCGTTGTCTCAATTTGGTCCTCATTTTCTTAAAAATGACTCAATTTGGTCCTCATCGTTAACTTTGACCAGACGGTGTTAAAGTCAATGCCACATGTCAATTTCTGGTTTTTTTGAATTTTTTTAATATTTTTTGAACTTTTAATTTTTTTTTTGAATTTTTTTATTTTTGACACGTGTCATTTCACCGTTGTGCCACGTGTCAAAGTGACTCAATTTGGTCCCTATATTTGTTTTTAGTTTCAATTTAGTCCCAATTTTTGTAAAAATGAAGCAATATTGTCCTCCTTAGATTGAGACTCAATTTAATCTTTGTATACAACTTATGATAATATTCTTAATAAAATTGACATTTTTATTAAATATTTATAGAAATATTTTTAATTTTTTGTTTAGTTTTATTATTAAACAAAGTTAAACCCCAAACTTAATTTCAAAAATTAACAATTTTGTCATCATATATAAAGGCATCAAGTGTATCATATTTACAAACTTGGTAAAGATTAAAAATCAAATAACTTGTCACACATAAATTTAGGAACTAAATTTCAAGTTCAAAACAAAATCAAAGTCTAATGTTTTGTGTAGAATTTAAAGTTAATTTAAAATATTTATAGAAATATTTAATAAAAACGTTAATTTCAGTAAGAATATCACCATAAAATTTATAAGAAAGTAAATTTAGTGTTAATTTGAGGAAGGACAATATTGTTTCATTTTTACAAAAATTGAAACTAAATTGAAACTAAAAACAAATATAGGGACCAAATTGAGTCACTTTGACATGTGGTAAAACTGTGAAGTGACATGTGTCAAAACTAAAAAAATAAAAAAAATCAAAAAAAAATCAAAAAATATTAAAAAAATTCAAAAAAACCAGAAATTGACACGTGGCGTTGACTTTAACACCGTCTGGTCAAAGTTAACGGTGAGAACCAAATTGAATTATTTTTAAAAAAATAAAGACCAAATTGAGAAAAAAAAAATGTAAGAACCAAAATAAAATTTTACGACAAATAGAAAAAAAAAAGGGTAATTTAACTTTTTTTTATTTTAATATGGACCGGTTCAAGTCCATGCGGACAATACTACTCAGCACTGCCCAGTACCTTCCTAGTAAATCACAACTTTTGAAAAGGGCAAACTGGTCCATAAATACCCTATAAATTAAAACCCCTCTTTTCATTCCCCTCACCCTTTTACCACTCACATTCACATCATACCAAAACATCACAACAACAATTAAACTTCATACATAGTTCATATTATAAATCAGTGATGATCACCGGAGAAGATTTGTACAAGGTGATGTGCGCCATGGTGCCTTTGTACTTCGCAATGCTGGTGGCGTACGGTTCGGTGAAATGGTGCAAGATGTTCAGCCCGGAGCAGTGTTCGGGCATAAACCGATTCGTGGCGGTTTTCGCCATTCCGGTGCTCTCTTTCCACTTCATTTCGATGAACAACCCGTACCAAATGAACACCAGGTTCATCATCGCCGACACACTCTCCAAGCTCCTCGTGCTTCTCCTCCTCTCGCTTTGGACCCTCTTCTTCGCCAAAGGCTCCCTGGAGTGGCTCATCACTCTCTTCTCCCTCGCCACCCTCCCCAACACCCTCGTCATGGGCATTCCCCTCCTCCAAGCCATGTACGGCGACTTCACCCACTCCCTCATGGTGCAACTCCTCGTCCTTCAATGCATCATATGGTAACTAACTAACTAACTAACTAACCCAAATCTCTTCTTCACCGTCAACTCAAACGTCAAATATCATATCTATTCATTTTTCTCCCTCTATCTCCTTTCTACCAATTCAAATTTTCTACTATTTTTTTTTCCTATAATCTCAAAGATTTTAAGATATTTTTTATATTGTAGCATTTTTGTACAGATAAATAGATTGATTATTTCCTAATATTATATTAGTTTTTTCAGTGGCTAATACTATAATATGTTAGTTTTGGACTAATTAATGGTGGAGTAAGTCATAAGAAAGTAATAAAATGATGTAATTTTAATTGTTATTACATTGATTTCTATTAATGATAGCAAATTTTAATAATTGTTTTTCGTTAACCACTTATATTACTGACGGCACTGTTCATAGGAATAATGCAAATGCAAATGCATAATCAAGATTAATGAATCTTGTACTTTAGCTTATTTTAAGAAGTATTGGTTTAGTTTTGCATTCAATTCAAGTGCCTTTTTTCAAATTTGACTGAACTCACGATGAGGTGAATGGTGTTTTTCTTCAGGTATACTTTACTTCTGTTTCTGTTCGAGTACCGGGCGGCGACGCTTTTGATCCAGAGGCAGTTTCCGGGGCAAGCGGCGGCGTCCATCACGAAATTCCAGGTGGACGGCGACGTTATATCGCTGGATGGCCACGACATGCCGCTGCGGACGGAATCAGAGACTGACGATCACGGTCGGATCCGGGTGCGGATCCGGCGATCCGTTTCGTCGGCTCCGGAGTCCAGCTGCTCCATCGGCAACGCCGCAGTCCTCACTCCGCGGCCGTCCAACCTCTCTAACGCCGACATTTTCTCCATCAACACGCCTCTGCACCTGCACGACGGTGACCCCCCCGCCGGCGCCAGCCCCCACCTCTCTGGCTACGCCTCCTCCGACGCGTACTCTCTGCAGCCCACGCCACGGGCCTCAAACTTCAACGAGATGGACGCCGGCACCCCCGTCTGGGGGCGCTCACCGGTCGCCGCAGGAAAAGTGTGCCTCCAGTCATCCCCGGTGGCCAGGGTGGTGTGGGAGTCGCCGGGGAAATGTGGTAGAGGAGAAGAGAGACAAGGTTGCAAAGACAGTACTCTCTCAGGTACGTGTATTAATGATTTTGTATTATTATTTACAATTTCTTAAGAGTATTAAATTAGATCAAAGAATTTAAAGAATATGTATAATTAACATTTTTTCAAAATAAAAATCGCATTCTGATGCATAAAATTTATATACTAATGATTTAATAATATATTTCTTTTGTTTTTTTTTTCTTTGACTTGTCTGTAATATTGTTAATTTTTCCCTATATTTATTACAAACATTAGATCAAGCTTATTTGTTTCTTTAGTTTTATTGATCATTTATCGAGAATCTTCTGCACAAATCGTATTCCGTTTTTCTCTCAAACCTCTTAGTATTTTCTGGCGGCTTCATACCATATTTCTTAATTTAAAAATGATGGTTGTAATTATTAGCTAGGTGTATACTAAGTGAAATCGAAAGATAAAGAAAAAACAAATGTGACAAGTTTTATACAATAATAATAAAAATACAGAAAATAAATACATCCAAGTACATGAATGCATTGTTATTTAATAAAAAATTATGAATATTATTTCTATCCGTCAATTTCCATTTTTCTTAACTTGGCATATTTAATTTTAAGGACTTTTAAAAAAAAATTTGAGGACTTATAAGAAAAGTTATTCCATATTCAACTAAATGTAATTAATTAGAAGGAGATTTTTGGTAAAGGTTGTAAAAAGAAGTTTTTATAATTTTAAGATAATCTTTTAGTAATTTACATAAAGCAGTAGTAGCGATATCTGGGAACCTTTTTGTCTACAGACTCAACTTTTACACGTTGCACTGCTCTTTATTTATTCATATTATACATTTTATTACAACTTTTTGAACTATCCTGGAACAAAAGTGAATAGATATAAATAAATTATAATTATCTAATAAGTAAAATTTACGAATTATGATAGTGTTGTCTAAGAAAAAAATAGAATAGAAAGTTAAAAAAGTAAAAGTATTAGTGGGTGCAACGGTTCCGTGAATGAATAGTGTGGTAAGCGAGAACCTTGGCAGTGTGTTTGTTTGGGTTGTAATTGTAAATGAGAAGTACAAAACCTTGGTTCTTGAAGGTTGAGCTTGCGCATGCCCATGCTAGCTTTTCAGGCACTGCGCGTACGTTTTGTCCCCGACAATCGTCACCAATGGTCTTTGTCCTACTCTTACCAATTCACTGCTCATGTCGTACTCATCATTTGTTAACAATTCTTTCTTTCTTTTTTCTTTGAAGAGAAACTTGGATCGTTTTTAGCTCTACGTGCTTTCCTTTGCCAAAGTACGTATTATTCCAACTTTGTTAATTCTTGAAGCGAATTATGGTTTTGGTTATGTTCCATCATAAACTGTAAACTATGCACGTGAGAAATGACTATGCATATATATTAAACTCTGAAAAAGGATGGCTTCATAATTTGATTTTAGATCCTGAAACAGTACTCTCGGGCACTAGACAGGTGGTCCCTCCTACCTTCTCACGCCATCTCTAAAGTGAGAAAACATATAGTTACTTCAAATATAAAAAATAAAAATAAAAATCAAGTGGTCAAAGCATTATAGAATTATTTACCTGTATATATAAATTTGCCACTTTGCTTAGTCAGAAGCTTAATTGATAGTAGCCATCATTTGGAAGAGAGCACGTGTGTAATGATGATAGAAGTAATATCATTCCCTAATTGGTGGTGAAAATGGTGTACAGTCTACCAAATCATAACACCGAATCATAGGCCACCTCAATTTTCTTTTTTCATTTCAATTTTTTACTTTTCCTTCTATTCTTTCGGGCAACCATAATGACACAAAAAAACAAAAAATATTTAGTAAAACAATATAAGTCTCCTATTTATATATTTATCTTTATGCGGAGTAAAATAATATAACAAGTAGCGTGTCATGTAAGTCTCCTTCCTAATTATTCATACTCAACAATGAAATGCAGGTGGTAAAAGATTGAGCTTATTGCAACTTTTGGTTTGTATGTATGTGTTTTTTATTGTAATTATTTTTGGCAATTATGACAGACAAAGAAATGAGCTTCAGAGACAGCACCAAAGACAGAGTTGCGAAGGAGCAGAAAATGCCACATGCCTTTGTCATGATGAGGCTTATACTGGTTGTAGTAGGAAGAAAACTTTCCCGAAACCCTAATACATATTCCAGTGTATTAGGACTTCTTTGGTCTTTAGTCTCTTTCAAGTAAGTCATACACAAACCTCTTTACCCAAAACTAATTAATACTGACGTAAAGAACAAATAAATAAAGGACATAGTTTTATGAATTTTTTTTTTACTAATTATTCATATTTATAACAATTTATTATCATTATAAAAACGCTTGTTTTTTTTTCATATTAAAAATCCTTTTATGAATTTGTAATTAGCAGCCATGTAAATTTTATACATTTTATGATGTGTGATTTCGCAGATGGAATATGGAAATGCCAAGTCTTATAAAATCATCCGTCAAAATCATCTCAGATGCCGGCCTTGGGATGGCTATGTTTAGCTTAGGTATTACATTTGTTGGGTATTGGGCTCCCTTCCTATGTGGAGAAAAGGCCCAAAATTTGAGAAGCCCATGTCTCACTTAAACCTAGTGGAGAGGAGGCTATAAAATAAAGAGAGAGGCAGAACAATAGAGTCAGAATACACTGAAAGCCCTAACACATAGAGGGAGAGGTAGAGGGAAAATTCTGTTCACGTTTTTCATAGAGCTGTCGCAGTAAATTCGGCGCTGCGGATTCGTTCACCGTTGGATCGGGTTGAAATTTTTACAGCAGGTTCGGAACTCATTGCTCTTCATTCTGACCGGTCGGATCTTTGATACGAGGTCTGAGTTGGGAGATATTAATTTCGCACTGCAGCAGTGATTTGTAGAGGTTTTCCTCTCTTGTTCTTCTCTATTTGAAAGCTTTGTTGCTTTGTTATTTGGTTGGGTGTTGGCACTAATTTGTGCTATTGATTAAGACTCTTTTGTACTCTTGTTGATCATAGTGAAGCTATTTCTTTGGTCTGGACGACTCGTGGTTTTTACCCTTGATTTGAGGGGTTTTCCACGTTAAAAATCTTGGTGCCTTTATTTGTGCTTTTGGTGGTTTATTATTGCTGCTCTTTGATTATTGCTCCTCATAGATTCTTGCAAGTTAGGGGAAATTATATCCGCTGCATTCTCTGGTATATTGTTTGTTATTGTTTTCCCCATCAGAGTGGCATCAGAGCTCTTGGTTGGGCTATATTTACTTGCTTGAATGATGGAGGCAAATGCAAAGATGATTACTTTGAATGGTACAAATTATCATTTGTGGAAGGGCAAGATGAAAGATTTATTATTTGTCAAGAAATTGCATCTTCCGGTCTTTGCTACACAGAAGCCAGATTCTATGTCTGAAGAAGAATGGGACTTTGAGCACCAACAGGTATGTGGTTTTATTCGGCAATATGTTGAAGATAATGTTTATAATCATATTGCTAATGAGACACATGCCAGAGCTTTGTGGGAGAAGATTGAGTCTTTGTATGCTTCTAAGTCGGGCAATAATAAATTGTATTTGTTAAATTGCTTGATGAATTTGAGGTACAGGGAGAATTCTTCTATTTCTGATCACTTAAATGAGTTTCAAGGGCTCCTAGATCAATTGTCAGGAATGGGCATAAAGTTTGATGACGAAGTTATGGGATTATGGTTGCTTAATACTCTACCAGAGTCTTGGGAGGTATTTCGGGTTTCAATTACGAACTCTGCCTCGAATGGTGTTGTTTCTTTTCAGATGGCAAAGAGCGGTGCTCTTAATGAAGAGATGAGAAGGAAGGCACATGGTTCTTCATCTCAGTCTGAGATGCTTGTTACAGAAGCTAGGGGGAGAAGTCAGAAAAAGGAACATAAAGGTGGTAGAGAGAAGAGTAGGAGCAAGTCCAAGTCAAGATACAAGAATTTAGAGTGCCATTTTTGTCATAAAACTGGGCACATTCAGAAATACTGTTTTAAGTGGAAAAAGGAGAACAAAGACAAGAAGGGCAAACAGAGAGAGAATGATCATGATGATGATGATCGTGTCACTACTGCTACAGATGGTGATCTTGTTCTTCTTCGTGACTTTGAGTCCGTTAATCTTGTATCTGATGAGAGCATGTGGATTATTGATAGTGGTGCTACACTGCATGTTACACCTAGGAAGGAGTTCTTCACATCTTACACTTCTGGTGATTTTGGAGTGTTGAAGATGGGTAATGATGGTGAGTCTAAAGTGATTGGTGTTGGTGATGTTTGCCTGCAAACCAACATGGGAGTGCAGTTGTTGCTTAAAGGAGTCAAACATGCTCCGGATGTCCGTTTTAATTTAATCTCTGTGCAGTTGCTTGATGATTGTGGTTATGACAATCACTTTGGTTCTAGTAAATGGAAGCTCACTAAAGGTAACTTGGTTATGGCCAGAGGGGAGAAACAATCTAAATTGTATTGGACTAAAGCTTTGGTTGCTAAAGACAGTGTGAATGCTATGTATATGGAGGCATCTTTGTGGCACCGGAGGCTTGGTCATATAAGTGAGAAAGGGCTTAACTGCTTAGCTAAAAAGGATGTGCTTATGGGATTGAGAAATGCAGAATTGGAGAAATGTTCTCATTGCATGGCTGGTAAACAAACCAGAGTATCTTTTAAGAAGCATCCACCCTCAAGGAAGTCAGAATTACTTGAATTGGTGCATTCTGACGTTTGTGGCCCATTAAAGGTAAAGTCATTTAGTGGTGCAGTTTACTTTGTTACTTTTATTGATGATTGTTCCAGGAAGCTATGGGTCTATGCTCTTCAGCGGAAAGGTCAAGTACTTGAAAAGTTCAAGGAATTTCATGCTATGGTTGAGAGGCAATCAGGTAAGAAGCTGAAATGCATCCGTAGTGATAATGGTGGTGAGTACCGTGGACCTTTTGATGTTTATTGCAGGCAGCATGGTATTAGACACGAGAAGACTCCTCCTAAAACTCCTCAGTTGAATGGTCTAGCGGAGAGGATGAACAGGACCTTGGTTGAAA
This sequence comes from Vigna unguiculata, assembly GCF_037176805.1. NCBI lineage: Eukaryota > Viridiplantae > Streptophyta > Magnoliopsida > Fabales > Fabaceae > Vigna > Vigna unguiculata. The sequence continues at coordinate 10,371,072 of NC_140799.1, forward strand.
GGGTTACATGTATGCTTTCAGAAGCAAAGTTGCCTAAGCACTTTTGGGGAGAGGCATTGCTTGCAGCTGTGCATGTTATTAATCTCAGTCCCGCAGTTGCTTTGAATACTGAGGTGCCAAACAAAATTTGGTTTGGTAAGAATGTTAGCTATGATCATTTGCGTGTCTTTGGTTGCAGGGCATTTGTTCATGTTCCTAAGGATGAAAGATCCAAGTTAGATAAAAAGACAAGGCAATGTATCTTTATTGGCTATGGTGAGGATGAATTTGGCTACAGGTTTTATGATCCTGTTGAGAAGAAGCTTGTTAGAAGCCGTGATGTACAATTCATGGAAGATCAGACCATTGAAGACATTGATAAGGTGAAGAAGACCACACCCGAGAAAGACAGTAATCTCACTGATGGTAATCCGATGAGGTTGCCCACTCACAATTTGGAGAATGTTGAAACGGAAGCTCAAGACAATGAGCAACATGGTGATGTTGATGATCAACAGTTTGGAAGTGGAGTAGAGGTTCCAATTGATGATGCTCAAGAGGAACATGATGATGATGACGATCTTGGTGATATACCTGAATCACCTCAAGTCCAACTCAGGAGGTCTAATAGACAAAAACAACCTTCTACAAGGTATTCCTGTGATGAGTACATAACCTTGACTGACGGTGGAGAACCTGAGTGTTTTGAAGAGGCTTTGGATAGTGAAGAGAAGAAACAGTGGCTGGATGCAATGCAAGATGAGATGAAATCTTTGCATGATAATCACACTTACGACTTGGTGAAATTGCCTAAGGGCAAAAGGGCATTGGAAACTAGGTGGATTTTCAGGGTGAAACAAGATTCAAATTCTACACTTCCAAGGTACAAGGCCAGATTAGTGGTGAAAGGTTTCAGACAGAAAAAGGGTGTTGATTTCAATGAGATTTTCTCACCTGTGGTGAAAATGTCATCCATCAGAACTGTGCTAAGTTTAGCTGCTACTCTTGATTTGGAGGTTGAGCAGATGGATGTGAAGACAGCTTTCCTTCATGGTAATTTGGAGGAAGAGATATACATGAAGCAACCTGATGGTTTTCTTGTTAAAGGCAAGGAAGAATATGTGTGTAGACTAAGGAAGAGTCTATACGGTTTGAAGCAGGCTCCAAGGCAGTGGTATAAGAAGTTTGAGTCTTTTATGTGTGAGCAGGGTTACATGAAGACTACTTCTGATCATTGTGTCTTTGTTAAAAGTTTTTCTAATGATGACTTTATTATCCTGTTATTATATGTTGATGACATGCTTATTGTTGGAAAAGATATTTCCAAAATTGACAGGTTAAAGAAGACACTTGGCGAGTCTTTTGCCATGAAAGACTTGGGAGCTGCTAAAAGGATTCTTGGCATACATATCTCACGTGATAGGAGAGAAAAGAAGATTTATCTATCACAAGAGCAATACATTAGGAAGGTGTTGCAGAGATTCCAGATGGAAAATGCTAAAGCTGTGAGTACTCCTCTTGCTACTCATTTTAAACTGAGTGTTAAACAGAGTCCTTCAAATGAAGTTGAGAAGACCAATATGAGTAGAGTTCCTTATGCATCTGCAGTGGGCAGTTTGATGTATGCGATGGTGTGTACAAGACCAGATATTGCACATGCTGTTGGTACAGTTAGTCGATTTTTGTCAAACCCAGGTAGAGAGCATTGGAATGCTGTGAAATGGATTTTGAGGTATCTTCATGGTACAGTTGATATGAAGCTTTGTTTTGGAGGTGATAAACCTACTTTGATGGGTTACTCAGACTCAGATATGGCTGGGGATATTGATTCCAGAAAGTCCACTTCGGGCTATTTGATAAAGTTTGCAGGGGGAGCTGTGGCTTGGCAATCAAGACTACAAAGGTGTGTAGCGTTGTCTACTACAGAAGCAGAGTTCATTGCTATTACTGAAGCATGCAAGGAGGTGTTATGGTTGAAGAAATTCTTGCAGGAGCTTGGTTTTAGGCAAGATAACTATTCATTGTTTGTTGATAGCCAAAGTGCTATCCATCTTGGTAAGAATCCAACTTTTCATTCTAGATCCAAACATATTGATGTGAGGTATCATTGGATACGTGATGCTTTGGATGCTAAGTTGTTGGAGTTGAAAAAGGTTCATACAGATGATAATGGTGCTGATATGATGACTAAAGCATTGCCAAGAGGAAAGTTTGAAGTTTGTTGTGAGATCGCCGGTTTGGCGGTTATCTCCACATAGTTGTGAGGGGGAGATTTGTTGGGTATTGGGCTCCCTTCCTATGTGGAGAAAAGGCCCAAAATTTGAGAAGCCCATGTCTCACTTAAACCTAGTGGAGAGGAGGCTATAAAATAAAGAGAGAGGCAGAACAATAGAGTCAGAATACACTGAAAGCCCTAACACATAGAGGGAGAGGTAGAGGGAAAATTCTGTTCACGTTTTTCATAGAGCTGTCGCAGTAAATTCGGCGCTGCGGATTCGTTCACCGTTGGATCGGGTTGAAATTTTTACAGCAGGTTCGGAACTCATTGCTCTTCATTCTGACCGGTCGGATCTTTGATACGAGGTCTGAGTTGGGAGATATTAATTTCGCACTGCAGCAGTGATTTGTAGAGGTTTTCCTCTCTTGTTCTTCTCTATTTGAAAGCTTTGTTGCTTTGTTATTTGGTTGGGTGTTGGCACTAATTTGTGCTATTGATTAAGACTCTTTTGTACTCTTGTTGATCATAGTGAAGCTATTTCTTTGGTCTGGACGACTCGTGGTTTTTACCCTTGATTTGAGGGGTTTTCCACGTTAAAAATCTTGGTGCCTTTATTTGTGCTTTTGGTGGTTTATTATTGCTGCTCTTTGATTATTGCTCCTCATAGATTCTTGCAAGTTAGGGGAAATTATATCCGCTGCATTCTCTGGTATATTGTTTGTTATTGTTTTCCCCATCAACATTTCATATATATATATATATATATATATATATATATATATATTATAATATTATACCGTGACAAAGGGTAATTTAAAAAATAGATTTTATTCACATATAAAATATAAAAATTTAACAACCTTAAGTATCCCTAAGTAGAATACATCACTATTTGCCTATGGCCTCAATCAATTTCTGTAGTACATGATAGCTTTTCTATCAAGAAAGAGAACCAGAGAGGCATATACACATGCGGAGTTTCCTTTTATACATATTCGCCTTCACAAATCCCTTGACCTATAATAACAAATTAAAGAGGAAGACACAAGAAAACTAAGAGGGTAGGAGAGAGAAACACATGTAAAATAAATGTAATATGTCCTCATAGCACATGATGCTGGAGCATGTAGTAGTGATATATGTATTTATATACAAAAACAGTGACAGATACACCTTGCCAAATGTGCAGGACTTTTCATGGCCCTTCAGCCTCGTATCATAGCCTGCGGTACTAAAAGGGCAGTTATGGGCATGCTCATTCGCTTCCTGTGTGGACCTCTTATAATGTCTGCATCTTCCATTGCCATTGGATTGAGACATCACATACTTCACACTGCCATTGTACAGGTATTTGAGCTATATGCATATATATGTGGAATCACTTCACATGGAAATTGTACCTCATATACACCACAATAATAGGTTTATATATACTTCTAGGCTCATAAATGTTGCTAAAGGCAAAATTTAATATATCCCTTTACAGTTAGACCAATATAGCTGAAATTGTTGTACTTGTGTTTCTAAATTTGCCTCAATTTATGCTACCAGGCTGCTCTTCCACAGGGGATAGTGCCATTTGTATTTGCCAGAGAATATGGCCTGCATCCTGATATTTTAAGCACAGGGTAAGTAAGCATGTGTTAGGTTTTACAGAGGGGGTTTCACTGGGGAGAACAACACCAATGAGATCTGAGCCCAACCACATAAGACATTGACACCACTCTCAACCCAAAACCTTAAGGCAATGGGTTTATGGGTCTTTATTCTTATATAGTGCTCTACTTTCTCATTTCTGGTCAATGTGGGACTTAGACTCACACTTGAATTCCTAACAATCTCCCCCTCAAGGGTGAGAACAACACCAATGAGATCTGAGCCCAACCACATAAGACATTGACACCACTCTCAACCCAAAACCTTAAGGCAATGGGTTTATGGGTCTTTATTCTTATATAGTGCTCTACTTTCTCATTTCTGGTCAATGTGGGACTTAGACTCACACTTGAATTCCTAACAGCATGGAAACTTTTGCTTATGAGACCTCATTATTTGGACTTGATTCAATGCTTATAGCATCTTAATAAATTGAAAAAGTTTCAAACTGATGTTGAAGATATATAAAATTCCAATGCTGCATGTCATGCTGTCGTTGCTGGCTAAATTGGATTATATGTGTAAGAATATGCTTTTCACTTTCTTGATTATACAAGTAAGGTCCCAGAATGGTTTAATGATACAACATCAAGGTTGATTGGAGGATAAAGTACTCAGAAAATGGAATGATGGGAAGACTAAGCAAAGAGTATTGTATGTTAAGATACCCCACATAATAAGTTGATTATTATGCGGCTTTAGCTAAGATAGGATACCGAATCTATCAAAAATATTGTCCCTAACAACCAGGGCGTGTATAATTCAGACATACATAATTATGTGTGTTGTTAATTGTGACTCAAAATTTTAACCTTAAAAGCATTTTGGAGCACCCTCTTTTACCTTGTTAGTAGGTAATCATTAGTACAAGAAGAGTTTTCTTGATACTGAAAACCCAGAGAAGGATCTCTTTGAAAAACTTGATCTAGTAAGACTTTTAACCCCACCCTAGCTTACCTTTCTAGTGACCCTTTAGGTCAAAGTATAAGTCCAGTTAATGTTAACTTTCAATTAATATTTGCTGTCTTTTTCTCTTTTACAGGGTTATCTTTGGCATGTTGGTTTCCTTACCAATAACACTCTTATATTACATATTTCTTGGCTTATGAAGGAAAAGAAGAAAAGTTACAACCTTAGAAAAAAATCAGTGCATTGAAGAAAAGTATGATCCAAACTATGATAACCCTACTAGACTAGGTGGGGTAAATATATATATTGGAAAGCTTCCATGTTTCTCCATGATTCTGTCAGCACCGACCACAATTATAGACGAAGGTTGTCAATTATTGTAGACACTACCTGCGGAGAAGGTTGACTTTGGTAAGGCCAAACTTTTTTCAAAAGACACAAGTGTGTTAGGGGTGTGACAGAAATGGCACAGAGTTGTAGCTAGGGTTTATAGTTTTCGACATGCCCTGCTACATAGATTAGTGGTAGCCGAAAGGGAAATAAATATTATGATGACCAATTATTAAGGTAGGAAACTTGCTTTCTTGTTGGATGTTGGAAAAGCTCGTGGGAACAAATGTTGACCCTCCTCCCTCATATAAAAGTCGGAAGGTGACATTTTGCCAGATTTATGACACTCTAAGGCGATTTATGATTTTGTCTTCAATATATGAAACCAATGAGAATATAGTAATTGATTGTACGTGAAACAAGGCCTTGCCACAGTTGAATTAAGCTTTCAAAAGCAGATTCTTATTTTCTCTTTTAGTGGAACAACGGTGGGGTTGCATGCAACAGTGTTAAAATAAGGTTATTACTTATTGTAACCCCCTTATGTGTTTTTTTCAACAAGTTATTCTAATGGACACTTGATAAATTTAGTCGTTGATTTCTTTATTTTTAAGGAAGTCAATCTAATATGAACACAAGTGGTTTTATAAAGCAGAAGCGAGTTTACAATGTATGTGTTAAGCGTTTATATTATTTTAAATTGTAATCAAAAGGGCCACTATTAGTAGAAATTAAATTTAGTAATATACAACAAAAAAAATCAATAAATATATTATCTCAAAATTTTGAATTTGAAAGTGGCATCGTGATTTTTTTTTATACAAGTTTGCTTTGAAAAATTGTCATCTATCTATATTTTGCCCTTTTCTTCATACCATTCACAAAAGCATAGGAAAATAAGCTACCAACTTGGAAGAGAAAAAAAGTGAGACTAACATTGTTTATTATTTTTTCCCTTTTCTTTTCAGCAACAAGAATATATACGATTTTATTATTCTTTGTAACATCCTTTATCCTTATTATTTTGGATGAGATTTTTAGAGTTTTTCTTGAAATCTTCTTAGTGATAATACCTTTATAGGTGGGGTTCCTTTGTTAATTTAACTTATGATGAGTTGTGAGTTTATCATACATCTTCTTAAAGTCTGAAAAGTCAAATATTAAGGACTGTTCTCCCACATATGATTATGGAGCCCTTATTGAGAATAACATGTTAACTTTAAAAGGGGTTGAAAAAAGTTTAAAAATGCTTTCAAAGATTTTTTTCAGACATTGATGAGTAGATGGTACATGGGCACTGTTACTAGTTTAAAACAATTTTAAGAAGACTTTCATAATGAGTAAAGGATAACAAAAGCTTGCACATACGTAATAATTGAAGCAAAGTAACATTTGAAACTAATATTGTTCACTCTACTTTAACTATGTCTTGTTTTCCTTTAAAAAGCTTTTAAAGGATTCAACTACAATTAAATTTATTGTAAATATTTTTTGTGTAACTTATAATTTATAGCAAAGAACACAAAATCACTCTCGGTTATCCACCTAATCTTCCAGGAGATAAAACAACACGTGTAGACTTGAACAAATCTTAAGCGTTGAAAAGTTACAAGAAAAAATTCGATATGAACCTTAAAAGGTTGGAAGAATCTTGATCGAAGTTGTGGAGATCTGAAAACCCATGGAAAATGGAACAACAAGGGCAAAAGCTTGAGATTTATGGATGATATCTTGCAACATGTTTTAATAATGGAGAAAAATAAGAACATGTTTTAAATATAATAGAAAATGGATTGAGACTTAGAAATGGAGAAGAACACGACACCTTTGTGATGAATATCAAAGGATAAGTGCAAAAACATTCATCAAGCTTCTCAAGCTTCTCAAGATAAGAAACAAAGCAAAAATAATGCTATTTATAATGTTTGAGTCTTTCAAGAGAGGATATCTACCGAGTACCCCTTTCTTCTTATAGGGACATGCTTACCTAAGTCACTGTTAGGAAGACTTTCAATACAAGACCTCGTCTAAGTTGGTCACCACCCGAACCGAGCTCTGATACCATTGATGGATCTTCTGAGAGAGGATCATTGGGGAGATATAATACCAATGGGACATGAGTCCAGCCCACATATAAGGGATTGACATCACTCTTAACCTAAAACCTTAATGCAATAAGATTATTGGTTTTCATCCTTATATGGTGCTTGACTTTCTCATTTTTACTTAATGTGGGACTTAGACTCATACTTGAATTCCCAACATACAATAGAATGCCATGACACTAGTGCAAGAAGGGGGCAACAGTTGTTTTTAATATTCTGCACGGTTCCTGAACCGAAGCATATTGGGGCGAGGCCAAAAGGGGGAGGCTTTTGGCCTTGGGTGTGAACCGAAGCCATAGATCAACCTTTTGCCTCGGTTGAACTTGACTCGAAGCGATATATCTCCACGTTTCTACTTCGGTTCAAGTTGACCCGAAGCCATATATCCAACCTTCTACTTCAGTTATCCTGAAACCGAGGCCATATATGTCATTAAATTTTAAATTTATTTAAAAATTTGATGAGCTTTTGGCCTCGATTTTCGTTTGAACCGAGGCCATATACCATCTTTTTCTCTTGGTTATGGTAAGAACCGAGGCCTAATATGCTATTTTTTTAAATACATTTTCTGTTTTATGATTTTTCCCACATTTAAATCTGCATATGTTTTTCAGAAACAAACACAACACAGACCAGAATAGAATATTTTATAACACATCCAAAATCCAAATGCATTTAAAAGACAATTACAAATCATTCACAATCCAAATACATGTCCTAATAAAAACTATTGACATTTGAATTATATATTTTGCACATGCTATCCTACCAAACTTTATAGGCTTCGCGGGAATTGGGGCAAGACTCTTGAATTTCTACAAAATAAGAGATTAAGTTAAGTTAGAATATAGAAAGGCAATATTGCAAAGTATTCGTTTTAATTCAAATATATATTACCGTTTCCCAATTAGTTGTAATACGAGCGCGCACAACGGTTGTCATCCATTGCATTATATAGTAACCACACTCATATGAGTCGGTTTTTTTATTACACTACATTATATCAACAACGTTACAATTAATTAAAGAAGAAAATCAAGCAAACAATTATAAATATATGGATAGAAATATCAAACCTGGAGGGAACACCATATAAGACATTTTGCCTTAGTCGTTGATCTCTCTAACAACATGTTATGTCCAACAATTGAACTATGATATAGGGAATAAGTTAGGATATTTTTATATAATATCATATTCATAAGATTGACATTGAGGTTCTTATCAATCTATCACTTGTCTAAGATTGTTGGGGGAGGGCGGTGCAAAGGGAAAAACCACACAACAAGGTTCTCCATTAGGGAAATCACAAGTAACTACCAATGACGCCTTATAAGAAAATAAATTCATTCTTATGCATTAAAATGACTGATTATATTCATAAGTTAACAAAAATGACTTACCCAACAACATAAGGGACAAAATAAATTTCTTTTTCGCATTGAAAGCATTTGGTCACATATGCTTGGATGTCATCAAACTTGTTGCCTTCATGAGTGAGTTGGGGGTTTATAAACCCATATAGATCATTCAACCCCATAGTTTCAGTAACACCAGACAAATACCTAAACATAAAATTGATTTGATATAAGTAAATAGATAAATATATCAAATAACTATATATAATGACTAAAAGACTTACATCATCCACAACTGAATAATGGTAATATTTAGTTCCTTTTGTCCCTGTGCAAGCTCCAAGACATCTTGGGAATGCAAGTAAAGTGGGATCTCAAGGTCTCCCAAAAAATGTTAGAATCCAAAGGAACCTGTATCGGCTTATCATCTATGATTTCAGCAAGTTGGAGTAATGCACCAAGAGGATCTTCCAAAGAGAGAGGAATCTTCTTTAGTTGAGAATTTTCCTATATTGATGCAATTTTCGTTAAAATGGAATATAATTTAAATTTGAATATAATAAACATGTGTAAACTTAAAAATTTAGTATATGGTGGGTTTAAGAATCTATACCGGGGGGTCAGAAACAACCAAATCTCTAGGCCAGGCGAGGAAACATTGAAGTGTCTGAGCTACAATATATACCTCCTTTGTTGGCATAGGAACTAAAGCAAATGGCACAAGAACCTCCTCTACCGTGACCTTAACCTCATCCTTTGATAACTCCATTCCACGAGCCACTAGTGTCTTCTCTGTACCATCCCAAATATATAGCTGACATGGATGAGTGTCGTCTATGTCATCCCTGGGTGGAGCTGAACAATTCCCCTTTCCGCTTCTACCTATTAGAGTCAACGATTTATTAATGTTATTCAATTATTTTATTAAATATCATTTATTCAATTTATAAGTTATAGAAAACAGATTTACCCGTGGGAGGCACAAATGGGTCTAGTTCTGGTGGAGGATCCATTGGCGAACGAATGCCATAATACTCAAATTGGTGCATAAGTTCATCTTTCACCCTTATAGTGATTCTTTCCGTCAATCTTTCTTCATAATTAGCACCATGACTGCATGAAGACTGACGAGAGGAGGAATAAAAAAATTGACGTATGCCGACTCTTGATCCAGCACCACGCACACGTCCAGGGTGCTCAGACCGCCCAATTACAGCAGCAAGTATGTCATGACGACCTTCTGGAGTGAATCCTCCTTGAGTGCTCTACTCAACCAACGAATCCTACAATGTAACAAAAAAAGTTATAAAAAATAATACAATATAAAACATGAATGAGTTATTTAGATAAGAATTGTATCTTACAATTTTCTCATATATTTCTCGTGCAGATTCAGAAGTGTAGTTGCCCGATGTGCGTAGACGGTCTAACTTCCACTTTTGATGACATGATGGTGGTGAAGGAGGCTTAATATCTTCACCCTTAGAAGGTGGGCCTAGATTTTTTCTTTTCTGACATAATCTTCTCTTCAAGTTTTCTATATCCACCACGAGACAATATGTGCAGGTTTTTATTTTGAGCACTTATACTTTAAGCCTTTTTCTCTCTTTTATTGTAACATATAAAACCCACTTTATGAACTAGTTCAAATCTTACAGAATTATATTGAGCAATTGAAGATTTCAAATAAACATACTTGTCCTCTCTTAGATGTCCGAAGCTCAACAAACTAACGCCAAGTGTCTTCATCAATCCAAGTGTATTTCAACAATGGATTTTCATTCTGTTTAGATCCAAACACATACCTAGACGTCAACTTGGTCTTAAAACCACAAAATTTTGCAGCCACCAATGACAAACATTTGTGTTTAAGAGTCGCCACATTTGGAATATCAAATGTTAGCTGCAATGTAGAAAATGACATCAATAATATTTAACATATTATCAACAAAATCAAACTATAAGGTTAATAACATTAATATTAGTTACCAATAAATTATGCCATATCATGTTCTGATCAACTTTAGTGACATGACTCAAAAGATGGAGTAAAAATTGATATTCTCTCTCGTGCCAACATCCTGAGATAGCTTTTGAAGACATCCGCATAAGGACCTCTAGGCATTCTAGTGTCGACTTTAATATCGACAAGTGTTTTCTGACCCTTAGCTATTCTAATTAAGAGTTATCTCAACCTAGTGGCTCCTCTGGTGGGTCTCTTAGTGAGTGCTTCATCCTCTGACGCAAGGAATCACCAAGATGACTGCAAGTTTGGTGAATCTTCAAAAAGAAGTTGTGGTGTGTCAAGCCGTTCAAGAAGAGTATTGACTAAGGTTGGAGTGACTAATAAGGAATATGGTTTTAAAAGAATAGATACATTGTTGAGAAAATGGAACGCTAAGGCTATTAAAAGAGGAGTTTAAAGGAGTTTTGCAAGTTTTATAGGGGTCTCGAGGAAGGTTTCTCATTGGCAATTGCTTCCTTGTCATGGCGGACACGAAAAGATCATTAGTTTGAGTAAACAAACAAGTGACCTTGTGTATGAATTAGAGTAGCGCAGCGGGATGGTGGCAGATGATGCTTAGAAATGGTAAGAGGTGCGTGAGAAGAACTATCTTTCTCATGACCTAGTGAAGAGATTTCCTTGGTCTAGTTATTCGACTAGGACGAGTGAGTTTCTCAAAGAGGTTGGAAAAAAAAAATAAAGCCAAATCAGGCATTCTTAGTTTGAGGTGTATCGTAGAGTTGCTTGGTGCAAAACAAACTAGAGATTTGGAGTCAATGGAAGTTATGGTTCTGTGGTTTAGTAGAATGATGGTTACGAGTTAAGGGATAAAAAAATGAGGACAAGATGCCAAAACGATATGGCAATGGAATCAGTTGATAGTTTTAAATTGGAACTGGAATAACTTAGTAGGGAACTTTGTTGCCTTGGTTAAAGCCAAAATAAGGAAGTAAGATGTTATGAGTGTCGTTATACGTAAAAGTGGTCAAGAGTGTTGATGGTGGGGCAGTAGGCCAGAACTCAAGAGTGATCAAGTCAGTGAAGTGATGCTTAAAGGAGAGAACAAAGTGATGTGAAGTGATAACTACATTCTTTAGTTTGAGACTTGAAGTCATCTGAGACTTTGATAAAAACCTAAAAGAGGTAGTGGAGAGCATATGGTAGACGAGTCGATATATCAAATGCAAGTTGGTTGGGCAGGTAAGAAGGAGCATCCCAGTTTTAAGGTTGTAGGTTGGAACTTACTTCGAGAGTAGTGACTAAACCAATTTACACAGTTGAACACATATCGCTTAGCACAGAGACAAAGTTTCCAATTACTATAGGTGTTGGAGTCATTTTATTAGTCATGTCTAAGTGGTGGTTGTCGGATGAAATGAGGAAAACTTAGTTTTCTTCTCATCTCGTCGGTGAATTTTCGAGGTCGAAAATTTTTGTTGTTGGGGAGAATGTAAGACCCACTTTAATTTTGTCCTAAAATTTAAGGGTCTCTCTTAGTCAGTTGGGCCTAAGGCTGGCCCATAGGGCATCCCAAAACCCCTAAACCAGCCTAACCCTCTCATGTTCTGCCCACTTTGCAAAATCAGCCATCTTACTCCTCTTTTCCCCTCAAACAGTGCTCTATTAGGGCTCAAAGCTCATTCAGATTCAAGTCAGCTCAACCTCATTCTCTGCTCCACCTCTTGAGTATGCTCCTGAAGTTGTTGGGTTCGTTGTCGTAGGTGCCTATGCTTTCCACTAGCATCTGCCCAGATAAGGGAAGCTAGGATTTTTCATGCTTTTATAAATAATATGTCTTTTTTGTTTCTGTTGGGTGCTCTTGATAATTTGATGTGCTTTTGATGGTGTGAAAATAATCGATGTATTGTTTCTGGATAGATTTTTGGCTTTGCATGCGTGAGAGCAGGTGAGATCTGCTATGCTCGCTTAGCCTAAGCGAGCCGTTCCTCGCCCAAACGGGAAGCTCTCGCCTAAGCGAGGAGCTCACACCTAAGCAAGGAGCTCTCGCGTAAGCGAGAATGGCAGTAACTCGCCCCCTTTTAGTTTCGAGTGCTCGCCTGAGCGAAGGCCTCTCGCTTAAGCGAGATGGGCTTGAGCGAGAACTCAAAGTACTCTCTGTTTTCAATGTCGCTTAAGCGAAAGATTTTCGCTTGAGCGAGAGACCCTGTTGCCTGAGCGAGAGCTCCTTAGCTTGAGCGAGATTGACAGTTGTTAAATGCTTGTATGCTCCCATGATTGATTTGTTTACTCTTTTAAAGCATGAAATATGATGTCAACGTTTTATACAACGTGCTTGATTTTTCTTAAATTTTTGCTCTTTGGGATTTTGTGTTTTTACATGTTGAAACCATTAAAAAGCTGTCAGTTTAGCTTAAGTGATGGATTTTAGCTTAAGCGAGAATTTCTAGCTTAAGCGAGCTCAGTCTAGCTTAAGCGAGAATTTCTAGCTTAAGCGAGAATTGCTGCAGAATTTTAATTCCTTACTTTAACTTGAACTTGTGGATTGATTCAATTACTTTTAAAAGCATGAATTGGGCGAATGGGTATGAGTAGAATGGTTTATGGTCTGTGATTGATAAGTTTAAAATGACTTTGGCATGTGACTTGTATGAGATGGTTGGTAATCAAAGTGACATGGTGTCAGTATGAATTACACTTCTATATTCATGAATTGGGAAGGATGATTTGGAATGGATTCAACATGGAACATGTATGAGGATGGATTATAAAGGTTGGCATGAGATTTATAAGCGTGATAAATATTGCTATTTGTTTGAATATGTATAATATATGGTTAGTACGTAATTCCGTGGAATCTCTAGGTGAGATTTCAGGGTCGTGCTTCAGTGGTCGAGACGTAATTCCATGGCCCCTATTAGTGGGTGTGCATGGTGGTGCCCCATTTATATAATTTGGTAAGGATTCAAGGTAAGGATTGCATCCTGATACTCTAAGGAGTCAGTTAGTCTCACTTAGAGCGGACTAACTCTTGTGGTGAGAGTAGCAGGAGGCCTGAAACTCATTAAGGGCTAACCTTGTGTGGGGGGGGATTGATTCATTGTAACACTTGTAACACATAGCTCGGGGGTGAGCAACTCGGGGGTGAGCAGAGGTATTCACCACAAGTGCAAGCATTTGCTGAATCCGACCAACTATATGTATCCGGATGAGTCGGGTCGAGTCTTAGTGTATTGATTGGAAGGTCATAATATGCTTGGATGATGTATGCATATTGGACTGTGAAAGTATATCTGATTGCATGATAAAATCTTTTTGGCTCTAGCTTACCCTTGCTTGTTTGATTGCCTTGTATGTTGTTCTTCTACCTTTGCGATGATCATCAATTTATTGATGGGAGCAGATGCAAGAGGTACTCGAGGTCAACAGGGAAGAGATGATTCCGCTGCATAGTCTACCTGGGCTGGACTTCATGTTTTATTTGAGCTTTTCTTTAGGGCTAAGGCCCGTGTATTGTATTACCCCTAAGGCTTTATTTTGAATATTAGCTATCTCTTACTCCTTTTGGGTTGTAGGCTTTGTAGTGAGCTTTAATATTTCCTTTTAAGTTCCTTGGATAACTGTAAGGAGTGACTTTATACTCCGCAACTTGGCTCTTTATATTATCCGGTGTAAGATTTCATTTAATTATGTTATTATTTAAATGGGATGTTACAGAAAAATGAATTAGCTTTCTTATCATATATATATATATCCATGCATCTTGTGTTAGAAATAAAAAAAAATCTTCTTATCATTAATAAGTGCCAAATTTAAGTGAATTTTGAGTTGATGTTGGCAGTCCTCTTATTTTTTATTATCGATAAGTTTAAGTTAAATTCACCCCAATTTAGTTTATTTTGCATAAAAGTTTTATTATCTCTCACTTATACAAAAATTATAACAATTTAAATTTATGATACCACTTTTTAGTATAAACAAAAAATATTTGCATTCACAGAATAAATCTATTCAATAAAATATCATATAATTATAATATTAAAAAAGCAACAGATGAACAATATACATATAATAATTTATTGTTACAGTCATCCATAGATACACTTAGAAAGGAAACTTAGGCATACCATAATGTTATAAACAAAACATAAATAAAGAGTTTTGACAGTTTTGCAAAACAGATACTCCTAGAGCCAGGAATTACATAGGCCTAGGGGTCTTAAAATTTCTCATAAGAGTCATAGCTAGCAAATCCACACTAAGCAGCTGCGTCACCACTACCAAATCTATCCCCAAAATTTCCCCCTATTTGCTCCCACCAATAAGATGATCATCGCAAAAGAGAAAGCAAAACAATTTCCCCCATCTGCTCCCACCAATAACGTGATCATCGCAAAAGAGAAAGCTAAACAAACAAGGAACATACAGAAATGAAAGGGTAAGCTAGTGTAAAATAATTTTAACATGTTATTGCAATCAGATACTTAAAACAGTTCTCAAGCATGTAACGGAGTAGGCACAAAATCATGTTATAGCAAACAAGCAGGACACTATGACTCAATTATCCGATACATATAATAATATAATAAGATCAGATTCACTGGACGTTTGCACTTGTGGTGGCCTCTACTGCTCTGCAGAGCCATTGCCAATGGGTTTCACCCTACCACAGACAATGTTATCCTTCAAGCATCTAAGGCCATTATCCTGCGAAAGACTAGGGCCTCCCGCTACTCTCACCACTTGGATTAGTTTGCTCTACGTGAGACTAACTGATCCTTTAGAGTTTTGGGATACGATCCTTACTTGAATCCTTATCTTAATTATATACACTACACACCACCATGAGATCTCCCTATGAGACTCATGGAATTACGTCTATCTCACACCAAATTCATGTTTCTCATACCATAACCACCACTTTTATCTCAAATATCCAATTCTCATGCAAGTTCTCAACCAACCAACCAAAATCATGTGTTACTCATGCCAACATACCAATTGAAGTTCATAGAGCCAAGCAATTCATGCATACTTACATACTTTAAGCTTTAAATAAAATAGTCCAAACAATCAATCAACCAAAAACCAAAGCATATCAAAGAACAACACGTCTCTGCGCCAGTTCTCGCTCAAGCTAGGGAGCCCTCGCTTAGGCGACAGAAGCTGTCTCGCTCAAGCTACAAGCTCTCGCTTATGCGAGACTACAACAGAGGGTCCTTGAAGATTTCGCGAGCTCTCACTTAGGCGAGGCCTTCTCGCCTGAGCGAGATGGTTTGTCACTAAAAAATGTAGCCTCTGGCCTGAGCGAGTGCTCGAGCATAAACCTGAACGAGCTTCTGCTATTCTTGCCTAAGCAAGATGAGTTCGTTTGGACAAAAATATCAGTTCTCCTCTACTGTTTCATGCATGCAAAACTAGGAACTCATTCAAAACAACACCCAATGCATTTACATTATAAAACATTTTCGAAATAACAGAAAAAGATATTTATTGACGATAATAAGTTTTTCCAAACAACTTTTTTAATAAAAAATAAAAAGATTAGAATAAAAGAATAACATATTTAGCAACATAATAATTATATGGGACAATAATAAGCATAGTTAAAAAATATTAAAATGTAGACTTTCCCACAAAACTTCTAATAATAACACATTGCAAAAAAGAAAACTATTTCATAAATCCTAAATAACAAACTATTTCTATTTTTCAATTATAAAATAATATATTTTTCTCTTAATTTCTCTTTGTTGTGAGTCAATGATACGTGGCGAAATGAGAATTCTATTCGTGCCTTGTTGTGGGTCTACGTGGCAACAAGAAACCACTAGCGGGATTGCAGAGGAGAGCGGACACAGAACGAGCAAGACCATTCGATTTCGAAGATGGCGCCGGTAGGAACAACGTGCAATACCACGAGCGAGGTGGTTTTTGTTTTGTGGCTCACTTTTCACCGTCTTTTTTCTTCTTCCCTCTCTTACCACGATAAATACCCTCCCCGCACCCAACCTTTCACATCACAATTCAAAATCTCTCATCTTCCTTTCGTTCATCTTCCTTCGTTTTTTTAGCCATGTCTACTGTTGGCCAGACAATCAAGTGCAAAGGTCACCCTTTTCATACTTTACTCATAAGCATCGTCTTCTTCTTTTCCTTCTCTCTACTTTTGCTGTACTATGTATTTTGTTGAAACTGATTGCAATTTTTTGGGGTAAAATTGTCACAGCTGCCATTGCATGGGAGGCAGGGAAGCCACTGGTGATTGAAGAAGTAGAGGTGGCGCCACCCCAAACCGGAGAAGTCCGTTTGAAGATCCACTACACCTCCCTTTGCCACACTGATGTTTACTTTTGGGAAGCCAAGGTCTGCATATGTTAAAGACATTATCTTTCTTTAGAGGGATCATATACAGATTACTGAAACAAATACTTAAAAGTGTTAGATTTATTGGATACATGATGTGATAGTGGGAGAGTGATAGAAGAAAATAATATGTTTAATAGGGGATTTTTACTGTTAAATTAAAATAATGCAGCTGCTTTGATTTAATTTGATCGAATAGGATATTAACAGATACAGATATAAGCAATTTTGCATGTTTTATGTATGAATCATCAATGCATTAGTATCTAACTTGATTTTCCCTTTGTTTTTTCAGGGCCAGACTCCATTGTTTCCTCGTATTTTTGGCCATGAAGCTTCAGGGTATCTTGATCATACTCTCCCATTTAATTTATTTCAAACTTTTCTTTCTTATTTTTGTACATCTAGGACCGCATTGAAGAGTAAGAAAATGGAGAAGAGAGGTAATTTCTTATTAGATTTCCGTTGTTTTATTCAGTATTGTTGAGAGCGTTGGCGAGGGTGTCACTCATTTGCAACCAGGAGACCATGCCCTCCCTGTGTTCACAGGAGAGTGTGGGGATTGTGTGCATTGTAAGTCAGAAGAGAGCAACATGTGTGAGCTCCTCAGGATCAACACCGACAGGGGTGTCATGATCAGTGATGGTAAATCAAGGTTCTCTAAGGATGGAAAACCCATTCACCATTTCTTGGGAACCTCCACATTCAGTGAATACACAGTTCTCCACGCAGGATGTGTTGCAAAGATCAACCCAGCTGCTCCACTTGACAAAGTTACTGTTCTCAGTTGTGGAATTTGCACAGGTTGGAAGAATTTACATCCTTGAGAGTTCAGACAGAAATATATAATGTTTTTTATGTAGCAAACTAGCTTGGTGATTATATTTTCTGATATAATATTTTTGGTTCCATGTCGTAGGTCTTGGTGCTACTGTTAATGTTGCAAAACCAAAACCTGGTTCCTCTGTTGCCATTTTCGGACTTGGAGCCGTTGGCCTTGCGGTATGTTTTTCCTCTGGCGTTTGATGGTGCTTCTTTCAGCAGTTGATAATGTGATAAAGGGATATTAATGTTAGTTTCAACTCTTGATTTTCGATCACTATTTTAGGCTGCAGAAGGGGCAAGGATTTGTGGTGCTAAAAGAATCATTGGAATTGATTTAGTTCCAGAAAGATTTGAACAAGGTATACTGTTTAAAGATGTGTAAAGTGTAAAGATCAGATGTTTAAAGATTCGGCACAACCTAATTGATTTTATTTTTGTTGGCAGCTAAGAAGTTTGGTTGTAACGAGTTTGTGAATCCAAAGGATCATGATAAGCCTATTCAACAGGTTAGTTCTTGAACAATTTTCTGAAGTTCAATACCCTTTCCTCAACTAGTTACACTCTTAAAGTTTCACCATTTTTCTTAATTCTGTTCTTCTAATGCTAACCATTCAATTCTAACATCATAAAAAATAAAATCATAGTGTCTTTGTTTGAACAAGGAGATTGAAAAGAGAATGTTGATGAACAGGTAATTGCTGAAATGACCAATGGAGGTGTGGACCGGGCTGTTGAATGCACTGGCAGCATCCAGGCCATGGTTTCGGCATTTGAATGTGTCCATGATGTAATTGAATCATAACTCATTATCTCTTGTTTCTGAAACACTGCATTAAGCTATTTCCTAAGGCTGAACCTTGATTTCTTCTTCTCAGGGTTGGGGTGTTGCTGTACTTGTTGGTGTGCCTAGTAAAGATGATGCATTCAAAACTGCTCCTATTAATTTCCTGAATGAGAGGACTCTTAAGGGAACCTTTTATGGCAACTACAAACCACGTACTGATCTTCCTGGTGTTGTGGAAAAGTACCTCAGCGGGGTAAGTTTACACAGTGACTTCTGTTTCTGTGGTCTTTAGCAGAACCAGTATGAGAAAAAAAACTCACTTATTTATAATGTTGCTGACATGATCCTTATGGATATTGCAGGAGCTAGAAGTAGATAAGTTCATCACTCACTCAGTTCCCTTCACAGAGATCAACAAAGCCTTTGATTACATGCTGAAAGGAGAGTCCATTAGGTGTCTTATTCGCATGCAAGACTAAGATGGATGATGAAATAGTTCATCACTCTGTTGTTCAGGACAGAGGTCTCCATCTGAATTTACGAGTGTTAATAAAGTTTTGATAGAAAATCCTCTTCTAGGATTATGATTCTCATTTTTCAGATTGAGTGTTGAGACAGATACCGCACTTGATCCTTTGTTTCTTTGTTACTGCTTGTGTATTTTTGTAATTTTGCTGTTTAATTGTTAAATAATATTTGACTTCTACATTAATATTTGTCCTTTTTTATACAATTTTTTTTTATGATTTAATCTTTTAAATGATTATATTTTTAAATTCAAATAACTATGCATGATAAAAAAATTATCTACATAATAAAAGAATTATCTGTAATAAAATTATTTATTTTTATAAAAATTATTTTACAGTTTTATACCATTAATAAAGGAGATTATCTTATTTAATATATATGATTTTTTTCAATTTTACTTTTAAGTAACTATTTTTTAATTTAAATAATTATTCAAATAAAAAAAAATCGTTTACATAATAAAAAATTATTTGGAATAAAATTATAAAATTAATTATTATTATAATTAAAATAATTTTATAGTTTAATAATATTTTCTATTTTTTAATAAGAGAAATGTGAATTGGGCACATGTTTTCCCACTGTCAGAAAGAATGCCAGTGATCAGAATGTCAAGAACACACTTGTCAGAAAGAATGCTAGTGATCAGAATGTCAAGAACACACTTCCCTGTTTTATTGAGATTTAATAAATTAAAATCAATAATAATGATAGTAAGAATAATATTTGATCATTCAATCATTTAAATTAAATTTATGTTTGAACTTTGATAAGGATTTAGGGACTCTTCCACGTACTTGACCCATGAGTCGCAAATTTAGTACGTAATAGGTCAGTAGATTAGGCTAAAAATATAAATCTACATAAAGAAGCGACTTGTTTACAATCCCATAAAAGGGCTCTATGGCTTGGGTTGTGAACAGCCGAGGTCTTCAAATTTTAAAATTAATTTTAAAATATGTAACTTATGGTTCAGTTCAATATAAAACCGAGACAAAAAAGTAAATTTATGATTTCGCTTCACTAAAGACCAAGACAGAAAAATATGTTTTTGTTTCGGTTCACATTTGAGGTTAAAAGTCATCACCCTTTGGTCTCATCTTAATATACCTCGGTTCTAGCACTGAAGCAGAATAGCAAAAAAAACTGGGGCCAAAAGTTCTTACTGCACTAATGTGTATATGCTTGGTGTCTCTTTTCTGTTGTAATTCCACTGTTATTCGCATGTTTTGAGTGTTTTTCCCAAAAACCGCCTAGCGATGTTCATAGCCCGCTAGGCGACTTATACAATGCTAGGCAACTTTCTGGATTTTTCCATAAATCGCATGGTGACCTTGAAGGTTTGCCAGGCAACGCGAGAGAACTTGGTTTATTTTCTCTGATTGATTGGATTCTGTGGAACTTTGTGATCAGTCTGGGTTCTAGTAGTATTAATGAATGTTTCTGGGCATGATTGTGTTATAAATTGTCTATGTGGGGCTTTAATTGATGGAAAACAATGTATGAGTTCACATGAGGGTTCATGTTAGGATTGGGAATAAGTGAATGTTGATTTAAAATTGTGATATGTTGGGAAACTGAACTTAAATTGGATATCTATAAATGTTGGAATCATGTTAGAATGTGAATTGGGTGAGATTGCATGAATGGGATGAAGATTGGGTAATTTTGGGTCTTATGAAAGTGCAAAGAATTCTGGAACTGACAGAACCTGATGCACCACCTGGCGGCACATCCTTACCACCAAGCGACACGTAGAAATTTGTAGTCCTGGTGGCTATTGTGTGTGAGCAACGAGGGGAAAAACCTGTTGGAAATTCAAGTAGAAATGGTTACCTAAAAATAGGAGAAATTAGATAATTAGTAATTTATAAATATTGGAAGTAATAAATATGATTGAGAGATTGGAGCAACTAGAGGTGGAATGAGACAATGGTTAAAGAAATTAGAGTAAGGTGGTTGTTGTAGTGTATGGTGTGGCCTGGATTATAAAATGTGCAGTAGTTGGTGGATGTTTTGGTCATAAGCATGGTGTTTTATTCCTAGTGTAGGAATACTACAATGTAGTTCAGCATGTGGTATGGATTCAATGCAATTGAGAGTATTGTTTGGGATTATGAATGAAAGGAGTGGGCAACTATTGTAAGAGTCCAATGATCATGGGTTATTCTTAATTCATTCTAAGTGTTGGCATATTTAAGTGGGGGAATATACTGGGTTATAAATTTTTTATAAGGCATATGGGGTTTGGACTCACTTTATAATGGATTATTTGTATGTCACATGGTACTGTGTAGTATGTTTGTGGTGATTATGGGTACTGGAATCTGTTCTGCATGGGATAAACCAGTAAAAGTTGTTTACTGGTGTAGCGCTTGGCGGTGGGAATTGAACCGCCAAGCAAGAGCTATAAACCAGGGAGGCCCTGGAGCGCGTAGTGCTTGGTGGTGAGGATGATTCATCCAGGCAATAATTGTCTAGGTAGTGGTCACTAGAACGCGCGATGCTTGTCGGTGAGAAAGGTTCCGCTAGGTATTAATTGTCAAAAAGGTGACCCCTAAAGTGCGTTGTGCCTGGTAGCGTGTAGGGCTCGTCATGCGATCTGTAGTGATATTTCGCCTGGCGACGCTTAGGCTACGCCACAAGATAGTGTAGGGGCATCAATTGTTATTTGGAGATTTCGCATGGTGAACACTACTTTGGATGATGGCTTTGGATTGAGATGTGTTGAGACCCATTTACAAGTGATGGCTCGTAATGTATTATGAACACGTGGTGTTCACAGGTAGTGTCCTGTGATGTTGGAAATTCTGAGGGATCATACGAGTAGTGGATCGTATTGGATAACTCCACTTGATTGTCACTCACGGGTTGTGACCGGTGATGTTGAGAATCTCATGTGAAAATACGGATGGTGGTTCGTATTGGTTAGCTCCATTTGGTTGTTACAGATGGTGGTTCGTAACGTAATAGTTCAACACGTGTTGGTCTACGAGTGATGGCTTGTAGAGGTTGGATCACGAGTGGTGGCTTGTGTATTTTTGTAATTTTGTTGTTTAATTGTTAAATAATATTTGACTTCTACATTAATATATGTCCTCTTTTATACAATTTTTTTTATGATTTTATCTTTTAAATGATTATATTTTTAAATTCAAATAACTATGCATGATAAAAAAATTATCTACATAATAAAAGAATTATCTGTAATAAAATTATTTATTTTTATAAAAATTATTTTACAGTTTTATACCATTAATAAAGGAGATTATCTTATTTAATATATATGATTTTTTTCAATTTTACTTTTAAGTAACTATTTCTTAATTTAAATAATTATTCAAATAAAAAAAAATCGTTTACATAATAAAAAATTATTTGGAATAAAATTATAAAATTAATTATTATTATAATTAAAATAATTTATAGTTTAATAATATTTTCTATTTTTTAATAAGAGAAATGTGAATTGGGCACATGTTTTCCCACTGTCTGAAAGAATGCTAGTGATCAGTATGTCAAATTTTGCGCCTTTAATTTTTGATGTTCGGACTTTACATGATTCACATTTTTGTGTTTTACATCTCTTATTCTCAGAACACTCCCCTATTTTATTGAGATTTAATAAATTAAAATCAATAATAATGACAGTAAGAATAATATTTGATTATTCAATCATTTAAATTAAATTTATGTTTGAACTTTGATAAGGAGTTCAGGGACTCATCCACTTACTTGAGCGATGAGTAGTAAATTTAGCACGTAATGGGTCTGTAAGTTAGGCTAAAAATATCAATCTACATGGCTTCGGTTGTGAACAACTGAGGCCAAAAGGTCTTCAAATTTTAAAATTAATTTTAAAATATGTAACTATATGGTTTCGGTTCAATATAAAATCGAGGTAAAAAAGTAGATCTATGACTTCGCTCCACTAGAGACCCAAAATAGAAAAGTGTGTTTTTGCTTCAATTCACACCCAAGGTTAAAAGTCATCACTCTTTGGTCTCACCTTAATATGTCTCAGTTCTAGCACTGAAGCATAATAGGAAAAAAAAATGGGGCCAAAAGTTCTTACTACACTAGTGTGTATATGCTTGGTGTCTCTTTTCTGTTGTAATTCCATTGTTTTTCGCATGTTTTGAGTGTTTTTCCAAAAATCGCCTAGCGGTGTTCATAGCCTGTTAGGCGACTTATATAATGCTAGGCAAGTTTTTGGATTTTTCCATAAATCGTATAGCGGCCTTGAAGGTTCGCCAGGAAATACGAGAGAACTTGGTTTGTTTTTCTCTGGTTGATTGGATTTTGTGGAACTTTGTGATCAATCTGGGTTCTAGTAGTATTAATGAATGTTTCTGGGCATGATTATGTTATAAATTGTTGGGTTAAATAAGTTTTTGATCCCTCAACTTTCAGCGAAATTTGGAATTAGTCCCTCATCAAAACTTTTGACCAATTTAATCCTTCATGTTTCAAAATGCATGAATTTAGTCCTTTTAAACAAATTTTGTCAAGTTTATCTCACGTTTCAAGCGCTTTCATGATAGTATTTAAATTATTTACACTATTTGACATATTTTTGCTTCAATATTAACTTAAATACTATCATGAAATGTGCTTGAAACGTCAGATAAACTTAACAAAATTTGGTTAAAAGAACTAAATTCACGCATTTTGAAAGATGAAGGACTAAATTGGTATAAAGTTTTGATGAGTGACTAATTCCAAAATTCACTGAAACTTGAGGGACCAAAAACATATTTACCCTAAATTGTTTATGTGGGGCTTTAATTGATGGAAAAAAATGTATGAGTTCATAGGAGGGTTCCTATTGGGATTGGGAATAAGTGAATGTTGATTTAAAATTGTGATATGTTGTGAAACTGAACTTAAATTGGATATCTATAAATGTTGGAATCATTTTAGAATGTGAATTGGGTGAGATTGCATGAATGGGATAAAGATTGGGTAATTTTGGGTCTCACGAAAGTGCAGGGAATTCTAGAACTAATAGAACATGATGCACCACCTGGCGGCACGTCCTTGCCACCAAGCGACACGTAGAAATTTGCAGTGCTGATGGCTATTGTTGTGTGAGAAACAAGGGGAAAAACTTGTTGGAAATTCAAGTGGAAATGGTTACCTAAAAATAGGAGAAAATTAGATAATTAGTAATTTATAAATATTGGAAGTAATAAATATGATTGGGAGATTGGAGCAACTAGAGGTGGAATGAGACAATGGTTAAAGAAATTAGAGTAAGGTGTGGCCTGGATTATAAAATGTGCAGTAGTTGGTGGATGTTTTGGTCATAAGCATGGTGTTTTATTCCTAGTGTAGGAATACTACAATTTAGTTCAGCATGTGGTATGGATTCAATGCAATTGAGAGTATTGTTTGGGATTATGAATGAAAAGAGGAAGGAGTGGGCAACTATTGTAAGAGTCCAATGATCATGGGTTATTCTTAATTCATTCTAAGTGTTGGCATATTTAAGTGGGGGAATATACTGGGTTATAAATTTTTTATAAGGCATATGGGGTTTAGACTCACTTTATAATGGATTATTTGTATGTCACATGGTACTGTGTAGTATGTTTGTGGTGATTATGGGTACTGGAATCTGTTCTGCATGGGATAAACCAGTAAAAGTTGTTTACTGGTGTAGCGCTTGGCGGTGGGAATTGAACCGCCAAGCAAGAGCTACAAATCAGGGAGGTCCTGAAGCACGTAGTGCTTGGTGGTGAGTATGATTCCACCAGGCAATAATTGTGTAGGTAGTGGTCACTGGAACGTGCGACGTTTGTCGGTGAGGAAGGTTCTGCTAGGTATTAATTGTCAAAAAGGTGACCCCTAAAGTGCGTTGTGCCTGGTAGCGTGTAGGGCTCGTCATGCGGTCTGTAGTGATATTTCTCTTGGCGACGCTTAGGCTATGCCACAAGATAGTGTAGGGGGCATCGACTGTTATTTGGATATTTCACATGGTGAACACTACTTTGGGTGATGATTTTGGATTGAGATGTGTTGAGACCCATTTACAAGTGATGGCTCGTAATGTATTGTGAACACATGGCGTTCACGGGTAGTGTCCTGTGATGTTGGAAATCCTAAGGGATCATACGAGTAGTTGATCGTATTGGATAGCTCCACTTGATTGTCACTCACGAGTTGTGGCCGGTGATGTTGAGAATCTCATGTGAAAATATAAATGGTAGTTCGTATTGGTTAGCTCCATTTGGTTGTTACGAATGGTGGTTTGTAACGTAATAGTTCCACACGTGTTGGTCTACGAGTGGCGGCTTGTAGAGGTTGGATCACGAGTGGGGGCTCGTGGCAGCATGTGTCATCTTAAGGTCATTATCAAAGTGCGTAGAAGTTGGATGAACATGGTGGAAGACCATGATTTCTATTGCATAAGGAAAGGTTCTCAAAAGGGTTTTGGAATAAATTATTATGCATTGGGTGAGGGTTTATAGTTCTTTATGCATGTTTAAATATATTAAGCAGACCCTTTTTGTGTGTGTTTGGCGATGATCGTGTAACTTGTTACATGGGAGCAAATGATGTTTCAGGTGGCGTTGGTGATGCATAGAGCCGGAGAGGGGCGAGCATGGGAAATGTTATAAAGAACTTTTTATGAATTGTAATCAGTTTTTATTTATAATTGGACCTTGGATTTTGTACTAGTGCTGCTGGATTTTATGGATTTTGATTCCAGCACATTTATTAACGTTTTAAATTTTCTGCATTTTTGGGAAAAAAGTTTTATTAATTGTCAATTTATTATTACTTTTATTTTATTTATTTTAAATTAGTAATATCTGGCCAGGATGTTACATTGTGCACTTTAGCGAAATAATCAAGTACTTGATAAGTTCAATGAATTTCATGCCTTGGTTGAGAGGCAATGAGGGAAGAACCTAAAATATATACGTTCTGACAATGGTGGTGAGTATCGTGGACCCTTTGATGCTTAATGCAAACAACATGGTATTGCATATGAGAAGACTCCTCCTAAAACTCCTTGGTTGAATGGTTTAGTTGAGAGGATTAACATGACATTACTTGAGAATGTGAGATATATGCTTTTACATGATAAATTACCCAAGCATTTTTGGGGTAAGGCACTATACACGGTGGTGCACGTTATCAATCTCACTCCTACTGTGATTTTAGACAATGAAATGCGAAATAAAATTTGGTTGAGCAAGAATGTAAGCTATGATCATTTGCATGTCTTTGGTTGCAAGGAATTTGTTCATATTCCAAGGGATGAAATATCCAAGTTGGATGTGAAGACAAGGCAATGCATCTTTATTGGATATGGTGAGGATGATCTTGTTGAGAATAATCTTGTTCGAAGCTGTGATGTACAATTCATGGAAGACCAAACCATTGAGGACATTGATAAGGTGGAGAAGACCACAGCCGAAAAAGATAGTAATCTCACTGATGGTAATCCGATGAAATTGCCCGCTCATAATCTGGATAATGTTGAAACTGAAGCTCAAGATGATGAGCAACATGGTGATATTTAGGATCAACAGATTGGAGGTGGAGTAGAGGTTCCAATTGATGATGCTCAAAAGGAACATGATGATGATCTTGATGATATACCTGAACCACCTCAAGTCCAACTCAAGAGGTCTAATAAATAGAAACAACCTACTAGTCTATTATTTGTTAAGTTCATTGCCATTACTGAAGCATAGAAGGAATTGCTATGGTTGAAGAAATTCTTGTAGGAGCTTGGTTTTGTGCAAGATAACTATCTATTATTTGTTAATAGTCAGAGTGCTATCCATCTTGGTAAGAATCCAACTTCCCTTTCTAGATTCAAACATATTGATGTGAGGTATCATTGGATACGTGATGCTTTGGATGCTAAGTTGTTGGCGTTGGAAAAAATTCATACAAATGATAATAGTGCTGATATGATGACTAAAGCATTGCCAAAAGGGAAGTTTGAAGTTTGTTGTGAGATCGCCGGTTTTGCGTTTATCTCTGCATAGTTGTAAGGGAGAGATTTGTTGGGTATTGAGCTCCCAAAACTTGAGAAGTCCATGTCCCACTTAACCTAGTGGAGAGGGGGCTGGAAAATAAGAAGAGAGATAGAACAATAGAGTTACAATCCATCGAAAACTCAAGCACATTGAGAGAGAGGTAGAGGGAAAAATCCGTTCATATTTTTCACTGAGCTGCCACCGTAAAAACAACATTGCAGATTCGTTCACCGTTGGATTGTACTGAAAATTTTACAGCAGTTTCACAATACATTCTTCTTCATTCTAACCAATCAGATTGTCGATACAAAGTCTGAGTTGGTAGAAATTAATTTCGCACTGCAGCAGTGATTTTATAGGTTTTTTTTCTCTTTGTTCTTCTCTATTTGAAAGCTTTGTTACTTTGTTATTTGGTTCGGTGTTGGCACTAATTTGTGCACTTGATTGAGACTCATTTGTACTCTTGTTAGTCATAGTGAATCTATTTCTTTAGTTTGGACGACTTGTGATTTTTATCCTTGATTTGAAGGGTTTTCCACATTAAAAATTTTGGTATCTTTATTTGTGATTGTGGTGATTTATTATGGTTGTTCTTTGATAGTTGCTTTTTATAAATTCTTGCAAGTTAAGAAAAATTACATCCTTTACTTCTTTGGTATATTGTTTGCGTTATTGTTTTCACCATTACTTTAATATATTGTTTGTATTGTTATTTTCACCATCACTAAAGTAACGCAAGAAAGAAAAACTTGTTCATTCGTATTATGAGAAGGTAGCAAATAGGATTATTAAGAAATATGATTCTTTCGGTGTTGTATATATGCGGTTAAAATGCAAATAAACACCTCAAAGTGAAAATGTAACGGTCAAATAACATTACAAAACAGGTAAATGCATACATATTCCAACAAATGAATGTGCATATTGGTGAAACAATGGGTGACAAGTCTACAAGTTCACATGCAAAACAATATACCTAAAAGTAGAACTCAACAAAATTCTTATTCCTATCAATACCATTTTAGTTCTGCATTTTTTTAATTTTAGTATACATGGACATCAATTGAGATCTGATTGTTTTTAATATTATATTCGAAAGTAAAAATACAATTCTTTGTTTTCGACTTTCTTATATGAATCATGATAAAATCCTATTAGAACTATAAGATTTTTAACCAAACGTTACATACCAAAAGTCCTACTAGTCTTGTATCCACCAAAACAACCACCAATGGATCCACTACACGCAAATCCATCTTAATATAGTTCCTTCCAACTTATTAATTATAAGCACAACCCAAAACAAAAAAACTCTATAATATTAATAATAATTACTACCCTAAACTTGTACTAACATCACTTAATCACTTAATCACCCCCACTAGACAACACATCTTCCACGTGCAAAACGGGTTTCTTATATTTAATTAATTTAATTAACCATTACCCAACTCTCAACTCAAATTTCACAAAAGCAGTTCCCTATTGAACACCCAACTGAACTTCACACTCTGCGGCTTCATCTTACGCGCTCGCTCATCAGCGCGTTCTTGCAACCTCCTAATCCTAGGCGCTAACCCACACACGTAATCCTGTGCCCGCTTTCCTTCCCCCGACAAACCTTCAAGCTTCTCCAATCTCCACCGTCCAACCAGAAACTCCAAGATATCTGCATAATCATTGGCCGTGTACACGCCCATTCGCTGGGCCACTGCAGAGAAATGCTCGAATAGCTTAGGGTCGTGCCCATCGTACATAAGATGCGCCGGCATTGTGATCTTCTTCTCCATCATGTTTCCTATTGCAACCATCGCCCCAGTGGGGTCCACTTCTAGAAGCTTCTCCACGATTCTAGAATATGCATTCTCATGCCGCTTCTCATCCGCAGCAATGGTTCCACATATGCGCGCAAGCACTGGATCACCCCCTTCCTTCGCAAGCCGAGCAGTGTTCCCATGCGCCACGAAAGTTGCTCGCTCTTGGAAGGAAGTGTACACAAACCCTAAATAAGGATTGTTCTCTGTTCCAGGGTCCTACATTAATCAAAAACAAACCATAAAAAATAATGAATTTTTCACTGATTCCTTGCAATGCCAAACAGATCCCTAATTTTTTTTTTTAAGGAATTCGAATAAAAAACAAACATTTCTTACCATGCCGGCTCCGATGAGGTAATGCACAGTTTTCTCAACCTTAGCCATGTCGACGCGACCGGAGAGGTATAAATAAGTTCTGAGCAGATCTCCGTGGCGGTTTTCTTCTGCGGTCCAGGCCCGGGTCCACACGGCCCACGGGCTTGGACTGGTTCCGCAGTCGTCTTTCACGCCGTCGAGGTTGTTGATCATGGTCTGGTAAGTGGGAAGCGCGTCTTCGGTGACCATGTCACCCACCAACACCACGAAGTACTCGTCGGGAAGCTCCTTGGTGCGTTCGCGAAGGGCTTTCACCTCCTCGCTGAACTCTTCGAACGGCAGTGACGAGTCAGGGACCAAGTTCTGCGGCTGCCAGCATCGTTCCACGGGCTTCAGCAGTGGTAGGACCCACTCCGACGCCCACCCCTCCAACGACTTGAAAACCTCCATTTTCTCCGGAGGCATTGAGTGGGTCCTCCGAGCCTTCAGCGGCGCCGTGGAGACGGCGGAGACGGCGGAGACGGCGACTTTGGGCGGTGGCAAGAGGTGGCGGTGGCATGAGCTTGTTGTATATGCGCGTGGAACAAGTGTTTGAGTGGTGATGGAGTTGCAGGGTCGTATCTGCATGGTGTTGGTTATGTGTTGTTGGGCTTAGACTATCGTTGTTTGAGTGAAACTGTGTGTGCTGCTTTGGGGAGTGAGATATTTGTAAACGGTGTGATTTGTGATAAGTCCTTGTTTTTCTTGATAATTTCAAAAGTGCCATATAAGTTGTTTTGAAATTTATGAAATTCTTTTGTGGAAATTTGACTCTCTACATTGAGAAGTTGTTGTTTTGGGTAAGAAAATAATGATCATTTGTTAAGGGTAGGATAGTCATTTGTGAAATGTTACCGGGGCATGAAATACAAAAGTTCCAGGGTGTGCATATTAAATAAATATGGATTTGTGTAAAACTGGGGGTGCTGTGGTTTTGGTGGAATAACAGAGACTGGTCAATCATGATTTCTGTGGATCTTTTACATCTTTGTGGGCGTCTTTAAATACGCCAGCTCATTTTTTTTCTTAATATTTTTTTTATTTAATGGTTAACAGTTAGTTAACAAATAAAACCAGTAGAGATTAATTAACAAATGAATTTTTTTTTTATTCAAGTATTTATTACACAAAAAGTATGACAGAATGAACTATTTCATTAGTATCTTTTGTTTGTAATGACTTGTTGTATGTATATTAATTACAAATTTTAATGTCTTTTTTTAGTACGTTTATAATGATATAAGGATTTTTAAATTTAGACAAGCTTTTAAATTGCAAATTAAAACATAAAGCAGATAAATATATAAACAAAACAATCTATACAGTATTTATTTGGGGTATAATTTTCTATATTTATGTTATTGTTATTTATTATAATAGTTTTAAAACAATAATAAATATATGAAGAAGATTTTGGATCTTACAAGGAAAAAAAACAGGATAATAACTTCTATTTTATCAGGATGAAAACAAAATATGAAAATAAATCATTTACTTAATATTACTAATTTTAGTTATTATTAAGTTAAAAACTATAATTTATAGTATGGAAAATATCTTGTACAATTTAATATTTTACATGTTAACTCTATTTGCACAATAAATATCATTACTAAAGAAAATTAACAAGAAATTACTACCTTTTTTTTTTTGCAAAAATATTTGTATAAAACACTTTTATATAAAATTTTGTAGGAAATTTTTGCGAATTTTATAATTTTATAAGAAATAATTACTCACGGAGAAAGTATCTACTAATTAAAATTCTTAGAAAAATGACAAAAAAAATATTTTCTTGCAAACATTTTTAACAAATTTGCAAGAAAAATCCCATAAAATATTAAAATTTCTAGTAATGTATGTCACTTATTAAAATAATTTCACTTTCTTAATAAATAATTTTTTTTTATCTACTATGAAATACAATTGTACCGTATGGGCCCGTTGGCAAACTAAACATCGAGGGGTACCCAAAGTAATTTGCATAATTAGCTCACGTCTACATCCAAGCACACAAACAAGTGGTGTCGATCAGCAACCACCCTATCACACAATTAAGCAATAGAGGTACAAACCTACATAACAGATCATGTTCTTTACATAAAAACCAATCTCCCCTGGACGTGGCAATCATTGTGGGGATCATGAAGATTTATGTGTCAACGAGTGGCTAGTCGCCTTAGTGGCGCTGCACGAATCATTCGCCAGTCGTTCAGGGTCCAATTGTTGATCATATGAACATATGTGTCAAACAATGATGTTCGACAGGTAAAGCCGTAGGAGCGTTTCACTGATCATTCAGGGTCCAATTGTTGATCATATGAAGATATGCGTCAGACAACGACGTTTGGCAAGTAACGCCGAACGACAGTAAGGATAAATAGGAACCTCTAGTGGTTAAGATTAAACAAGTCAATAATCATGTTTTAAAAGCAATTGGGCCTTGATTAGGCCAACCCTAATCAAAGGCCCACGTAGAAAACTATAAATAGAAGTCAAATGTCAGGATGTTGGGAATTTTCTCTCGCATTTTTACAGCATTAATTATTATTATCGATTGAACCATTACTGACTTAAGCATCAGAGCCTCTTTAACAAGTAGATTGATCGATGTATTTCACCAGACGAGTAGCGAAGGAGACAAACAGACAAACGACGTGAGGAGTTGAAGATAAGACAAAAGTGTTAAATGAACGTTAGGCCCCTACACCCGAAACACTTTGGCGCCCATCATAGGGTCGAGCATTGATTGAACATAAATCCTTATGATGACCATGAGAAACATGACGAGCAAAGTTGAAGTACAAGACCCTTCTGAAGACCAAGTTGACACAAGGGAAATATTGAGGATGATGTAGCAACGCATGGATGAGATTCAACAGAACTACAAGGTGCAAATTTGAATTCTAAGGGAAGAGAATTCGTCCATGAGATAATAAGTGAGGGAGAAGGCAAATCTTGTGCATTCTACCCTAACTATCCCCAATCCCCCATGACAGAACTGAATGGAGCCGGTCGGGTAAGAGGAACAAACTCATCCGTCGTGCGCAGGAAGGACTAAACAGACGAAAGACAAACCCACTCACACTATAGTGGAAAGTTTAGGGGCTACCAAGGAGGTCACCCATCTAGGATGACAGTCAATACGGAGGTAAAGTTTCCCTTCACCCCTAGAAACCCCTTTGCCCGAACGATGTAAGATGACGACCTTCGAGAAGTAAGATGGAACCATCAATCCTGATAATCATTTGCCAACATTTTTGAACCAGATGATGTTCCATGCAGTTAATGACCCCATCTAGTGTAGAGTCTTTTCATCCTCATTAACAGGAGAAGCCTTGGAGTGGTTATCCGAACAACCTCCCAACAACATTGACTGCTTTGCCACTTTAAAGGCGTGGTTCAGTACCAAGTTTGATCCCCTCTGACCGGTGGCCTTGACACTTGTGACACTCGTCAATGTTTAGCTGGGGAAGGATCAATCTGTGAGGAGCTTCATTGATCGCTTCAATAGGATGTTGGTCAAAATTAAGGATCTTAGTGATGAAATAGTCAGACATCACTTCTTTACTAGCCTGTAGCTAGTGGTGCTTGCTGACAAGATCAGTAGGAAGCCTCCCAAAACCATGGGGATGCAAAAGCGAGCGACATAGTTTATGCAAATGGAAAAAGGTATGTGAAACTTCCAAAAGCAAGCACAACCCGAACCATCGGTAGTTGAGAAGAATAACCCTAAATCGGCTAGCAAACACCCGACTGGGAACGCACTCGAGCAGCCCAAGGGCCCTAAGTTTAGCAGTTACACTCCCCTCAATGTCTTGAGGGTGAAGATCTTAAAGGAGGCATTCAGTGTCGATTCCTTACCTCCCCCAAGAAAGATGCCTCCATCGCCTAACTTCGATGGAAGCAAGCATTGCCTGTACCACCGCAATATTGGCCACACTACCGAGCAATGCCACACTTTATGCGATAAGATAGAAGAGCTTATCAGGACTGGCCAATTGAAACGATATGTGCACAAGGAGTAGACCAAGCGTCATTTCAACTAGCCTCATTAATTGTAAACGACAAGCAATCCCTTACAACCAATTCATCTTTATTTTCCCAATACCCTATTATATTGGACTCTTCCATCTCAGACAATTGATCTACCTCATCCGATATATTACTCCAATAATATTTGTGTAAAGTTTGTTCAAATAATCCAATAAATTTCACTCAACATCACAAACAGGCATAATACACATGTAAATTCGCCATGTAAATATACACCACGAATTGTTCAATCCGATAAGTGAAAATATATTGCAGATTTTATAATTCATAATACAAGTTCACTTTTCGAAATATGTAATTTGGCATGTGCAAAATTATGATTTATTTCTTGCGAATTGTGTAATCCGTAACATTCACAAATTACACAATCCAGTATTATAATGTAAATGAAATGTAACTCAAAAAATGTATGACAACAGTGAATTTTCGCATGCCAGCCACCACGACGCATCCCAATGACTACCAAATATTATCCAAAAGGTTTAATTACTCGTAAGGTATCCAGTTTGGGTCAAGGGTGTCAAATTGGTACCCCGTGAAAAAAAAGGTGTCAATTTGGTATCCAAATAAGTTTAAGTGCATCAATCAAGTCCATTTTCATTAACGTCGTTAAAGTGATTAACGTTGACCAATTAAAAGAGTTCGTTGACACAAAAATTTGACACGTTGAATACCAATTATTTGTGACGTGGTAATTTAAATAAAAAATAGGAATTTTTGAAATGAATTAAAAAAAATTGTAATGTTCAAAGTGGCCCTAGATCAAGAAAAGCATAAAAGCATAGTGAGAAGTGAGAAGATGATCGAGGTTCATGCGATTTAGGGGTTTCTGCAAAGCGCATGTGAAATCGTTTTGAGAAGGTGTGATTGAGCTCCCATTTCCACCGATTTTCATCTTCTGGTTTTCACCATCGACGTCGAATCTGAGTCCTAAATTCCCATTTCCTCTCCTTTCCGATTCATGACACAGTTACGTTAGACCAAGCTTCTAGTTTTTTCCTCTTTCATTTTTCTGTTGCTTTTATTCTTTGAACTGCACAACGACATTTGTTGCTACAATAGGGTAATTTCAATTCCAATGCCAATTTCTAAATATTCTGAATTTTTTATGTTTCTTTTTAGGTTTGGGATTTTAAGGTTCTGAAGTTTCTACGCTGGGGGATATTGATTGGGAGGAGGGGGAAAGGAACTCGGGATTAGGGTTTTCTTGGAAGCATTGTTTTTATTGGGAAAATCAAGAAGGTATATTTGGAACTAGGAAGAGGGTTAAGTTTAGAGGATACACTATTTTTTTTATGTCCACGAAGAACACGCATAACCCTATTGCAAAATTGATCGGAAAGCACCTCTACAACTACGAACCACACACCACGAAACCACCTCATTAGGTTTGAACCAGCAAGCAAATGGAGAGGAAGAAGAAGATAATGACCACAAATGACTTAGGAAAAATTCAAACTTCACCATTCATTAAATAATTTGTGCATGTAACACTGTACAATTGTTTTTTTACACATCTTCTTTCAATGACACATATCCATTATGCATTGCCACATCACCATAAATTTAACGTCGTTTTTGACAATTTAACGGGATGCACCTGATTGATGCACTTAAACTTATTTGGGTATCAAATTGGCACCTTTTTTTTTCGCGGGGTACCAATTTGACACCCTTGACCCAAACTGGGTACCTTACAAGTAATTAAACCTATCCAAAATTAGTAACCACATGGAACTACCACCACAAATGGACTCACGACAATAAATAGCATCTATTCAAAACCCTAATTATTCATCACATGTTCTTATTGTATATTTGGGATTATAAAGATATAACGGGAAGTAATTATGGGGTGCAGGAGGAAATAGCCTTAAAAAAACTGCAGCTTTGCACTAAACAACAACTTTTAGGAATTAGTCTAATAAAGTCCCGTTTTTATTAGGGACTTTCCTGAAGAAGTCATTTTAGTTAGAAGTCTAGTAGCAGTAAGTCCTTGTTGATCGTATTTTCCTGTTTTGCTTTGCTTGTGTATGGCTATTTAATAGCCTGATGCTTTCATTCAATGAGACACAATATTCCTTCCAAAATCTCTCTCTCACAATCACTTTACTGTTAAATTATTCAGAGTTTTCAAACACTAAACTATTCAATCAATTTAAAAGAAAAAAACTGCGTTCAGAGAGTGGCGTTAAGGATGTTGCCATTTGAGACTATGCCCATCATTGAGATTCCACAGTTTGGAATGTGTAGTGAAGGTTTGCTAGCAGATGAAAATCAAAATGCAGAATTGTTATGATTATGAGAGAGAGAAAGAAATAGAACGTTGCATGATATGGAATTATGTTGATACAGAGAGAGAAAGTCTTAATATAGGCAAGCCTAGAACTAACTATACTAGCGTAACAAAAGATGTATAACAAACTACAGTAACTAACCATAACAGAATTATATATACTCTTAACACGCCCCCCATAAACTTAGGGTGGAGGTTGTAAGCTATGAACCCTAAGTTTATCACGAAAGTTTTGAAAACTATCCCTCGAGACAGGTTTCGTAAGAGCATCTGCAACTTGAAGCTAGGCTGGAATATGTTGAACACAAAGATGCTGTTTTCGAACATGATCACGGACATAGTGAACATCAAGGGCGAAGTGCTTGGTTTTGGAATGAAAGATGGGATTGGCTGTGAGTAAAACTTCACCAAGATTATCAGAATATATAGTGGGTGCAGGAGGAGAAAGGGAAAGCTCTTTGAGAAGAGAAGCTATCCAAGAGAGTTCAGTTGTTGCAGAAGCAATGCTGTGAAATTCTGCTTCAGTGGTGCTGCGAGAAACAACTTCTTGCTTTTTCGACGACCAAGTGACAAGATTCGATCCAAGATATATACAGAAACCCGAAGTCGACTTTCGATCACTTGGATTTGAACCCCAGTCAGCATCTGCAAAACAACAAAGAGTAAAATCCGTGTTTGATATGAAACGGATGCCAAAATGAGTAGTGCCAGCAACATATCTTAAAATTCGTTTGACCACTTGTCAATGATGAAGTTGTGGTTGGTGCATAAACTGAGAAACCTTGTTAACTGCATACGTGAGATCCGGACGTGTGAAAGTAAGGTACTGAAGAGCCCCAACAGTTTGTCGATATAACGTGGGATCCGAAAAAGCTTCAGAGCCATCAGGTGTGAGCTTAAGAGAGGTTGCCATTGGTGTTGGTTGAGGTTTTGCGGAAGTCATGTTTGCCTTACGGAGAATCTGATTTGCATATTTTGTTTGAGTAAGGAGAAGAGAGCCACTTGGTTGCCAATGAGCTTCAATACCAAGGAAGAAATGAAGTTTGCCAAGGTCTTTGAGTGAAAAGGTGTTGTTGAGAGTGGTAATGAGCTTTTGAATGGCAGAAGAAGACGTTCCTGTAACAAGGATGTCATCAACATAAATAAGTATAAGTATGGTGGAAGAAGATGATTGTTGGACAAATAACGAAGGATCAGAAATATTAGATATAAAGCCAAGGTGAATAAGAGTTGTACTTAGCTTTTGATACCAGGCTCTTGGAGCCTGCTTTAAACCATAGATAGGTTTGTTTAATTTGCAAACGTATCCGGGTTGAGAACAAAAACCGTGTGGTTGTTCCATGTACACAAGTTCGTCAAGATCACCGTTGAGAAAAGCGTTGTTAATGTCAAGTTGACGAACAGTCCAACCAGCCGAGAGAGCAAGAGATAACACTAAACGAATCGTGGTTGGTTTCACAACAAGGCTGAAAGTCTCGAAATAGTCAAGACCCTCAATTTGATTGAATCCACGTGCAACTAAGCGTGCTTTGCGTCGTTCAAGGTACCATCGGGGTTATATTTGTTTTTGAAAATCCATTTTGACGTGATGATGTGAGCACCGCGGGGAGGTTGAACCAATGTCCAAGTCTTGTTTTTTAGGAGTGCATCAAATTCAACTTGCATGGCTTGTTTCCATGCAGGGTCAATAAGCGCATCCTGTGCACATAGAGGAACAGTGGTAGTAGAAACCCAAGCTTTTGGTTTAAAGATACCAGACTTAGCTCTAGTTTGCATTGGATGCACGTTAACAAGAGTGTCTGCTGAGGAGGAAGCCACAGAATCAGTCGATGTTGGAGCCTGGGATGCGCCAGAATTCAAGGATGCAATAGAGTGAGGAGAGTCTTGAGTCTGAGATACTGCATCTTCTGAGACTGAAGGATGTTCCGAAGAAGATGAAGGAGAGGGCATGCATGGTACAAAGGAGTCTGATGGAGCAACAGGTGTATGTGGTTGATGTGGGGTTGTGGGAAGAAGAAGCAATGTTGATGAAGGAGCATCACCACCCAACACAGGAGCGAAAGATTGAGGTGCAAACATATTTGGAACACATTTATAAGGAAATTCATTTTCGTTAAAAATAACATCCCTGGATGTATACAACTTACAATTTGGATGAAGACATAAGTAGCCTTTTTTGTTTACGGAATATCCAAGAAACAAACATGCATGGGATTTAAAATTAAATTTATGTTTATTGTATGGACGTAAAAGAGGAAAGCAAGTGCAACCAAAAACACGAAACAATTCATATTTTGGTGGATGATGATAAAGGATTTCATGAGGAGTTTTATATTGAAGAACAGATGTGGGTAAATTATTTATAACCAAAGTTGCAGCTTTGAAGGCAAAATCCCAGTATTTTAAGGGCATAGATGCATGTGCAAGGAAACTCAAACCAGTTTCAACAATGTGTATGTGCTTCCTCTCAACAGTCCCATTTTGAGGATGAGAGTAAGGACAAGTATAACGATGAATGATGCCAAACTTAGCTAAGAACTTATCAAAATGTATAAATTCACGAGCATTATCGGTTTGAATGGCTTTTATAGAAAGACCTAATTGTTTTTCAATCATTGTTTTGAAATTAATAAAGATGTCAAAAGATTGAGATTTTGAATGAAGCATGTAAACCCACGTGAATCTGGAAAAAGCATCAACAAAGGAAATGTAATACATATCACCGTTAACAGAGCAAACTTGTGCTGGACCCCAAATGTCAACAAAGATTAATTCTAGTGGGTGTGTGTAGACTGTGTGAGATGTAGTAAAAGGTAGCTAATGTATCTTGGATATAGCACAAGAGTTGCAGAAAACAGAGTCAGTGTTAAAAGAAATGTTACAACTTTGTAGAATTCTCTTTACAGTTTGAAGAGTAGCATGGCCCATGCGTGCATGCCATAGGTCCAAAACCGATGAAGAAGCAGTCGAGACTTGATGAACTTGAGGCTTGTGTGAGCATTTCAGCGTAGGAAAAACATATATGCCATCTTTAAGTTGTCCTTGAAGTAGAATCTGTTTTGTGACCTGGTGTTTTACATTACAATGAGAAGGAAAAAATTCAAAATAAACACAATTATCTTTGGCAAATTGAGAAACACTCAAAAGATTTCTTGTGATGTTTGGAACACATAAAAGATTATGCAAGGCAAAACTAGATGAATTTGACAGAGAAGAAAGATTTGCAGATCCAACATGAGTAATAGCCAAACCTGATCCATTGCCAAGTTTAACATGTTCAGATCCATTGTAGTTGGTTTTAGATGTGAAGTTTGAAGAGTCACTTGTTATGTGATGTGAAGCCCCACTATCGGGGTACCAAAGAGTTTCAGGCATAGTAGAGATAGAAGACAATTGATCACAGTTATCAATATTGGAAGGAGAAACCTGAGAGTTATGTAATTGAATTGGCGGTTGAAAATCTTGATCAAAGCGATGCCAACACGAAGCTACGGTGTGCCCATATTTCATGCAGAGTTGACATTGCAGACGCGTATTTGAATTTTGATGTGATGAAGAAGGTGTGGATTGGGAGGAGTTGTTCTTGAAGCTTCGGCCTCCACGTACAGAAGATGGTGGACGTGATCGTTGTCGACCAGCACGATCTTGAAACCTGCCACGAGTGGAAGAATGCCAAGAAGATGTGGTGGCATGGACCTGAAAGACATTATCAGCTTGTTTGTGTTTCTCTAAGCGTTCTTCATGCGCAAGAAGCAATGCTTCTATTTCTTCAACAGTGTATGGTTCTGTGCGGGAGAGGATGGATGTAACGAACCCATCGTAATCATCCGGCAATCCATCAAGGATGGCTTCAATATGATCAGCGTCAGAAAGAGGAGATCCGATGGCGGCTAATGAATCTACGGTCTTCTTGATATCAAGAATGTACGTAGATATGGAACGATCTTTCTTGGACACTTTTAGTTGAAGCTTCAGCTTTTTCACACGCGCTCTGGATTGACTTGCGAAGTATATTGTTAATTTTTTCCAAATAGCGGCCGACGTACGAAGACCTACCATTTTTGTTAACATAGGAGAAGACATTGAGCCCAATAGCCACGCTACAATGAGGTTATCTTGCTGTTGATGGTGAACATATGCAGGATTGATGATGGAGGATTCTGCTGCACTTTGCGTCAAGAACTTGGGTGGAGCTGGAGTGCCATCAAGAAAATGGAAGAAATGCAAACCGTAAATGGTTGCCAGGATTTGATGCTCCCAGACCAGAAAATTTTCATCATCTAACTTGATGCTAAGGGTGGAGGGAAAAAAAATGGAGGGAGGACGAAGAAGAAGGCACAAAGGCAATATCAGATTGGGTAGTGTTTGCGGAAGTCATGGTGAAAAAAAAATAAGCTCTGGATACCATGTTATGATTATGAGAGAGAGAAAGAAACAAAACGTTGCATGATATTGAATTGTGTTGATACAGAGAGAGAAAGTCTTAATATAGGCAAGCCTAGAACTAACTATACTAGCGCAACAGAAGATGTATAACAAACTACAGTAACTAACCATAACAGAATTATATATAATCTTAACAAGAATGATAAGGAAAAGTTTACACAGAAGCCAACAAGTAAACTTCCCTCGAGGGTTAGGAGGAATGGAATTTTCTTTTGAATTATATAATTTAAAAACACTTTTTTAAAATAAATAACTTTTGAATTATATAATTCAAAAATATCTTAAAATATTTTGAAGTCATTTAAATTTCAGATTATATAATCTGAAAATATTTTTAAATGTATAATCTAAAAAGTATTGATTGGTTACTTTTGAATTACTCAATTCGAATAGAATAAATGAGAATGTATAGGTGTAGGAAGACTTTGCCAAACAAATTTTATAATAAGGAAATCCACCATAAATTATGGACCATCATTCATTTTCATTTCATGGTTTTCATCACACCAAAAGTACTTAGTATCCATATCCGTTTCAACATTTTGTAAAGATTACATTGTATAATTTCTGGACGGAGGAGAATCTTTAGTCCCAAATTCGATCACCGAACAAATGATTTCTCACGCCATGCTTTAATTTGGCACAATTACTCCAAGTTTAGGAGTAAAAGGAAAACTCCAATCTTCATGGCTTTTCGAGCTGAGCAGTACCTCCGTCGCATGGTGCCGGACTTGTCCACTGCCGGCGAACATAATTACATGCTCCTAATCACTTACAGTTTGCGGCCCGAAGCATCAACTTTCTTGCGTATGCAATGGAAAAGTTGTGAATGCCATCAAGATATTTAAAAAATACAAAAGAAAAAAAGTTACAATTGAATTCAAAAGAAAAATGAGCCCCATGAGCCAAACAACCAGGCAACAAATTTTCACTTTTATATATATAAAAACAACAGATTAGTACAAGGACCCTATGACGACCCCATTGTGTTGTGCCATCTGGAGGGCGAGGGGGGCGAAGGCAATTCTAGCATTTGTGATGCTGCACAAGCAGCCGCCCAAGAATCGCAACATCCACAAGATTACAAAGGCTCTCATGGAGATGGTTTCCAATCAAATTGAAGATTATTAAAGCCATTTACTGCTCCTAGCCCACTAAGTAGTTGGGTTGATAAGTCCTGCTGATTCATAACTTGCTCCCGTGCAAGAGATGCCAGTCCTCCCCTTCCATTCATCATGGAATTATGTCCCATTACAGGTCTCATTCCATTGCTCATACCAGATGGACCAAGACCCATTGTGCCATAACCACCAACCCCAACACCTGAATTACTGTTCACAGCCCCATTACCCACAAGCCCACCGTTATTGTTACTCCCTGGTAGAATCCCATTTACATTTTTCATGTCGTTTCCAAGAGAACCAGCACCGGCCATTCCACCTGGGCCGTTCATCTGGGAGGACATCATCATCTCATGAATGATTTTCTGGACTGAGCTCTGGGCATCCGTTGTGTCAGCTTCAGCAGGGAGAGAAGTCTGTTGTTGTTGCAAGGGAATATTGGCTGGTGAATTTGCCGTACCCATGTGGTTTGCAGAAGTTAATGCTTGATGAGATGTTTGTGGATTGTTAGATGAGGATGGTGTGGGTGATTGAAAAGGGGATGCATTTGGCTGCGCTTGTGGAACATTACCAGACGAACCTGGGGATGGAATTTGAACAGAACTACCCCCATAAGGGCTGCTTGCATTGTTCATTGAATTTTGTCTAGAATTCACAGAATTCTGGTGGAGAAGTCCAACAATGGTGCTTGTGGTGGTTGATGCAGATGCTGCATTCACAGAATTATTTACATTTGTCACACCATTGGTAGAAGTAATCTGCATCGCAGCAGTTTGCACAGAATTTTGATCACCATTTGAAGTATGGGGAACCATATGCGGGAGTGGCTGCTGAGGCTGTGACTGCTGCTGCATATGATCTTCAGACTGTTGTGCCTGACTATGAAGTCCAGATGAACCACTTGTTCTCCGAGGGAATTTTGCTAAGCTGTCTGATAAAATGCAACAAAAATACGATTCTAAAATCAGTATTATTACAGTCAAACAACTGGCAATTATGCATTAAAAAAACTTCCCGACAATTTCAATTAAATACCCAAGCATATTCCCAGAATGAGAAAAAAGAATTACGCCATATGATGTTAGGATATATGGAAAATTACAATAGTATCTTCATTATATCTTTAGAATAATTTAGAGTATCTTAGACTATCTTGTCAGATTGTTTTCATATTTCCTACTATAAAATTACTTGTTTCTTTATTTAGCATGATGATCTAGTACACAAATAAGGGCCAGTGGTTTGGTTCTTCAATATGGTATAATTGCAGTATCATCTTCAGAGACCTAGAATACTCTGCAGCTCAGTTTCTTAAAACCACTCATCTTTTATAAATAAATCTACATTGTCTAAGCCTGATGCTCTTAGTCAGATGTGATTGGACCACAGTTGTCCCATGTGATCTGGCCCATAATACATAATAGCTCGTGATAGCAGCACTATTCCCATGTTGTGTTGTGTTGGACCAACATAACCAAAGTGGAGTGCTTTCCATGGCGAAAATTGTGTCCATTGTCAGTGTGCTACTATATTCACAAGTCAACGACACATCTTTCTCAGGTCAAAGACACCCCTGAAATTCAGTGTCACTTCATTGGTTCTGGTGTGGGTAGGTGGGGGGAATTTGTACTTTCCAACCCTTATAGACTGACCTGCTTTGTTCATTCCTAACCTCGTCTCGTCACTTCTTTGAGCCCTAGTCTCTGTTATGTGATTCGACCTTGCTCATGCATAATACATCTAATTAATCTGACACCGTTCTCTGCCACCATCTCGGATATTATGTTATCCCTTGTCATTCTGAAACATGAGCCTCTACTCTCAGATGCCATGTAGGGTAAATTTCTATCGTTTTCCAGTACTTTCTGATCTTGCTCTGTTCTCTGAAATGCTTTGCTGTGTTGGTTCTATTCAGTTCACTGTCTAACTTCTCATATTTTCTTTTACTTATTGTTCCACCTTGTCATTATGTTACAGTACATGCTCATTCTCACAGACCTTTCATGATTTCTCTGTTCTCCGTAACTAACATATGAATGTCTATAATTTCCAGGGTTTTATTTATGAGCTTGTGTATACGTGCACATTGAAATTATGAATTGTTTAACTCGCATATAAAATTTCACAATAGCTCAACCTACTACAGCAATTTATAATATACAGAATTGATAAATATGATCTAGCAACAAACTCAATCCCAGGTGCAGCCTGGTCACTTGCCAGTTTTAGTTACAAAATGCACTTTGGCCCCAATTTTTCACAAATGCAACCTGCCCTTCCAAACATGACTGACCTTAGACACTGGCTTGCATCAAGCTCAATCCCAGGTGCAGCCTGGCACCTGCAAGGTTTTTGTTCCAAAATGCAATTTGACCCCAATTTTTTCACAAACGCAATCTACCCTAATAAATGTGATTAACCTTAGACACTAGCCTCATCTCCATCCAAACATGTTTGTCAGGATGTTCTTTAGCAGCATCAATCCTTCCATTTTGTTCACAATGCTTTGTATAGAGATAAATTGGCTAGGATTTATACTACAAACCTTCCATTTGACTCAATGACTAAAAGAATTTGGAAGTTTAAAAGAGAGACCGCATTGATAGAATCTGAACATATTTTTTGCAATTGATAACGATTCTTGTTGCGATCTGAGAACAGGCCAGTTTGTATATTAGTTCTTCTGCAAACTGTACAACAGTAATTGACAATTGTTGAGGGTCCAATAGTACGATAGCACAGATGAGATGACTGGCTTACACAATACATATTATATTATTTGATTCTATATTCCGTATATTTCATTATTTGTTTCCTTATTGACTATTGGTATAAATAAGGTTAGTGCTTTATATTCTTAATCAAATCATACTATAACACGATGACATCAAATAAAGTCAACATCAATAATTCACACTGACATGAATAAACAAACAAAAAATCCAAATAATGATCATAATTGGCTCACATGGACTGGCAAGCAACACTTCTGTGTTTTCAGAAAATGTATGTCATGCCTGTCATTTGCGAGATTTGGAGCCTTTTGACAAGGTGATCACTCCCCCCCCCCCCCCCCCCCCTTCTCTAACATGCCTTATTTCTTTTACCAGCTACCATAACTAAAAACTCATTAACAAAAACTAAAAAAATGCTAAGACATAATAACACTAACAGACAGAGCGATGTCAGCTGCTGCTAAAAGTCCATATCAGTATTCAGGTTGGTTAAAGCATAATCAACAAGTCATCAAAATTGTTGCCAAAAATTCTTTTTCAAATGTTCCTACGATGAATACAAATATGGGTCAAACACACAAATCATAGAAAATCACTTCCATCCCTTTTCAGAGTCATCCTTCTTCTTGGTCCGTGAACTTAGAAAAAGAACCTTCTGTTTTTTCTTCCTTCATCACTAAGGTCCATTCCTTTGACTCACTTTGTTGGTTTTGACACATGAGTAAAACACATCTGGGTGTTTGGTGATAATAAACTTCAGTGCTAGAGGCATGGTCCATAACAGTGCATAATTTGCAGAAATTTGAAGGTTTTTAATCTCCCCAATGCCAAAGGCTTCAATTCTCTTGCAAATTACAAGATGGTCTCTCTTTTCCCTCCCTTTATTTCTTCAACCAACTAGCTCACAGGTCTAATTGACTAACTCATTAAAATTACTAGATAACTATTACTAACAGAGACCTAAAAAACGATAAGAACCTTAGGAGAGCCACACCAGAAAAGCTAGTGGTTGCAGATAGAGAGCCCCAAACCTTGCAAACCCCACATTACAATCACATACTACCAATGTGGATTTCATGTCTCATC
The DNA here is from genome assembly GCF_037176805.1 of Vigna unguiculata. Taxonomy (NCBI): domain Eukaryota; kingdom Viridiplantae; phylum Streptophyta; class Magnoliopsida; order Fabales; family Fabaceae; genus Vigna; species Vigna unguiculata. The sequence goes on from NC_140799.1 coordinate 10,416,007, forward strand.
CAACAATTTGGACTTGATATCCCAACACTCTTAGCAGTCTCCCATCTCAGCACAGGTTGGCTATGCACTAGCCTTTTGGGGGTGAACACTGCAATGCTGGAGTCACCACTGGCTCCTCTCTTTTGCCGCTAAGACACATGCAAGAAGGTTTTATACCAAGGGATAAGAACCTTGGGAGAGTCACACCAAAAAAACTAGGTTATCTAGTTGGAGGCCCAAAGCCTTGTCCAATATGAGCCCGTACCTTTGAATTGGATCCTAACAGTTTGCCAGTATACTTTGTATTTTTAATTTGGATTAACGCGGTTATCATAGAGACATGATGACATCTGACAGTTAGGATCATTTTGCATAGTCTGGATAATTGTAGAAACCTGTACTTTTGTAAGTTGAGACTAACCTGAATTTCTTTAGCCAGAGACAATAGGAACTAAATAAATAATTTAGCCCAACATAAACTATAAAGGTGTAAGCAATGAGGATTTCCGCATCTATATGAAGCCCATTTTTCAATTTGAAAATGGAACGTTGCAACAAATATGTGGATAAGACAGCTGGGGCTTTTTATAAAACATGACACTATTTCATAATCATACTAACATCCATGCTCACAAATGTATTTCAAACCAGTAAAAAGATCATTAACTTACCCATGGGTCCAGTTCGCGTTTCTCTGCTATAATCTATCAAGTCTTTCATACTATTTACCACTTCTGATATCTGCAACATGATAGAAAGGAAGGTTTGTCAAGTTAACTCGGGAGACCCTAATTACTCAAAACAAATCACTTGAGAACATATTTCCATAAGCTCAAGATTCAATAATTTTCCCAATAACTTTTTTATTTACTTATCCATGGAAAGTCTAAAAATAAAACTGTCTTTAGGTAAAATTTAAGTAATTAAAGAGACAATTTCATAACCACTCCTGAGAATTGCCAAGAAAATATTAGACATAAGAAATAAAAATCTACAGTTATCAATCTTTTCATATACAGCAGTTTAAATCACAATAGGATTCAACTTTCAATATTAAAGGACACATCTCAACAAGTAGAACATTACCTGAAGGCACCGCACATATCTCTTAGTATATCCTAAATCATTGACCAATGGAACTTCCAAAGCTTTTGCCAACTGACGGGCTGATGCAACAAACCTGGTAAAGCATTCGAGCAGTTCATAAATTAAGGAAAACGAAAAGAGATTATCAAATCAAGTGAACTTGCTTTTGTTAGACCACAAGTGGATCAAGGAAAAGTTGTATAAGCAAATATAAGAAGTAGGCATATCCGACACATCCCTAAAAGCCTAAATATGATGAGAGCTTACTTACACATGCAAATTTCTTAATACCAACACCAGAGTTTAGAAGTCACAAAAACCTAGGAACAAAATTTTCTTTCAAAATGAAAAAAAAAAAATGTTTGTGTAGCACAAGGTAGATAGTTAAAATCGAGATTACGGTAAAGATTGTGAAGGACTCAAAATCCTAAATTGTGGGATCATAACAAGAATAGTAGATTTTACATTCTACAAAAATTTGACACACACACACACACATATACATATACATACATACATATATATATACACACACACACACACATATGCAAATAACACAAATAATTAAAACAAAAGTGATCACTCTGTCATTACTTCTGCAAGCTTAACTTCATCTTATATAAATGACTCAAATTAAAACAAAATCAAGGGATCTTCATTAGTTCTATCTCCTTTGTGAAGAAAAACCAGAAAAACCGTGAGTGCCATTTGTCGTTAACTGTGATTGCTTTTTGGTGACCAATAAGATGCAAAATCAAAATCGTGCCAGTGGCATGACTTGTAACTACAGTTGCTTTCCAACAAAAAAAGGAGATGTGGAAGAAAAACCATACTGGTGGCATGAGTCCACGAGTGTGAGCGGTTTCTGAATTTCTTAAGGAGAAGAAACTTCTGTAGAAAAACATTGTGTCCTTATATTTCAATTGGGTTTGGGTTTTAATCGGAAACTCATTGACCCAAGAAGTTGAACATGCTTTTGGAAGTGAGCGAACAAGGAGATGTGGAAGAAAAACCATACCACTGTAATGAGTCCATGAGTGTGAGTGGTTTCTGAATTTCTTAAGAAACTTTATGTAGAAAAACATTGTGTCCTTATATTTCAATTGGGTTTGAGTTTTAATCGAAAACTCATTGACCTGAAAAGTTGAACAAGCTTGAAGTATGGCATAAGAGACACCGAAAAAGCTCAGATCTGAACAATTCCACGATTTGCTCAACAATCCCCGTGATTTTACTGTACTAGATCAGATGCAATTTGAATCAAAAGTACTATACAAGACTGTAGAATTGGATGACTTCACGATGTAAAACACAATTTCAGTAACATTGGTGTAGCAATGCCTAAGTTCTTGTAGTCTAAGACAAATGCACTGGCAGGAACAACATATGAAAAACTTTAAGGAGAGATATTTGCTATGGACATTGAAAACACAAATGTTTGCCCCTTCTTCCATTAAATATATGTATGAATCAAGGATAGGTAAATAAGCCAGGACATTTGTTCTCTTATTATACCATAAAATAAAAAGTAAGACTTTATTAGAAGCCACTATGAACACATTCAGTATGAGATTCACATAAAAGATCTAGTAACAATTCAGGAAATCAAGATGCAGAAACTTACCACTTAAGAAACAAATTATTACAAGTTTTAAGAGCAGGAACAATTTAGCAAGTATATATAACAACTTCACGATTAGATCATTAATAAAAGACTGCAGCTCAGACCTAAGCAGAAAGAACAAAAAGGAAAAGCGGACTCACATATTGCAATTACTTTGTAACTCTGGAACCGATAAATTGGGTGTCGCATTTTGAGTAATTGCCTGGTATTTTTGAGCAACTGCTCCAAGCTGACTAATCTGCATACAAAAATAGAATACATATAAGAATAAATAACCATCGTGTACAACACTTTGTCACTGTCTTCGAAACCAATAATCAAAATATATAAGTCTGCTTAACTGAATTCTCCTTAATCTGAACAATACATATCACAAACATAAAAAGTCTCTAAATTCTAAGCCTAAAATATCAGTTGACCATCATAACAAACGTCTTGTATTCATATATTGATACATCATCAGGAAATAAAGTCTCTCTACAATTAATTTTTTATCACAAACCTGAGGTATTAACAGTCGTCTAGGAATGAGCTCTTCATGTCGCCGAGCACAAAATTCCCAAGAGCATATCTGAAAAGGAAATAACAAACAAAATGTCAACTATTTTTGGAAATACAGAAAATATCAGTAATAATGTATGCTGAATTTTAGTTAAAAGCTAAAGGTAATTCTAAGAAAATATCAATAATAATGTTTACTTACTTTTAGTTCAAAGCTAAAGGTAATTCTAAGAAAATATCAATAATAATGTGTAATGACTAGTAGTTAAAATCTAAAGGCAATTCTTCTTATTCACAACCTTCAGGTCTGGAGAAAAAACTATTCGAAGCTGACCATCACGAACAACACGAAGTTGCTCAAAAACACTTTCTTGTATTGCCTTTGCATAATCTAAGACAATCTGTCCAGAGGAATTATGGTATTCTCGAGGCATGTCAACATAAAGGAGCTCTTCCAGAGTACCACTTTCATACTTTATTTTGAAAAGCCTGGGAAGAACCTCGGCAGTTGCTTCTGAAAACACATAAAAACTTCAGAAAGGGGATAATGCAGCATAATCATATTTGTAAACATTTGAAATGCTCAAAAATTCAAAATCACTAACGGTAAGATAGTAGCCGACCAAAACATAATAGGACTGAGTTAAACTGAAAAATTAAAATAAAAACTTACCAAATCCACGGCCAGGTTTGCGATTACATATTTCACAGTGCCATACATCCTGAAAAAATTTAAAAATCAATGTTAGCTAAAACTAACGCTTAGCTTCATGAACTTAACATGGCTGCACCTTGATTCTCGTGTTCAAGACAATAGTAGCTTGACACATAATAATATGGCAATCATAACTATAAAATCAAGATGCAAATAAAGGAAAATAGTAGAATGGAGAATGGACTACAGACATTATTGAATAATCAAGAGACTAACTTAGATGAAGTTATCCAGGCATCAGAAATAGTTTATAAGGTTTTCTCTTGCAGCAGACCTGAGGGAAAACTCCAGTAGTTTGTCTGCCACTTCCATACATGGAAACACACCACTTCTTTTTGGCATTCGGAGCAAAATACTCAGCAACAAACTTCCTCCAGAATTCAATGTTATTATCCTGCATAAAATTAAGTGCAGATGCATCATTAATGAGACAGAAGATATAGATATTTAGAGAAAACACAATATCAAGAATAATTCTCACTTCAGGTCTATGCTGTTGCTGATACATGTAATGGGTCAGCCGCCTAGCACACATTCCAGGTTCATAAGGTGGCTTCACAGGAGACCGCAAATTCTGCTGTTGAAACTGCTGCGGTAGATGGGGTCGTTGTTGAGGCATTGCCTTCAAGAGTTGCTGTTGTTGCTGTTGCTGCTGCTGATGTTGTTGATATTGCAAAAGTCTCTGCTGTTGCAAAAGATGATTCATCTGAGCAGCAGCAGCCTGAGAGGATTGCCTTGACATGTGGAGAAGTTGTTGTTGCTGCTGCTGTTGCTGCTGTTGTTGTTGCTGCTGATGCAAAAACTGCTGATCAGTATGTTGAGGCTCCATTTTTACTGCTGCCATGTTTCTCATTGTTTGAAGCTGCTGTGGTTCCAACTTCACCTGAGCAAGATTCCTTGAGGGCAATTGCTGCTGCTGCTGCCCAAACTGATCGTTGTTTACCTGTGGCTCCAACTTAACCGAGCCAACACCACCCATTCCACCACGAATTGACTGAAAATGCTGTTGCTGCTGAGCGTTCAGAGGAGCAGAGAACTGTTGCATTGATTGTTGACTATGCTGAAAACTCTGAAGTTCGAGTTGCTGGGAATGCTGTTGATCTGACATCATCTGGTTACCAGAAGCATTTGAAAATTGTTGACCCTGACCCTGACCGGATGAACCCGGGTTACCCAAATTCGATTGCAAAGTATTACCAAAATTGATTCCACTGCCAACACCAGACAGCGGATCTGATTCCGCCCCAGCATCAACACCTCCACCGCGCTGGCTACTCCCATGGCCAGCTAGTCCAGAATTCGGAATTCCATTCGGAAAAGACTGATTCAGTAAGGAAGTTACATTAGACATATTACCTATCATGTTCATGTTGTTAAACTGGTTTCGCTGCGCAACCAGCGAAGGGAACGAAGTTTGTGAAGGCACAGGGCCGCCTTGACCCCCCAACATTCCGGAATTCGATCTCAAAAGTGACGGCACAGACTGGGCACCAAGAGGCGTAGGGGGCCCAGGAGGAACCATTCTCTTCACTGTCACTGCCCTTTCAAAACCTAAGCCCAATAATTACCACAATAAAACCCTCTCACACTCAAACCACACAACGTTTCATTTCAACCCAAAGTCCAAGCCCTTGCTGCGCTTCCGAAACAAACTCAAACATTGAAATGTGCACTCTCCAAACACCTTCCGCATGAGTCTGCACAACACACCAATTTTCAGATCCAAATCATAAACAACAGTCAACAAAACACCACCCGGTAACAATTAGCATAAATAAATAAACAAACAAAGTAATACAGTAAATCACACTAAATACCGAAATCTTCAAACAAAATAACAAATTAGAGCTTCTCCCTCAACCAAGTCGTAATTGAAAAAGAATTATATCAACACATAAAAAGAAACTTCACTTAATTTAATCAAACTAAAATGCGCGGTTGAATTTAAAAGAAAAAAAAAATAAAAGAAAAGAAAACAGCAACGAAATAAAAAGGGGTCGGTCGAGCCCTAGGTGGAGCGAATCAACGATCCACAACTCAGAAGAAAGGAGGCGAGTTGAACTCAGAAGAACCTACCGAGTTGAAACCGAAGAGAAAACAGTTCTGAGAGGAAAAAAATGAGAACGGAATGGAAAAAGAATTTGAATTGTGCCGATAAATATGGAGAGTTGAGTTGAGTTAAGCTGAGTATAGCCGAGTAGAGCTGAGTTGAGTTGAGTTGGTCCTTTGTTTCTAGGGTTTCTCCTTCCTCTTCTCGTTGTTGCTCAGTGAAGGGCCCTACTGTGTTCTCACGCTTAGGTCCTTTCTAGAGAGAGAAAGTAGAGAGAGATTGGTGTGTTGCTGCGGACGTCAAGAGTGTATTCGATCTGATTGAATTTTTCTTCTCTCTCTTTCCTTTTTCTTCCTTTCTTTCGTTTTCTGTTTCTTTCTTCTTTATAATATTTAGTTCGAGCACACTCAAGTCAAATCTTATTCTTCCATTTGCCCTCTCTCTTTCTCTGTTTTCTACATGAACCATGCTTTGCCGTCCATCCCAACCATCATCTCGCTCTTCATCACCATATATTTTTCGCTTTATATATTATACTATAAAAATATTATATAGATAAAAAATATTATGAAAAATAAAAGTTTGAGTGAACATCCTTTTATTATCTCTTCAAAGTTAGCTTAAGTTTTATTTTACCATAAATTTAAAAGTCATCTTTTATCTCATAGTTTAAAATAGTTTGTTTTTAGAATCTAATTGAATACAGATTTTCAAAAGCATTTACATAAATAGATGTTAAACTAAAGAATCATTTATATCTTTAATATATTATTCATATTCGTATGTTTAACTCTAAATGTAAAAGATCTAAAAACCTATATATATTAACACTCTCACCATAATTTTAAAAGGGAAGTTTTAAAAGCTTATATATTAACCCTTTAATGGACTAATCTTCGCTGCATTTAATGCTTCATGTTATACATTTGTTTATTATACTTATATACTTATTATCTTTTTATATTTTTAAGGTTAAAATACTTTTTTTTTTTCAATTTTTGTTAATTTTTGTAAAATAAGTCCTAATTTTGATTTCTTGTTCAAATAGGTCCCAATTTTTGTCAATTTTGTTCAATTAAGTCCTTTTTTGCTAACACTATTTAAATTATTAACAACCATGAACAGTAACTATCACGTGTCACTTTGTGGTTTTTTTGAATTTTTTTGAATTTTTTTATTTTTTTAAATGTCCACGTGTCAATCCAGCAGCGTGTCACGTGTCAAAGTCAATGTTCTATATTCAATTTGGTCCCTATATTTGTTATTTTTCTTTAATTTAGTCCAAATTTTTGTTAACATGAACCAATTTGGTCTCTCTCCAAATTGAAACCAAATTTAATTTTTATATTAAAATTCACATTTTTTATTAAATATTTTTATATAATATATTAAAATTCACATCATTATAACTCTGATATAAAAATTAAATTTGGTCACATCTTCGATAGGGACAAAATTGGTCAAATTTTAAACAAAATTGGGACTAAATTGAACAAAAATAAAAAATATAGGGACCAAATTGAATATAAAACATTGACTTTGACACATGACACGCTATTGGATTGACAGGTGGGCATTTAAAAAAAATTAAAAAAAAATCAAAAAAAAAATATAAAGTGACACGTGACAGTCACTGTTCATGGCCGTTAATGATTTAAACGGTGTTAGCAAGAAAGGACCCAATTGAACAAAATTGACAAAAATTGGGACCAAAAGGGTATTTTAACCTATTTTTAATAATCAAAGTACTATAATGTCATTTGGAGATAGAATATTAATGGGTTAAATATATTTTTAGTCCCTAAATTTTAATGAGATCCATGTTTTAAATTTTGATATAGTTTAGTTCTCAAACTTTAAAAATAAATATATATAGTCATTTTGATCCAATTGCATTAAATTTTTTGACGTGTCAAATAATTTCAGGATGACGTTTGAGATGTTTATATGTTTGACACGTTCCAACTCCAATGTCATCTTGGAACACTATTTAAGTCCAAAAAAATTAACATTAATAGGTTAAAAGAACTATATTCATTAATTTTTAAAGTTTGGGGATCAAACAATATCAAAGTTTGGGACAGAAAAGAATTACAATTTCATGTCAAAGTTTAGAGACTAAAAGCACATTTAACCCAATATTATTTAGTTTGTGTTCATAGTTAGTGTAAAGTTATTTTCTTATTAACATGCAAAACTCATTTTATAATGCTTAAAGGATCATTAATAACTTTCAAAAGATATTTATTTTTTGGTAAAAACATCAATAGTTTATTTGGTTTTGAAAGCTTCCAAATATATTTTAAATTTAAATGTCTCATATTTTTATGTCATGAATATTTTTCATCCTCTTTGGAAAAGCAAGTAAGTGAGCTTCTGCCTACAAAGACTTAACAGATCAATCTTATAGAGGTTATTCTTTCATTTCACACTAAAGATGGTGTGACCTTCTGATGTGACCCCAATAAGGCTTATAGCATTTGGCCAATGTCTAGGCCATTTGTTTTAAATTCTTTATTTCTTTTATTAAATAAATGTTTGTCTAATTTGGTTAATTTCAAGTGCAGTCCAAATTTCTGCATCAGCGCATCATGGATATTGGTGTGTGATAAGCCTGCTTTGTTAGGCCAGAATGTTGGAACTGTCACGGCCCAATTTTCCTTCAGCCTCTGCCAACCCAAATTCACTTTTGTGTGGCAACATCTTCACGCTCCACCTTCACACTCCTGCAAGTGACAGTCTGCACCTCTTCATGTGTAACCCCAATTTTGTTGCAGCCAACATCCTGCTTTTATTAGGCCGAGCCCAATTCTTCAAAGCCTCTGCATGACCAATAACACAAAAGGGAAACACGTGCAGCCCATTCTCTCTCCAAACACTCCGCTAGGGTTCATGAGAGAAAGCCCTCTCTTCCCCTGAAACGCGCCTCCTTGTTAGGGTTTCAGTCACCAGCATCGCATGAACCATCAATCCTTTGCCAGCGTGTTCTTCTTCCGTCAAACACGTCGTTCCTTAGATTTTAGGGATTGATGACCGAACTGTTTTCCCTCTGGTGCGCTGTTAGGATGTTAGATAGCGTTTTCTTCTTTCTTTCCATTCTCCGGTTGCCTCTCTTCTATAAAGGGCAAGCCATTATTTGTAAACACCCAACTTTAATGAATGTTAAATTCGGTTGAGATCACTCCCACCGTTGATCTTAGCTCCCATTTCCCTTTAGATGAGGATTTCTCCTCCCAGGGTTACTAGACCGGTGAGATACGAGAGCAATATGAGTGTTAAACTCCAAATCCAAGTCTTCTGTTGCGTTTCCCTCGTGTAACATCCCTAAAGAATATTACTGATATAAAATAAATAATATTCGAAATTTCATTAAATTCCACATTGAATATGAAGTATTTCCCAAAAAAAAACATGAGAAATTTAAAACTTTAAATATACGAGTTATATAAAACCAGGAGTCCAAAATTCATAAACCTGAAATAGAAGTTAATGGCTCCTGCCAAGTTTACATAATCTTCACAAGGATAAAATAATAAACAAAATACATATGTATCTACATAATATCCCATGCTAGCCCTCGCTCTGAGTCTAAGCATCTCCTGGCCCACCTGTCACATCATCTGCTCCGGATAACAAGTTACCCGATCATCGCCACACACACAGAGAAAGGGTGAGCTATGCACAACATATATATATAAAGAAACATGAGTATAAATATGTTTCCCAACCCAAAATAACATAACTAATTTCATATTTCATAATCACCCAACCATGACCTCATAGTCCGTCATGAGTCATATGCATGAACTAGGTCTTGGGACTTCCCTGTGCTCCCACGAAACTGACTCATTCGTGGTCCAACCCTATGAGCATACCTCGCTCATAGTCCTGCCCTACAAACTCCTCGTCTGTAGTAAAAACATCCAAGTCTCACACTTGGACCCTGGCACGCACGCAATCACCATACTATGGACTCCTCGCCCAATAGTAGCCGACGGGAACATCACAGTTCCTTGCCCATCGTGCGCCCGACACATGCAATCACCATACTAAGGACACCTCGCCCATTAGTAGCCGACGGGAACTCAACCAGTTCCATGCCCATCATGTGTCCAACCACCGAGCACGTCCCAAACCCCTAATGGACTTAATCCTTCAAGCCAACACACCACACACATGCATATACATACCTACCTTGGTATAAACATCCAAAACCCACTCACAAGCACATGAAAACACAATAATTCACATAAACTCGCTTAGGCTGGGGACCTCTCGCCCAAGCTAAGCCCACTGCTTCGCTTAGGTTAGTTCGCCTCGCCTGGGCGAGCTCTGATCAACCACAATTTCACGTTATCTCGCTTAGGCGAGATTTCCTCGCTTGGGCGAGTTGTACCATCGCTCAAAGCAACACCCTCCCCTCGCCTAGACGAGGAACCACTTAACCATGTCATTTCACATCGCGACCTCGCTCAAGCGAATGTCTCTCGCCTGAGCGAGACAGAGTCGCTCAAAACACCAATACTTCTCGCCTGGGCGAGATATCGCGCTCAAAAGCACTCAAGTTTCCTCGCGACCTCGCTTAGGCGGGCTGTTCCTCGCCTGAGCAAGACTGAGTCGCTCAACATCAAACCAAGGTCGCCTGGGCGAGCAGCGCGACCCCACATCAGACGTGAGGTTCTGCAACTCTCGCCTAGACGAGATAGACTCGCTTGGGCGAGACTTGCAGAGTTCCCTCACTGTCACACACGGATTTTACCCAAAACAGTGTCAAACCATACCCAAAAACATACCACAAAACATGCAATCGATACCAATGTTATTGTAATGGCAATTAGCACCCAAAACCATACTTTCCACACAAAATTGGCAACCACATTCGAACATACAATCACCAACAACCTGAAAGGTCAAAACCCTTCTCCCGCAACACATTACCCACACATGATCATGCATCCAAACTCAAATACCCCAATTCCCAACCACAATACATCAGGTACGAATTTTTCCCAATCAAACATGACCCAATTGGAAACTCAAAGTCATACCACAAAACAAATTATTGACATACGCAAAGTACAACTCCCCTAACCTGGATTGAGTGCTCAACAATTGTGAAGACAGAACCCCCTTCCCTTTACCTAATTTTTGGCTTTTATAGGTGCCTTTAAGGTGGGTATTAAAATAAAACGAGTTTTGCTTAAGTGTGGGCTTAATGGCTATTCAAGCCCCTTAATATTTTTTCAACACCCAATGATTACCCTTCTGCTAGGTTTTCTTTGTCCTTTCACATTCATATCACAACTAATAGTTAGCAAAAATAAATCTTTTTCTTTGCCCACCAAGGTTTGAACCCGTGATCTCCCACTCATAAGGCCATAACACAACCACTATGCCAAATCCCATTTGGTGATACTCACAAATCAACAATATCTTATAATACTAATCACATACTCATACATATCCTTAAAAATCAATAACAAAAACAATCACACATAACTGGCATACATAGGACTCAAACCTAAGTCTTCTCACACAATCAAAGTACTCTCAACCACATAAGCTAGCACTTTTCCACATCACATTAAACAACAATTAATGCCATAAAGGCGGCTTCTACCCGCATTTATTAATTAATTAATTATTTAATTAATTTTCCCGGGTCTTACACCTCGCACTCTGCGAGTTTCAATCGGTAGAATGCCGATTGAAGAGGCTTTTCGACGAGTACCGCGACGGAGGAGCCTCATCACCTTCTAATGGATCCTTCATCACACATGATGATATAGAGGTCCTCCCTAGAAGAGTTACAAGAAGCATGACAAGAGGGGAGACTTCTAATCAATGGCGGATCTTGACTAAAAATGTTGGAGGGGCCAAAGTAATATAAATTTGAGATCATTAGATTTGATCATTAGTATAATGATTCAAAAATAGTTTCTCTACTAAACAATTTGATCATTAGTATAATACTTCAAAATATGTGAAGAAATAGAATATATATTGTTTTCATCAATAGTTTCTTTTTTTATCACTTTTAAACAATGAATTTATTCTTTATTAATATACTTTTTTGTAAATAATATTAAAAAATAATTTATCATAATTTAATAAAAATTGAGGTACGTAATTATTAAAAGAAAAATATATTATAGTTAAGTCACAACTAAAAATCGGTTATGAAAAAACACATGATATATTTTTTTTCTATATTCATAAAAAAATGAATAGACAAAAAGCTAATGAGATAAAAAATAATGTTTTCGTTATCAAGTGAGACAAAAGACAGGAAAGGAAGAGGATAAATGAGAGTACGAGATGATTACAATTTGTGAAAAAACTAAAAAAACAATAAGAAGGAAAATAAAGTTATCTTAATAAATATTTGGTTTAATTACTCTTTTGATTCATGTTTTCCTTTAAAAATGTTAAGTTGATCTAGTTTTTTAGTCTCAATTTGATCCTGTTTTTTTTAAAAACTAATGCAATTTGGTCTTTTACGATATTTTTTTTTAAATTTCTTGAAACGGATCAATGATTATTTCATTAAAATTAAAACTCATAATATGGATGGTTTGCTTTGTTAATATAATTAATATAATCCTAGTGTCAATTTTTTGACAAAAACAAAGACCAAAAGAGAAATTAAACCTAAATATTTTTATTCTTTATTATTATTAACATTAAATGTTGTGCTTTATAAAAAAAATACACAATTTAGTTTTCATCAAATTTTAAAATATACTACCTACAGTTTTAAAAATTTAATAAATTTTCAATATATTTATAATATATATATATATATATATATATATATATATAGTTAAAAAAAATTCAAAATTTGAGGGAGGGGGGCATGGCGCGTTCCTACCCTCAAGAACATTCGCCCCTACTTCTAATCCTTCTACTATTTCTTTGTTTACCATTTCATTATGTTGAGTTTACCTAAGTTGATTTGGTTGACTTGTTGACTAGACTTGACTTGACTTCAATTGACATGTTGACTTGTGTTCTTTGTTTGTTTTGTAGATTGAGCTTAATTAGAAGAGGATGAACACTAACTAAAGTAAATTAGAGCATGTCTACATGACAAGGTCAAGGTGGCACATATGATGTGGAGGAGAGAGAAAAGCATAAAGCAACATATACCACCATGGTACATGTACCTTTGGCCCTCTAAGCATGTGGGAGGCGAAATCAACATAGAGACTTTCATTTCTATACCAAAATATGTCTCATTTTAACCTAATTTTTGACCTAGTTTCTATAAGTTAGACTTTAGTATTTGTAGTGATGCCCTTTGTAACATTTCCTTGCAAAGAGACTCCTCATGCTCACCTATTTAAGGGGATCTCTTAGCCTTGTTTTTTAGAGTCTTGTTTAGTTCATTTACATGTCCATAATTTCATTAGAAGTAATCTTAAAAATTTTGCATATTTTTTTAAGTTGAGAGCATGAAAATCGTGAGCATGAACTACAAGAAAAACATAAGATAACAACTAATTTAGAGAAAACTAATAATTAGTCATTATATTGACTAAGTTAGAAAGACCATTTTACAAATTAAAAATTATTGGCATCTAGAGACTATTTAGATGCCAATAATTTTTAGTTTATAAAACAATCTCTCTAACTCAGTTAATATAATGACTAATTATCTTTTGTCTTTAAATTGGTTGTTATTTAATGGTTTTCTTATAGTGATGTTGCTTGTTCTTCTTAGTTTGAATTCTTCTTTTTCTATTTAGAACTTTAGCAAAAGTACAAAACAATTTTTTTTAGTTTATAGGTGCAGGCCAAGAGCTTATAAACACTCTTCCTTTAAGTTTTAATTGAACCTCTTGTTAGAACATGTAACACATATTGCTAGTTAGTTTTGGAGTTGAATTTGAGCAAAATTTTTTAATTGTTCTTAAAATTGATTTAGGGTAGGATAGGGGGAGCAGTGAGAGTGGATGATGGAAGGGAATCTTCAATTTTCATTGGAACATTTATTCAGCAAGTGCACTGGTTCGTTTGTAGTACAATAAGGTTGTATCCACAAAGATTTGGTTTGATAAAATAGTAATCTATGATCTATTTAAACTTGTAATAAACAATGATAAAGGTTTGACAATTTTGAAAATAATTTTGAATAAAAATAAAGATAATTGTGTTACTTAAGATGTTGTGATTGAACTTGGCTTCTTTCACTTAATTGCATTACCCTTGATTCTCTATAAATTATGTTATTTACATTAATGTTCCTTGAAGACTCTTCAATGTAATTCTAAACCAATTCCCGAAGTATTAGAACCTAAGGTTATCAAACCCAGTGTGATCCCTCTCCCCTAGTTGAATAACTCCTTGCATTATTGAACAAGACTCTTTTAACCAACTAAAATCATAGGTTCATTCCTAACATCTACCAAGCTTTGGGAAATTTGATTGGATCTAAGCTCTAAATTAGTTCCCACTACATTTAAGCTGATGAAGTATGATGATTGATCAAGTCATCAAATAAATAAAAGCAAATCAAATAACCAACACATAAAGTAAGAACATAATATATATTGAATAAAGTGTAGTACAAAGAGTTAGAGAAGTTACATCCAATCCCAACTAGGAAGAAGTTAGATACTCATAATGATCTCTAATGCAAATAAATGGAGTTGTTTTCGTCCTCGTATGGCTATCTATAAAGATATTATAATATGTGCCTAATAACTATACTAAGTCTCTCTATAAACCAATGTACAAAATCAACATATTAATAACAAAGGCATGCTCTATTTTTATAGAAAATTCAAGTGTTGCTTCAGCTCCCATAATGTTGGTTAGCCATGAGGTTTCCTCCCTCAGTGGTTTCCTCCATGTTTGGGCTTCTAACTTAGTGTTACAACAATGGAGCTTTCCTTCCTAGTGGGTTTTCTTTTGAGGATCCGCTATCAATCTAGAGCTTGAGGTTTCCTTGCAGTGAATGTTTCTTCATGTGTGGCTTAGCGCCAATTTCGTTTCTCAATCGTAGGACTTGCATTTGAATGTTCATAAACCGCCTTACAAGGCTTAGCATCAACTTTGGGACTTTACGCCAACTTCTTAATTTCCTTCACTCTACATTCAAAAACAACACAAACATATCAATTTCCAGATTTTATAACTTTTTTACTCCTTATTATGTATTTTAAGTTAAAAGGGGTTGTTTTGCTAGGGTTTATATCAAAATTGAACAGGATAAGTGTCTAAATGATATGTATTTAAGTAAACTAGACAATTATCAAGCATCGAAATGCGTTGAAGCACAATAGTTGAGTGGACATCTAGGGGTGAAACACTATTTTGGTGCGGGTCGTGAGAGCGGTACCAAATTGAGGCAAGAACCCTCTTCACATATAATCAAATACCATCCCACTAGTGACATCCTAGGTGATCCCAAGAAAGGAGTCACAATAAGATCAAAGCTAAAAAATTATGAAGCAATGATATCTCAAATTGAGCTTAGAAATGTGGATGAAGCTTTAGAAGATGAAAATTGGATACAAGCTATGAAGGAGGAGCTAGACCAATTTGAAAAGAATGATTTCTAGAAACTGGTGAGTCCTCCCCAAAGTAAAAGCATCATTAGAGCAAAATGGGTATACATAAATAAGCTTGATGAGCAAGGTAAAGTTGTGAGAAATAAGGCTAGATTATTAGGCAAAGGTTACTCTCAACATGAAGGTATTTATTGGTGCAAAATGGCTCTAGAAGAGTGGTTGAATAGAGCCTTGCGAAGCCGTGTTGAACCAAGTTATGATCGTTGAAGCTATTGGTTGCAACAAGGTCAAAAGTTATTTCTACCCAAAATGAGAGTTTGCATACACTAATACTTGGGTGATTGAGATGCTATTTTATAGAGAAAATTTCCCTAAAGAGTTAGTTGGCTAAAAAGTGGAGTATAACGAGACATGCCATAAATATAGAAGATGGTTCAAAGGATCACATCATTGAATATAGAAGATATGTTACCATTTGTTGGCAAGTATACTTTCAATCTACCTCATCTGTTGTTTATGAACCTAATCAAGACTCTAAAGAAGTTGGGTAATGAGATTATTAGTGTACCATACATTATACTAGTCAATCACCTACTATGGTATCAGAGATGTATCAAAAGTTCTTTAAGACTAAGAAGAATGTTGGAGATGAGTTGATCAATAAAGCTATATGTCTTATGAAGTAACATATGTTCACCATGAATAATCTAAGGATCATGCACTTGGATTATCCTTGGAGAAAGGTGTAGTCCAATTGCTCAACCTAAACAAATTGAAACAACATCGTTTAAACAATTTAGAGCCACCTTGATGTGATCCCAATAAGCCTAAGCTCAAATGCATCAACAAGCCCAAGCCCACCTCGAGGCCCAATCACTAGAAGCATGATGAAAAAGATCCATATGGGCATCTCACAAGATGATCAAGTCAATCATGGGCTTTTCACTTTATTCACATGGGCCAAATAAATCTACAAAATGAGTTGATGCATGGAAGGTCGTAGATTAAATTTAAATTGGGCCATTGTTTAGGCTTTGCTTTCAATAAAAAGCTAGAACACTTTTGGATCAATTGGGTCGAGCCCAATTTGCTATCTTGGCTGAGGATCATTAGCTTCTCTACATTTGGATGCAAGCAAAGCATAAGCAAAGCAAGCAGAATGTGATGGTAACATGAAGCGTGTGACTTGGGCAAGGAGAGTGTGACATGCCACTTGGCATCATCAAGGCTCATCTTCTACATTACATGGTCTCCAATCAAGCTTCTCCTCCAAGCTACATTTACATTTCATCTTTGTTGCATTTCCTTCTCATTTGGTCGGCCATGTGCCTATAAATAGAGCCATTCAACTATTGTAATGGTTACTCTTGAGTTGCTAATAGATATTAGTGTTGAGATCACTCCACACTTCTATTAATTTGAGAGCATACATGGTTGTCCTTCTCCTTCATCTCCTCTAGCCACCTTTCACACCATAGCACCACTTCTACTCTTTATCTTCACCAAAAACCTCCATTACTGAGAGCTCTTCTTGTTCATATCTTCATTTCCACTGCACTTCATCTACTTCTTGGTGTCTTCCATGGATTTCCTTCCACTTCTCCATCAAGGACATCCACCACACCTTATGTTGGAGTTATTGAGTGCTTTTCTTTTATGGAGGATAGTTTGAATTCTAGCGGATGCTCAAAACAAAAGATAAGCAAAAAATGCCAAAAAAATGAGAGATTTGATATCTTTTCTCCTTCACCAAAGCATTATGTTAGTACTATTTTAAACGATGAAGTTCCTATTGTTACCGAGAAACCTTTGGAACTAGTTGCAAAGAGGAAGAGGACAACTCAAACTTGTGGATCAAAATGATCCAACTTCAACCCCCACCTAAAAAATACCCAACCAAGTCACCATAGAAAATCACCATCTAATAAGAACGACAACCATCTTTGCTAAAGAAGCTTCAACTGCTTCAAATGATATGGTGTTTTCTACCTTGAAGAAAAGAAGGCGTTAATCAACTACTGAGAATATGTAAGACAATCCTCTTTATGTGCCTCCCTTAGATTTGGTAATGCCTAAACTTTCACATCCTTGTCATATACAAACTATTAATTGACCTCCTCTCCACCAACACAAATAGTCCTACACTAGTAGACACATCATCTACCTCACAGATTCCTCAACCAACTACTCAAACACCACCATCATTCTTTCTTCTGACTCCATCAACAATAAACATTTAAACAACCATTAGGAGACTAACCTACCTCCTTACCCATTAGAGACATCCTAATGGAAAAATCTTTAAATGATTTGCTTTTAGAAGAATCTCACCCTCTCAACTCTCCACTTATTATCCACTATAAAGAACTTTCCTCAAATCCTATAAAGAAACCACCACAGTAATGATGTTTTCTTATCTTCCTTCCACCTTTTTGTTGCTAACAAAACAAGGGAGAACTATATATTATTTTTTTTGTTTTATTTCAACATTTTTGTGTATTTTCTATTTACTTGTATTTGATACTCTATGTGTTTACTATTTCATTTCATTGTATTTGCTCTCATACGTTGTATATTTGATAACTTGATAATGCACTACATCTTTTTCTTAATTACTCAATTGTGATATACTTTCTAGTTTAATAGACATTCTTTATATTTTATTCTAACGATATTTGTATTTTATAGTTTTTGTCATCATAAAAAAGGTGGAGATTGTTAGGACTATGCGATACATTATACTCCCATTAGACAATTTGAATAGGACCTTTATGTAATTTTGATGATAACAAACATAATTAAGTGATTAAATTCAATGTTACTATTTATCTAACATATGTAGTTGTGTAGAGGGGGGACCTAGAGATGAAAATGTTCTTATCAAGTTGTATTGAAGGACTAGATGACTACAAGGCCTCGTCCATCGTCTATTGTCTAATGTGTGCTTTTCTATGTTAAATAAAAGGTTAAAATTCTTTTTTAGTCCCAATTTTCATCAAGTTTTGTCACATTATTCATAATTTTATTTTTGTGTTCAAATAGGTTCTAATTTTCATCAATTTTGTTCAATTTGGTCCTTTTTTGCTAACACCATTTAAATTATTAACGGTAATAAACAATGACTGCCTTGTGTTACTTCGTTGTTTTTTTCATTTTTTTAAATTTTTTAAATTTTTATTTCTTTTTTAAAAATGTCCACATGTCAACCCAACAACGTGTCATGTGTCAGTGGCAGAGGATAATGGTGGTAGGGGGGCCATGGCCCCTCCAAAAACTTTGAATTTTTTTATAATAGGTATTTTAATTTTTGTTATTATAGATATTAGGTATTTTGATTTTTTTATTATAGATATTAAATCAAATATTTTATTTCTTTTATAAACATAATAATTAATGCTAATAAATAATAAAATATAAAATCAAACATAATAAAGAATAAAGAATAAAAAGATTTATCAAGATATTTTTTATTATTTTTTTTTCATTATAATTTGAGTTTCTCACAAATTGTTTTCATCTTTCATTCTCACATGTTTTTTTTATCTAAAAAGAAAAAGATCTATTATTTTTTCTCTTATTTCTCCTTTGTTCTCTTTCATTCTCGAGGAAGAAAAGAAGAAGGTAATTCTTTCGTCTCACTTAATGGTGAAATATTAGTTTAATAATTTATTTAATGAGCATCTTTTATATTATTATTTTATTTTATGAACATAGAAGAAAGAGTATTGTACTATGTGTTTTTATAATCAAATTTTAATTATGGTTCCATTATATGTATATGTCTTGAGTTTCTCACAAATTGTTCTCATCTCCCATTCTCACCTATTTTCTTTTTGTGTTTGAAGAGAAAAAGATCTATTATTTTTGCTCTCATCTCTCGTTCTCTTCCATTCTCAGAGAAATAAAGAAGAAGGTAATTCTCTTTTGTCTCACTTGATAGTGAAATATTAGTTTAATAATTTATTTAATGAGTCTCTTGTATATTAACTTTTCATTTTATGAACATAAAAGAAAAAGGATTGTACTATGTGTTTTTTATAATTGGATTTCAAGTGTGGTTTGATTATCATCGAATTTTCTTTTGGTATTTATGTCTCTCAATTTTTTATAAGATTATGATAAATTATTTTTTAGTCTTATTTTTTTTTAAATAGGTATATTGATGAAGAATAAAAGAATATATTCATTTTTTAAAAGTGATAAAAGGGAAGCTACCTGTGAAGATGAAAACAGAACAAATTCAACTTGATTGATCATTTAATTCATCTATTTTAACTCTTCATGTCTCTACAACTACAACCGAAAGATCATTTTCTGCAATGAAGATTATCAAAACAAGATTGTGGAATAAAATGGAAGATGAATTTCTTACCGACAATATGATTATTTACATTGAAAAAGAAATAGCTGAAAATTTTACTTATGATTCAATTATTGATGAGTTCAGGGATATGAAGGAATGGAAGGCAATCTTTTATATATGTGTGATTTCTTTTTTGGTTATCGTTAAACTAAGTTATGCATTATTTTTATGGTATTAATGACAATAATTAAATGTATAAATTTTGAATGTATTATTTTGGCTCCCCTAACAATGTTGGTCAAGATTTGCCACTGCATGTGTCATAGTCAATGTTTTATATTCAATTTAGACCTTATATTTGTTATTTTTGTTCAATTTAGTTCCAATTTTTGTTTAAAATTGAGCAATTTTCTCCATCTTGAAATTGAGCAATTTAATTCACATTTTTATTAAATATTTTTAACATGTGGCAATCATAGTTCATTACCATTAATGATTTAAATCGTATTAGCAAAAAAGGATCAAATTGAATAAAATTGACAAAAATGGGGATCTATTTGAACACAAAAATAAAATTAGGACTAATTTAGCAAAATTGACAAAACTTGGGACAAAAAAGTATTTTAACCTAAATAAAAATAGTTGAAGCCATATTGATAATCTAATGAAAGACCAAGTAAAAATTAATCTTAATAAGTTTATCCTTGAATTAAATCATTGAACGCCTTTTAATTTAATATACGAAACAAAATCATCTTATACGATTTTATTTGTTCTTATTTAAATTGTTATATTTGCACACCTATGCATAATTTGTTTCCTTTACCATAGATACTCTTAAACGTGAGAGAAAATAATATCATGTTATTCTAAAGTAAAATGTTCTCTTATATAAAGTTGAAAGATAAGGAACAAAAATATATTCATGATCAATCATGTTATTTTAAGTATCAAACATATTACATTGAAGATCTTATCAAAATCTTCTCTTTTGAGTGTTCAATATGAAGATGTTGCTACAAAGTTATGCAAAATCAAATGTTTCCATTTTAAAAGCCTTAAAGGTAATCTTTTCTAAAGATATAAAAAGAGTTCAAGTTGAAGATTCAACAGTAAAAGAGAGATACACAAAACAACGAATAAAATAAAAAAGAAAGACATACAAAATTTTATGGTTATAACGTCTTATGTTAGTCGTCTGATGTGTTGAGATCAATCGTCTAACTTATTCAAACAATGGGATTGAGATTCAAACAAAGGGATTGAGAGAAAATCATATAACTTTTCACTTTGTGAAGTTTTTGTTGTGTGAGCTTAAAATGAGTTCCTTATGAGAGTACTTCCTTTATTTCTCGAGAGTTCTTAATCTCAAGGGAAGATTAATAAGGTATAACCTAGAGAGGTTTCTGTGTCGTATAACCTAGAGATGTTTGTGTACTTGTATAGCTTGGAGAAGTTTGTGTACTCGTGTAACCTGTAAAGATTTATGTACTCGTTGTAATCTTTTTTATTTGATTCGTGGAATCTTGAAAGTTGTGTGTTTAAGGGAGAACTGACCCAAGGTTTGGGGTGAATCAGTATAAATATGCAACACATATTCAAATATTTCATATAGAAAGGGTGTTTCAAAAACCTATGTAAATAATATTTTACAACTACATTTTCTAAATGATAAGATTATTGATGCTTTTCTAAAAGGTAAATCTGTTTGGATCTCTGATGAGAATCCGTTTCAGATTTAGGTGTCAGGGCTTGAAAAATACATTTGAAGTAGAATGAAGATTTATGTGATTCGATGAATTTTGGGAATGGAAGTCGCACTACTTGAGGAAGTTCCAAGATAAGTGACGAAGATCTGCCAGTTTGAATTGAAAAATTCAAATATAAGGATCAAAGTTCTAAAGAAGAACCAAGAGAGAACTCTCACTTTCATAGAAAACCTTAATTTTATATTATCCAAATTTGTTTACAAGAGTTTATCAAAATGGTTTATATACTATGAGCCTCTGCACTCGTAAGTCAAACACGGCTAAGGCCCAATAAAGCCCAAAGCACAAAAATAAAAAAATTTATATTCTACCATCCAAAGTTTCTTCATGATCCTGGTGAAGGTCCTAGTCATGCTTCCATCATTGCCTTTGACTTGGGGAAAATTCGACCTTGAATTTTAGCACTTTATTACCTATAAACAAGCACACAAACATAAGTTTTGAAAGCATACAAAACTAAAATAGTCCAAAAACAAAATGCCATCTAAATTAAGATTTTTATCCTAAGAGAGACCAATATCTTATTATCAAAGTGCGTGGAGATCGTCCTCTAGAATAAAAAACCAACCTGTAAAACATATCAAAGAGTTTCAACATAAATGTTTTGTTTACAATGGAATCAAAAAGAAGAACACTCATACAAACCACAAAAGGAAAAGATAGACTTTGAATGTCGATAGGACTTTCATTAAATGACAAAAAAAGCAAGCATATTATTATAAACATGTTCATGTTGTCCAATCTTGTTTCTTATTTTTCTATCATCTATTATTCTCCCCATTGTTTATGTCATTGCTCCTTGATAAACAAGTGTTCTTTAGGTAACAAAACAAGATGAGACGAGTTAGTAAGTTTTTCCAATGACTAGTGAAATTCATGAGGTAAATGGGAACAACAATTCAAAATATTGCAATCCCCCTCTAAGGGTTCTGTCTCAACCATGTATGTAAGGGGGTGTTAGCACTCATCCTATTGTTTGGAAGTTTCTAACATTTCTTTTTCTTCTTTGAACTTTCTTTCTTCTCCTATTTTTCTCTTTATTCTTTTTCTTCTTTTCTTTCTCCTCTTTTTCTCTTTTTTTTTCCTCTTTCTCTCATGTATTTCTCCTTTCTTTCTCTCAATTCCTTCTCCTCTTTTTCTGTTAGCGGTTTCTTCTCTTGTTCTTGTTGACATGTGAAGCCAGAGTGGTGTGTCTCATGAAGATTTGATGAAGCCTTGTTCAACTACTTGGAGCCATTACCTTGGAATAATGCCTACATTGATGAAGATAAGGAGATTTGATGGGATTCATGTTGATCAAGTCTGGAACGTGTGCTCTCCACATGGATAAATCCTTAGGAAAGTGTATTTGATATTTGTAATTCACATTGTAGACCTTGTAGCATTAATTTGATGTAATTGGTCTTTGTTGTGTTTTTTAATATGTTGAAATGTTTTTCAACAAGTTAAAATGTGTCTTTTAATTCGTTGAATAGTTTTTCAACAAGTTAAAAGGTTAGTTGCAATAGTCTTAAACTGTGACTTATTCAATCAATTGATTTATTTTTTAATCGACTGATTTTACTTAAGTTAAGTGAAATCAACCAGTTGATTTGGAAATCAACCTGTTGAATTTCGTAATAGTTTGACTATAAGTGTTGTGATTTTCGACAAAGAGGTAACTTGATCACTTTTTATCACGAAACTATTATGGAAACCTTGGAAATCTCTCTCTTTCATGATCATTCAGACTGCAGTTGTTGAAGATTGATCTTGGATCAATTCTTGGAGCTTTTAGCTTGTGTTTGAAGCTTGGAGAAGGTGGTTTGTGGTAGGCAGGGTTGTGCTACCACTAAGGTTTGATCTTTCTCAAGCTTTGTGTGTGTGCCTAGTGGTTTTCCAGGTCTACAAGAGGGTTCTTGCTGTGTTGTTGTGATTCTTGTGTGATTCAAGAGTCTTTGGTGTTTGTTTTGCTTATTTTGAAAGTGTAAGAGTGTAAACTTTGTAAATCTTTTGAAATAGTGCAAAATCAGGCTCAGGTTGCCTTGACAAACTGGATGTAGCTCAGGTTTGAGTGAACCAGTATAAAAGTCTTGTGCTCCAATCTTTTCTCTAACCCTTCTCTCTTGCATAATCATTTAAAGTTTAAAGAACTTGAGTTTAAATCATCTTTTTCATATTCTTGAGTGTTTTGATGGCATATGCAGCATTAAGCATGTTTGCATAATCAATTAGAACATGTCTTGATTGTTCTTGTGCATTATTTCTGCTTAAAATCTCAAATCTGTATTTCTGCATTTTTCCTAGTATTTTAGTCGACTACTTTTTTATTTCAATCGTTGATTATACCGGTACAAAATCTGTTTAGTAAAATCAATTGACTAACTCTGTTTTTGACCGATTGAAAGTATATTGTCTAGTAGTTTTTACATCCTAACTTGGTGATCGAATTGATTCAATTAAAGAGGGTTTTTAGCTTTTAGAGATAGCCTAAATTTTTAACTAGCCAATTCACCCCCCCCCCCCCCGCCTTCTTGGCATTTCAACCATTTTTGAACTAACAGTTCTCTCTTCAATGTTTTCCTCTCTTGTTCTCTCTTCAACGTTTTCTGCTCTTGTTCTCTCTTCAATGTTTTCTTCTCTTGTTCTCTCTTCAATATTTTTTCTCTTGTTCTCTCTTGAACGTTTTCTCTTGTCTTACTTTTTCCAACACCTCTAGTTTTTGCAATGCCTTCTTTCTACCTCTTTCAAGTATACAATGTAACTCTTGAGGTCTTCTTTAGTCAGGCGCCTGAATTCCCATTAGGACACTATAAGTGTCATGCCCATAGCTTCACATTCGGAGAATCTAAGACTACATGGTTTGTACTTTGAACATGATCTTTTTCCATGCTCGTGATCCTTTCTAAGGTCATAAATTTTGCCATTCAACTTGATAATTCTTTCCACCATTGCATTAACATATTTCACCCAAGCCAAACTCATACCTACAGTGAAAGTTATAAAAAATGAATTGACACAAAAAAAAGTAAATGGTTAGCACAAGTAATATAAACCAAAAAAAGGAGATGGACCTCACCATTCAATAAGTATTTACATTCAAATCACTTATGTTTCACTTTCAAATGGTGTGCAATATCCCTCATATTCCTCTTCAATTCTTCAAAAGATCTCTCAATCAACCCATCTATAATTTAATATCAAAGTGAAAGATGTAATGAATACAAGCTCAATTCAGGAGGTCGATAAAATGCCCAAAATCAAGAAATAGGCTAAACCAAAGAGAGTAAAAATGTGACAAAACTAAGAATATGACAAAAAGAAAAACACTTTAAAAAGACAAGAGTAATCTAAACAATGTATTTAGAATCACTATTAAAAATATGAAATAAAGTACTTAAGCTAAATTGTGATGACAAATTCAATCTCCCATAAGCAATATTTCCAAAAATTCAGGTCACAATACAATATCTCACAAAACAAGAATTCAAGGAAATCAAACTCAAAGGAATATGACAAACAAAAGACTCGAACAAGGCTAGGAAGAAAAAAAATGACTCCAAGTGGTAAGAATAGAGGAAAACCAAAACTACAAAACTACTGCAGAAAATGAACTAGAAAAGTGACTAAAACTCCATAATCTGCACTAACAACAACTAAGATAACAACCCCAAAACAATAGTAAAACATCATCCAAACAACAACAACACCAAAGTAGCATAAACAACAACTTAACCCTTGTTGTTATATCCCTCAAAATTACATTGTCCAGCCCAAGAAACCACGCTTGAACAGAGGCAAGACAACAAAAAAAAAACGCTCAACAAACACATTTCATTGTCATCAAAAATAGCACTCCAGAACAATATAGGTGAAGCTTCAATCAATGGTGGGCATCTGCTACTCTGTAATAGACTTCTGTGTAGTTGAGAATGTACAAATACATCACTTAACTTGAATAAAATTTCCCTTACAAACTTAGGTCTTAGATTCACCACTAACCTTAATTATACTCAAATGTTTTTTGGTTATGCAGTCAAATCAAGTTCTACAGCTTCTAGTTTCACCAAGTTCACAATTTCACGTCCTGTTTCAATTCCAAGTTGTCTCATGAAAGCCACCTTGCTGAATTGCCTAACATTTTGCACTAATTTCACTTCAAGCAATGTGCCTATGCTAAAAGCTTAGTTTCTCAAATATAGGTTATTTTGAAAATAGGTTCTTATTTATTGTTGGGGGTGTACTTCATTTTATTATCTCCTAATTGTGTTCTTGGTTTGAATTAAAGAAATTTTTTAGGGGTGGAAAGTTCCAAAGGTCGAGAGCTATATTATTACTTCTTTTTTTTGCTAAATTTGGCTTGGGTTCTTGGTAATGTCTTGGTTTGAATTTTAGAGAGGTTGGAAAATGGTGTTAAGCCCAGAGGTATGATTCATGACTAGGTATGATTTTTCTTTTTTATTTTATATGTAATGGTTGAAAAAGTTTAAATCTTGTAAGGTTTCAAGAATAAAGGAAAAACCAAGGTAGACTGGCCAAAAAAATTGGGAAAAAGACTAAGGAAAGAAATTTATTTTTGAGAAACAAGTAGACTCAAAGAATGAAAACACAATATAATGGCTTATTAATGAGGAAAATGCCTTTCATAATGAGATAAGCCGACCAATCAGTCACTAAAAATGAATTTAAGCCAAAGAAAGTAGGTTCACCAAATAAGTCTTTTATTAATGGCTCTTCAAAAAAGAAGAGGAACCACACTCTTTGCAAAACTCTTGTTTTTCGTTCAATCTAGGATATCTACAATGTGTACATAAGTCTTCCACATATAGAAAGACTTAGGTATGTGAAAGAGTGTCAAATACTCTTCTACCCTCCTTTATATCGAAACAAGATAGAAAAAAAAAACTATCAATAAGGTACTTAAGTTATTTAAATATCAAAATATGAGTTTATTACCTGAAAAAAATATATTATTTTCTATCATTTCTAAACTCTTAAACTTTTGAGAATGCCTTCCTCTTAAACTTTATCTTCGTTTATTATTAATTTTATTCAAGGATCTTCTTGAAATGAATGATTCCCTCCAAGATCACATCACTATGATCTTTCATTTGGTCTAGTATTAAAATTAGTTTTCCTTATGCATTAGCTAATGTGAGATAAGAGATTGGTGAGAACAAATTAGTTCATTTTTCTAATGATGCTTGGTTGGATAAACCTCTTATGAACATTTTGAATATTCCTTGTAGTTTGCATAGTCAATTAACTTCTACAATTGTAGAATATAAAGGATGGAAAGTGGTGCCACCTCAATGTTATTAAGAATGGATAACATTAATATAAAAGATATAATTTTTCATATAATTTTTCCTATTAATTCTACTAAGGAAGAGCAATGCTAAGAAAGTTCTAAATATGGTGTTCTTACTCTGAATTTGACTAGATTCATCACTATTTTAGGCAAAAGAATGTAGAGTCAATTTATCCATTTTTTAAAATCTTCCCATTTTAAAATCAGCATGTCTTTGAGGAAATCTTTTGAAAGGAGTTGTTTGTTATGTGATAACCATTTAATAGCCATTTGGTTAAATTGCAATTCTATTTGCTTTAACCACACTAGAATTTCATACATCAAACTTAGAAATCATATTTTTTGGTGTTAATATGTTTAGTAGCTTGTTCAATATTTTTTACTTTACATTCACATCTTCATGTTGAGTTGTTAAGTGCTATATATATGCTATGAATTTGCTTTTTAAGACACTTGGAGAAAGTTCTTGATCAAGAGTGGCTTTATATTGTGTTTCAAAGTTTTATTTGATGAAAGCTTTGTTACTTGAAAACTTAGAATTAGATAGTTGAATATGACATAAATACAAATTATAACCGTCCATATTTGATATGAATATAATGATGATAGGAATATATAGCAAAATTTATTGTATATGATTTTGTTGTAGGAACAAGTGGTACCTACCTAATTATATAGCTTGTTTTTAGATCAAGTGGGTATTGCTCTAGCCCCACTTTTATCTTATATTTTATTTTTATCTTATATGCTATTCTACAAATAATAATAATAGAGATTACATGCTATATAGTTATGTCTCTCTATTTTTTTTTCAAGAAAAATAAAATAAAATCATCGACTAAGTTCAAACAATCTTCTTATAAGATTTAATCTAATACATGAAACATGAAGAATCAAACATGAAAACAATATTATTCATCTTAATACATGGTTGATCATCAAAACATGAGCGTAAAGACTATATATTTCGAAACTCTTGAACATTTTTTCTTTCACAAATAATGCGACAAAAATGATCAAGTTAACGTGATATGTGAGGGTCTTCTTCACCCT
The DNA here is from genome assembly GCF_037176805.1 of Vigna unguiculata. Lineage (NCBI taxonomy): Eukaryota > Viridiplantae > Streptophyta > Magnoliopsida > Fabales > Fabaceae > Vigna > Vigna unguiculata. Next base: position 10,443,892 of record NC_140799.1, read on the forward strand.
TCTACACACACATAAGTATTTTTTTTTAATTTTAATATATTTCATATATTTAGCATTTTTAAAATATGTGTACACCTATAAAAGAATTTTATACACACAAAATATATTTTTTAAGAAATGCATTTCATTTATTCTAATATCATTATTATGTAATTTTTAAATTTTGAACACTAACTAAATTACAGTATAAATTCTAATTTTGTTAATTTTGTTTGAATTCTTTTAATGTTCAAGATAACTAAATATATGTTAATAAATAAAAAATTAATATTAATATACAATTATTTTTAAATGAAGTCTTTTACTTATTTTTTTTATTTTATAAATTTAAAATATGTAATGTTATTTTAAAATAAATTAACTATTAATATCAATTTCTCCTTTAATAAACATAATAATAATTACCATAAATCAAAGATATACTCAATTATATTAATCATTGAAATTTAAATAAAACTAATAAAAATTAAATTATTATTGTACCGTAATTTTTTTCATTATACTAAAAATAAAATATATTAATTTTACCATAGACTATTTACCAAAAATAATACTTTAAAGTAAATTTTCACTGTCCATAAATCAATTGCAGTCCAACATTCATTGAACCTTTGATCAAGCCACCTTTTTAATGTAAAAGAGTGTCAAAAGTTTAAGTTTTTATTTTCTAAAATGGTTTGCTTTGAAGGGAAGGTGTAGTTAATCCTAAGGGTTCTTTGCTTCAAGTAATTATATATAGGCATTATTTTTCTATAATCTATTTGTGTGTTATTATTAATATGATATCATTTTAATTTTATAGGATGAAGAGAGCCTAAAGTCTTAGTATATCATGAGATAATTTTTATGGAGTTTAATAAATATGTTGTGATTTTTTAAGACTTAATTTAACTAATTTGATATATATATATATATATATATATATATATATATATATATATATATATATATATATATATATATTGTTATATTTTTAAATTTAGTAAATTGAATTCACATTATTTTATGATATTTTTGAAATTAGTAAATTAATTTAATATATATTTTATAATATTTCTTGATTTAGTAAATTAATCTAATTTTATTGTTCGAGATATTTTATCGAGAATAGTGAATAATGATTTACAATATATTCGACTAAATAATTTAATTTAATCACTTAAAAGAAGTCAAATAAATAATTTATAATTATTATATTATTATTATATTTGATGGATGAGAGTGATTATTTTAAAATAAATGCGATTAGATTATTAATTTTTTTGAATATAATAAAATCATTAGTATTATTATTATTATAATATTTTAAAACAGTTTTAAGTAAAGTAGATAATTAAATTATTGTTTATAAAATTAATGAAAAATTATTAATAAATATTTTTTTATTTTGAAAATTGAAAGAGTATCTATAACAATATATAAAGAGGATTTCCTTTGTGTCCATATTTCAAAATACCAATTTTACCCTTTAAAATATAATTATTTATTAAATTTTTGAAAATTAACTGTTATTCTTACAAATTTTGTTATAAAATCGTCTATCACTGGTTTTCTCTTTTTCTCTGTTTATCAACAGCTATTTTTTTATTTTTTTTGATATATTTCACTTTATTTTCGATAAATATAATTTTATTTTATATATTAACTTAATAACAATACAGTATCATTACTTACTAATATAATATCACGTATATTTACAAAATTGTATACACAGACGCAATAACATGTGCGATAACATGTGTGTATGCTAGTATATATTAAACAATTTTCGACAGTTTAAAATTTTTAGTAGGTGTTAAATAGTACTGATATATGATATAATTTTGTTACAGTTTTTAATTGTAAAAATAATAAACATTATAAAATAAAAATAACTTTATACAATAAAAATAAATTTCAAAACGGTTTTTAATCGTTAATAAATTATTTTATTTTCTAACTACAATGTCGGTGTTTACACTTTTATTGTCACAAATTTTGATAATTATTTTAATCACAAAATATTTTATTTATGACAATTTTTATCCATTAAAATTACATTTTTTAACTTTTATTATATGTTGAAAAAATAAGATATTATCAAAATTACTACATTACCCATTATCTTTTATTTACACGTGTCATAAAAATTAATTTTTTCGCTATTTTAAAATGATGCGACAAAATATTATTATTATTATTATCAGTATTATTTATAGTAATTATTTTTATTATTATCATTATTAAAAATTATAATTAATTATAATTATTATAATTATTATAATTATTTATTATCTAATTTAAAAATTTGGCATTCCAAAAATATTATATTATTAACCACCATAATTATAATTACTATTAATTTTATTTTATTATCCATAATTGTTGTTGTTATTATTATTATAAATATAATTGTTACTATTATTATCATTAGTATAAACTATAATTATTTTACTTTTATATTATTATTACCAATTATAACTATAATAATTATTATTATTATTATCAACTTTAACTATAATTATAATAATAATAATTATTATTATTAACTATAATTATTATTATCATTATTATTATCAATTATAATTATTTCTATTATTATATTACTATTATTATTATTATTATTTTGTTACTATTATTATTATTATTATTATTATTATTATTATTATTATTAATCTATAACAATATATAAAGAAGATTCCCTCTTTTGTGTCCACATTTCATAATATCAATTTTAGCCTTTAAAATATGATTATTTATTACATTTTTAAAAATTGACCATTACTTTTACAAACATTTTTATAAAATCGCCTATCTCTTCTCTTTTTCTCTATTTATAAATAATTATTCTCTCTCATCTTTTCTAATATATTCCACTTTATTTTTAATAAATATAATTTTATTTTATATATTAACTTAATAACATTACATTATCATCACCTACTAATATAATATCATGTATATTTAAAAAATGCGTACACACAGGCGCGACAATGTCTGTGTGTATGCTAATAATAATAATAATAATAAGAACTATATTATTATAATAGTTATTATGCTTATTGTTTTATTATTATGGTTTGATACACTTTTTTACTTTTATTTACTATGTACATATCATGTTTCAATTACTTATTCTTTTTGTTTGTTTTGTTGTTCATTTATCTTTATATTTGAACAATTATTTTAATTAAAAAAAATAGTTACTAAAATTAGTAAAATAATAAAACTAAAAAATAATTTTTTATTATAAATAATTGTTGAATTTTAAAATATAATAATTAAGAAGATAAAATTGAAAAAATAAAAAGGACAACAAAGATGTTTATCTCTTTATAGATGTAGTTGTATTATTATTATTTTTATCACTACGTGATATTATTATTATTATTATTATTATTATTATTATTATTATTATTATTATTATTATTATTATTATAAGACACACATTTTACTTTTATTTACTACATGATCATATCTCAATTACTTACATTTTTATTTGTGTTGTTGTTCATTTTATCTCTACATATGTGTAATTATTTGAATTACAAAGATAGATACTAAAAATAGTTACTTGCACTTTTACAATTTCTAATTTATATTAATATTATTTTTAGTATTTTTAATGGTTAAATAAATATAATAACGATTATATTATTATTCTAAAAATATTTGAAATAAAACAAAAAGAAAATGTGTGTCAAACCTCACCTTAAACTAGTTTTATGGGTTGGGTGAGGTTTAAAGTTCACTTCTTACATGGTATCAGAGTCCTTGTTTAAAAAAGTCTATCCTAACGATATTTTTTGGACATTCTGTTTCATCCGCTATCGAGCCGTTAAATGGCCACCTATTTCTAGACCCACGCACGACATCTATATACCTCGATGTGAGGGGTGTGTTAGAAGTCTCAAATCAACTAGAATAAGGCAATTTGGCAATTCATAGTATATATGTGGGTGCAAACCTCGCCTTAAAAACCAGTTTTGTGGGGTTGAGTTAGGCTTAAAGTTCACTTCTTACCACGCACGAGTCATAGGTTATTATAATTATTTCGTAAAATCAATTAACTACACCATATTGTGATATTAATTTTATTTGTTTATTATATTTAAAACTGAATTTACTACTTCATTACTTTAATAATAACATTTTTACAACAATATAACCTAATTTTCATGATAGTTATTATTATTTTATTATTATTATTATTATCAATTATAACTATAATTGTTATTATTATTATCAACTCCAACTATAATTATAATAATAATAATAATTATTATTATTATTATTATCAACTATAATTATTATCATATTATCAACCTGTGATGCACCGACACTTCAACTTGAATCATGTATCCGTGTCCGACACGTATCCGTGTTTGATACTTTAGAATACTTTATCGATACTTATGAATAAAATATTTAATTTATAAAGTCATAGTACACAACAAAAAAAACTTTGAATAATGATCAATTTTAGTGACAAAAAATAATTAGTGACTATATAATGACCAATTAAGTTACCAATTTAAAAACTAAAAATTATTGGAAACTAAAATAGTTCCAAAAAATTATAATATGTCTCTAAATTGATAATTAAAATAGTTTATATTATGAATTGATATTTAAATTGGTCACTAACATTAACTACCCAGGTTTTGACTACCAAAATAATTGGTTTCTAAATTGGTCACTAACATTAACTACCAAGGTTGCTACCAAAATAATTGGTCTCTAAACTATTTTTTAATTAGAAAATTGGTCTTTAAATTGGTCACTAACATATCTAACATGTTTTTGGTTACTAAAAATTGTCACTATTTAAGAGTTTTCTTGTAATGATACTTTTATGATCACAATAATTTATGTTGATTAGTTTAGTACATATAGTTTTAATTTGGATTCACACAATAACAATCATATATTTATTATGTTTTTAAGAATTATTATGCACTTATCAAAATTTTAATATTTATATATCACGTATCTATCACGTATCATGTCCTATTATTTTTAAAATAAATGTATCGATGTATCGGATATGTGTCGTATCTGATACACATATCGTATCTGTGCATCATAGCTATCAACTATAAGTATTATTATCCTTATTATTAACTATAATTGTTTCTATTATTATTATATTATTATTATTATTACTATTATTATTATTACTATTATTAATATTATTAATAAGAACTATAATTATTATAATAGTTATTATTGTTTTTATTATTGTGGTTAGATACACACTCTACTTTTACTTACTATTAGAGATGGTAAATAAACTTGTACCTGTGGGTATCACTCGAACTCGTCCCCGTTTTGACGGAGAATCCCCGCATTGATTGAGTATGGGTAATACCCAAAGTTTTCAATTGGGGATGGAGATGGAAATGGGGATATACATATCCCCGCCAAAATACCCTTTCCCGTTTAAATTACTAAAATATCTATAAATTATTAGATAATCTAATACACACACACACACACACACACACACACACATATATATATATATATATATATATATATATATATATATATATATATACACACAGAGAGAGAGGGAGAGAGAGAGGTAATTGCTTTAGTTTTAGATCCAAGATACAAAATGGACATGTTAGAATATTATTTTTGTAAATTTTATGGTATTGATTTTGATCTAAAACTTAATAGGATTTGTCAAATATTTGATTTGTTTTGGAATATCAATATAAAATGAATGAAACTTCTTCTTATAAAACTACACCGTTGGAGTTGGAAATGGTTATTGATAATGATGCGAATGAATTTTTAGAGTTTATGGCAAAAAAAATCTAGAGCTACAGTTATGAAAACAGAGTTGGATAATTACTTGGAAGAAGATAATTTGCTAGTTACACAAGTATTTGATATCCTATCATGTCGAAAAATAAATGGGTTAAAGTTTCCAACCCTTCAAGCAATTGCAAGGGATGTTTTAGCTACCAATAACAAGTGTAGCGTCTGAATCTGCTTTTAGTACTAGTAGTCAGATATTAACTTCTCATCGTAGTCGACTTCATATTACTATAGAGGCTTTGATGTGTACAAGAAGTTGGATATGAAACTTAAATCATCTAGGTAAGGTACTCAAATTTATTAATATTTATTGTTAGTATTTTTTTTTATGAATTCTCGTATAATATTCTACATTTGGTGTTTGTAGTTGTTAAAAAATAAAAGAAAAAAATGTTCTCATGAGTGAAAATGAATCCGATGAAGAAGGTACATTATATTCTAGTAATTAAAATTTTCAATTTTAATTATTATACCATATCTAACTTTTCATTTTTTTCTATGTGTAGGTGGATCAAATGCAAATGAAACCACTTATCGTTTGTAAAATTAATAAATATTTTGGTTATTATAAAAGTTTAGTAATGAGTAATTGTTTAATTTTTATATTTGATACTTTAATTTGAGATTTATACTATTATAATATTTTTCTTAATATTTGACATCATGAAAAGAAAAAAGAGTATGTTATTTTAATATTGAATATTTTGATAGTATCATGATTCCTTTGGTGTGATTTTTAAAATTTTTTATAAAAATTATTCAATTGATATTTGGAACAGTAAAAAAATGGGTATGGGTGTGGGTATAAGAATATACCCATTACCCTATGTGGGGATGAGGATGAGTCAAAAGTTGTATACCTGCTGGATTTGAGGATGAGGATGTGGATGAATTTTTATTATGGGGATGAGATCATGATACCTATGCTCGCCCCGTTGCCATCCCTACTTACTATGTAGGGATCATGTTTCAATTACTTGTCCTTTTTATTTGTTTTGTTGTTTATTTATCTTTATATTTAAACAATTATTTCAATTCAAAAAAATAGTTACTAAAATTAGTAAAATAATAAAACTGAAAAATGTTTTTTTATTATAGATAATTATTTAAATTAATAATTAAGAGGATAAAATTGAAAAAACAAAAAAGGACACCAAATTATCTCTTTATATATATGTAGTTGTTTTACAATTATTATAATTATAATTACTTTTATTTTTATTACTACTCTATATTATTAGAGTGTTATTATTATTATTATTATTATTATTATTATTATTATTATTATTATTATTATTATTATTATTATTATTATAGTTAGACACTCATCTTAATTTTATTTAGGTTAAATTATACCTTTGGTCTCTATTTTCGTAGCAAAATATCAATTTGGTCCCTCTATTTTTTTTATCTCAATTTGGTACCTATTTTGGAAAATTTGATGCAATCAAGTCCTTTCCATTAGTGGTGTAGTAACGATGTTAAATGGAGTGCCACATGTCAGTTTTTGGATTTTTTGAATTTTTTTTACCTTTTTTAAATTTTAAAAAAATTAAAAATTTGCCACTATCAAGGTGACATCGTGCCACATGGCAATGATAATGCCATGTGTCATTTTCTCATTCTCAATTTGATCCATGTATTTTAATTTTTGTCTCAATTTAGTATCAATTTTGTAAAAAATGTGCAATTTCGTCCCCCTCCAAATTGTAACAAAAATTAATTTTTATATAAATGTTATACAAATATTTTTATTAAATTTGATTTTTTATTCAAATTGATATTTTTATTATATATTTTCAATAAAATTAAGTTTATTTAAATTTGTTTCACATTCAACTTTACTTAAAATTGTTTTCAAATTTTAATTTATTTGTTTTTTATTGTTACATAAACTAGTTAATTTTTCTTAAATTATATAATTTTTATTTATACACCAACTAAAATATTTGTATAGAAATTATTGAATTTTACACATTTTAAAAATATGCAATTATTTAAAATATAAATTCAAAGAAAAAACAATATTAAAGTATGATGTAATAAAATATCAATATAATTTATGAATTCTTTTTGTTATTAGCATTATTTTCTATTAACAACTTTAAAACAATTTTAAATAAAGTTTAATGTGAAATATAAATTAAAATAAACTTAATCTTGTTAAAAATATTTACTTGAAATATCAATTTTGATAGAAATATTTGTGCACATTTGTATAGAAATTAAATTTGGTTTCAATTTGGAGAGGGACAAAAATCCATAACTTTTACAAAAAATGAGACTAAATTGAGACAAAAATTAAAATACTGGAACCAAATTGAGAATAATGACACCTGGCATAATAGTGACACGTGGCACTATCACTGCCACGTGGCACGATGTCAGCTTGTCACGTGACAAATTTTTAATTTTTTAAAATATTTTTAAAAAAAAATTCAAAAAAAAGTTAAAAAAATTCAAAAAATTCAGGAACTGACACGTGGCACCCCATTTAACGCCGTTACTACACCACTAACGGAAAGGACTTGATTGCATCAAATTTTCGAAAATAGGGACCAAATTGAGATACAAAAAATCGAGGCACCAAATTGATATTTTCCTATTGGGACCAAAGGTATAATTTAACCTTTTATTTACTACAGGATCATATCTCAATTACTTGTACTTTTTATTTGTTTTGTTGTTTGTAAAGCCCATTTATTTTTCTGTCCTCATAACTAAGGGACTGCCCCAATCTGTTGGGCCTAAGACCAGCCCAGGAGGTGCCCAAAACCACCTAAACCAACCCTAACACCCTAATTCTACTAATTTTCAGAGAACTGTTCCCCTACCCCCTTGCAGCTGAAAACGTAGAGCTCTGCTAGGGCATCATCGAAGCAACCACTGTTTCACTCTAAATCTCCTCCGGGTAAGTTGAACTTAGACTTTGCCCTTCTCTTTCCATTCCATTGCCTTGGTCCCCGTCTTGGATCGAATCTAAAACCTTATGCTTAATGTTGTATGTTTGTTTTTCCAGCTTTACTGCACTAGTTTGAGTCGCCGTACCCTCCCTTTTCTCAGCGGACCTCTATGCTAGAATTTTAACCCCACTCGTGGTAAGGGAAGCTAGCATTTTCTATTCTTTTAGTACTTTGTTGCTTGGTTTGCTACTGTTTCATGAGTATATGTTTGTATGTTGCTTGGGTGCGCATGGAAATGGCTTGAACGATGTATTTTGGTTGGGTGTGCTATAATGTATGCGTGAACAAGGGCGAGAGTTGATATTTTCGCCCAAGCGAGCTCGTCTCGCCTAGGCGAGAATAGCAGAAGCTCGCCCAGACTTTTCTACTCGAACCTTCACCCAGGCGAGGGGCTGCATTTTGAACGACGGACTATCTCGCTCAGGCAAGACAGCCTCGCCTAAGCGAGAATCCACGAATTTTTCCTAGAGTCACTATCGCAGTCTCGCCTAAGCAAGAGTCTGCAGCTTAAGCGAGAGTACTCCTCTCGCTTGAGCGAGGACTCCCAGCTTGAGCGAGACTTAGCTTGGGTTTTTGCTATGCTTCGTTTCCTGAATGTTGTTGGTTGTTTGATTGGCTGGTTCATTGATTTATTATATAAGGGGGATGTATATGCATGTACTACGTATGTTATGGGTGGGAACTAATGAATTGATAATGAGCTTGGTATGAGATATGATTGATGGTTGGTCATGTATACTAAATGACATGTTATTGGTATGCATAGGAACTTCATGATTGGTTGATAATGTATGAGTAAGGTTTGTGTAGGACGTAATCCCATGACCCTTGTAGCGGGGCTTGTGGTGGTGCCTCATCATATGGACATAATTCCGTGGGCCCTTCTAGGGGGAGTTCACGGTGGTGCCTCAACTATTGGACGTAATTCCATGAACCTCGAGGTGAGAGTTCACGGTGGTGCCTCAAGATCAGGACGTAATTCCACGAGGGTAACATGGTGGTGCCTCAAGGCCAGGACGTAATTCCACGAAGGCCACGTGGTGGTGCCTCTTGTAAGGGTGTAATTCTGCGAAGGCCTCGTGGTGACGCCTCACTGCTAGGACATAATTCCACTATCTCGTGGTGGTGCCTCATTAAGCATATCTAGATAGTCTAGTATTGGAGTTTTAAATGGTTTGGTATATCATGTGTGGCTTCCCAATATTTATGCTTGAATATGTGATTGTATGTTGAGTGTATGATATGAGGAATTTTTCACTAGCTTACCCTTTGCTTGTTTGCGATGATCATCAACCCAATTGATGTGAGCAGATGTGAGAACCTCTGGCAGTGGTAATAATAATAGAGATGCTGCAGTTTAATGAATCTTGGACGACTATCGGGCTCACTTTGGGGGCCACAACTTTTGGAGTTTAGTAGTAGTAGTTTCTCTCGCTCTTGGCAAGTCTAAATGGAGAAATATAACTATTTGTGTTGTTTCACAAATTGATATGATATTAAAAAAGTATAAAATATATTAATTATAAAACTAAACAATATTACAAAAAATAAGTTGAACCTAGCTCGTTCCTAGCATGTTCATATGTAACAGCAGAGCTGTCAAAATGAGTTGGAACCCGTGAGCCAACTCGACTCACTATGGGTTCGGGCCACCAACCCGTAGATAAAAGGGTCACACAAGTATTTTTTTTATTAAGTTGGGCTTTATATTTGGGTCATGTTAGGTTGTTTTTTTTAGCCAACACATAAATAATTTGTATTTTTTTTTTATTTTGGTTTGTATTTGGATTGTATTAAAGTTTATTTAGATTTTAATTAGAATTACAATTTAGTTTTGACTGAAAAAAAATAAAAAATAAATTTTTTTTAATTAGGTGAACTCGTGAGCCAACCCGTGGTGGGCCGGGCTGGGTTCAAATTTTTTTGGCTCGCTAAAAAGTGAGCCGGGTTGGGTTGGCCCACTAAATCATCAACCCATGGTGGGTCGAGCCAGGTCGGGTTGGGTTACCCGTTTTGACAGCTCTATGAGTAACGAAGAAACATAGAAGGCAACCTTTAGATATGACCACTACAAGTGTGTGGTGATATTGTGTAGAAAGAGGAACATTATGGACCACACCCCCAAGAAATTTTATCATGGTTATATAGATGATAGGTTTATATATCCAATACACAGGAAGTGCATGAGGATTACCTAATGATGATAGATTTCTTTTAAAGAAGGTTATAAGTTCATTAGAAAGATTACTCACTAACAATATAAGAATGGTGGTAGAATTGTTGTTTTGAAGACCCAAAGACATTATCTTAATAGGGCTAGTTTTAAGGGTTAATATTGTAATAGTCTAAGTAACTATATGATTTGTAGGGGCTAGAAATAAGACATGATAGATTTATGAAGTTTTAAAGGATTGTAATTTCAAGCATTTCGTAATATCTAGAAAAGGAAAGTGTTGTTAATGAGACCTCAAGTAATAATATAGTCCAAGTGTTAGAAGGAATTGTCAAGAGTTTAAGTTAATAGAGTGTCAAATACTTAATAGACTAAGAATTTCATGATGAAAGCAAATAAGACTCAAGGGTTTAAGGTGTGGTTTAATATCAGAAAGTAAGAAGTTAGAGAAAATGGTTTTGTATAGAATTTATAAGAAAACTTTTTCCGTATCAAATATGATCAAGTATGTCCTACGTAGAAAGGTTCTTTAGGTAGTCCAGCATAAGGGGGGATGTTTAGTGTAAATTTGTTTATCTAACATATTAAGAGGTCGTATTGGAGCATCATAAACTTGAAAAAGAAATGTTATAACAGTTGGACATAACTAGGTAAAAATGGAAGTAATGATACTATGTAAGCGATTTTCTTTTTGTCACCACTAGTTAAAGCATATAAAGCAATACAGATGATATATAGTAGATCGAGTGATAATGAATATGCAAATCTCTTAGAGAGTGATTAATGGCGTATTAAAAGATTATGAGTTAGTTAATGGGTCCTCTTAAGAAAATAAGAGTTGGTATAAATGTTTAAAACCACGAGATGATACTGGTGTTAACAAGTAAGATTATAAAGTTAGAACTGACTAAAAGTTTCAAAACTTTGAATTTGGAGGTTTTGTATCTTCATATCATGTTGATTGTAAATATCATAGTTATAATTAGTGAGTTGAGATTGAAAAATATTTTGGTGCCTATTAGTGTTGATAAAAAAAATAGTAAAAGATCTATAAGAAAATTGATGATACCTTAAGGTTTAGAAACATATCTAAAATGGATAATGTTATGTGAAGTTAAAAAAAGCAAGCACAACACATATTCAAGTACAACCAAGATGTAATTAGTGGCATGGAATGAAGGAAGCTATAGTTAAGGTTATAGTTGTTCATTTAGTTTGTTAGAAACCAAAAGCTGAATATCATCAACCAGAAAGTATGTTAATATAGCTAGACATCCCGGTTTGGAAGTGAGATAATATTTTCATGGACTTTAGCCACTACTTGCCTCTACGATGAAGGAATATGACTCAATATAACTTACATTCATAAATTAATGGGAAATAAAAGAGAAATTATGTAAGTTTTGAGAGGTTGGCTTATAACTTATTCATTGGATCAATTGGAAGGCGGTAAGAGAAATTTTACTTCATTAGTATTTATATATGATAATAGTTGTTAATAAAGTATAATTATGGATTTTTAGAAAGTTAAGATGATTTGGGAGTGCTGAAAACGTCTTTATATATGTGGAACTCTAGTACAGATCAAAGAGGAAATCTTTTATAATCATTTTGTAGGTGAACATGTTTTCTGAGAGCTACCTCATTCATAAGTGTGGGATATTGCATTTGGTTATTTCACCTAAGAGATGGAGAAAAAGGATAAGAGAATTATATCTTAGTATTTACTTGGTAAGCCACTTTTTCGTGGACGAAAATTTTGTGGTTGGGAAGAATTGTAATTCTCGTTTCCAACCATACACACTTTCTCATTCTTTAATTCTACAAAGTTACCAAAAGTAAAACTTAATAAATGAATATTATAAGCAATCTAAGAGAGAGAGACAAAAGATTGCACTGTGCTCATTTTTTTCCTTCAACTTTTTCTTTCTTAAGCCCTTCATCTTCTTCATTATATTCTCAAATTCATTTCAACCTTCATCTATTTCCAAAAATCAAATTGCAACATGGTGAAATTGAGGACCTAAGTAGCATTATGGACCGATTGGATTTTAAAATACATTAAGTTTAATTTCTACCCTTTTTCTATGAATCAATATGTTTTCCACCTTGCATTTAGCTTTCTTTTGGTTACATTATGTTTTCTACCTTTTATATTGTATTCTACCCATTTGAAATCTTAGAATCACACTATGGTTTTGTTTAGGCCCTATTGTGTGTGTAGAAAATGCAAATCAAAGAGGAAAAGTTATGTAAAAGGTGGTTTTCGGAACCCACTTTGAGGTAAGAGAAACAAATCATTTTAGTTGTATTATACTAATGTTGATAGTAAATCATGGAAAATGTAAGAGAACGGAAATTGCTGTGTATTTTTGAGATGCACTATGTTAAAATTTTAGGTGTAGAAGAATCTTAATTTTTGAGGTGCTGCATGGTAAAAAAAGTTAAAAATTTGTTAGTACATATAATTTTTTTTGAAGAGTTTTAACGAAAAATGTGCTTTTATTTAGTTGATAATATCTATGTGACATCCCATTTTAGCAACTTAAAACTAATAAAATAGGACGCTTCATCATAATATTCAAAACAAGTAATCCAATGTATAAAGTATACTAATACAATTTTACAAAAGATAAGACTATAAAAATATAACATTATACACACAAACCAAAACCAAAACTATCATTATATGAAGACTAACCACTACTAAAGCTCCCTGAGACCCTCCACTACTCTAATTGATGGCTTCTCCTCTTCTAGAGGTGTCTCTAAATCTACATCTTCATGTGCTCCCATTGAATAGGTTATCAACGCAAAAGAAAAAGACAAACCACACAAGAAAACATAAAACACACAAAAGGGTAAGCTAGTGTACAAAAAAGTTATCCTACACAATTAAATCATATTAACTACTACTAAGCACGGTTAACATATGATAATACATATATATACATAAATAGTTGACACTAATAAATTATTCGGGTACATGTCTTTGATATAGAATTCATAGGAGGTGTGCACCTATGGTGGTTCCTAGACTCTGTACAATCTAACCTCAAGAAGTTATCACCCAACCACACACAAGGTTAATCCCTTCGCACCTTGGACCAAAGAACAAGTCCAAAGACTAGGATCTCCTACAACTCTTACCACATAACTTATTATACTCTATTTGAGTGTGAATGATTATTAGAGTTCATAATACCTCCTACCTGACATCTCCTATATCAAGGCATAATAACAATACCATCATAAAGAATTTTCCTTGAAACTCTTTAAACATCATTATTCCACATGCTCATAACATCATTCTCACACTAATTATTATTCATGAAATAGTAAACAAAATAACTTAATCCATAGAAAGCATCAACAAGGATAACAGGGGACGGAAACAAAAACACTAGAGGAAATTGGTGCTCAATATCATTCCTATCGCAATAAGTGGCGCTTAGCGCCACATTGACGTTGCTTAACACTTAGCCATTCACAATAAGTGGTGCTCAACGATACCTTTCATCACTTAGCACCCTGGGCCAAACTGCTCAAGATTTGCCACATACAACTAGCGCTCAACGACACTTTAGTGCCACTCAACAATGCACAAGATCACAACAGTTGAACTTTTGTGACTTTGACCTGTATCACTACTCAAATTGGTACCCTTCTCTCAGGGTATGAGTTCAAAACAATTTTAAAGCATTGGAGTTGGTACCAATTTGATCAATGGCTCAAAATTCAAATTTCTCCTAATTACCAGAAAATCAAACAACAACATTTCATAATTGATCAAACACAATCCAAAATACAACAATCATATATATCAATTAGATTCACCATACAACTCATTTTTATCACAAAAATACAATCAATCACATACATGCAAAACCCTAAATTTATCAAACTCGTGCACACAAAAAACAACTAACTTCCTTTACCTGACCAAGCAGCTCATAAGACCCAAACAACTCTTTAACACCAAAACACTTCTAACTCCACAGGACACCCTATCTATAGATAGAAATATCACAGGAATGATCATGACATACCGTTATGATCACTGATCAGTAGAGACTTACATAGAAGACTGAAAAGACACATGCAAGCGTAGAAAGCCTCCCATGCAACGAAAAATAGAAGATGACCAAGAAAAATGGCAAAAGCTTAACTTACACGAACATAAAAATTGATTGGTCCAAATGGAAGAGCTTGTTGTGAGGATAATTCCTACCATCTCATATTTTCAATCAAGCGAGCAAAGAATGAGAACTCCAAGAGAGAAGTCAAAGAACTCTAGAAAAGTGGTTTCTAGAGAGATAGTGTGTTTTAAAATAATGAAACTCGTTTATAACAAAACTATTTATACCAAAACCTTTTAATATTAAAATAATTGAGTCTCATTATTTGTAAATCACTATCACTTCGAAAATTAAACTTTCTAGGGTTTTACAGTGTGTGTGTATATATACATATACATATATATATATATATATACACATACATATATATATATATATACACATACATACATACATATATATATATATATGTATATATATATATCAATGTGAGTTGCTGTACAAAATTATGTTCAAATATGGAGGAGGGGTTAATGATAAACGAAAATGGTAATAATGTTAATTGAACCATGAACCATGCATTTGGATGCAATACTGATTTGGAATGCAAATGTTTGGAATGATCGCCTATAATTGTGAACAAAAATGATTTTTTGTTTTGGTGAATTTTAAAAAGAAAGTTGACAGTGTGGATTTGAGAAAGAGGATTAATGTGTTAATGTCACATGAGGATTGTTGTGTAATGATTATTTGAATAGTTATTTAAGCTTTAGATTAGAACATGATCTTTAATGGATGTGGTTGTCATATTGAAAAAGAAACACTTATATGAGCATGTAAATGTGATATTTTCACATGCATGAATAATACTCTAGAAGTTAATTAAAATTTGAAGAACTACGTCATCTCGAGAAAATAATGGTTCTTGTTTTATTAATCATTAGATCAAGCTGAAATTTTGATGGTCGATCCAGATGTAAATATTTAGTTTGACCCTAGGGATTTTTTATTGCAATTCTATAGGTAGAGAATTTTTTGCGTAAGATTCCTATAGTTTAGGATAAATATTCTTTTTGAATTGCATTCTTGATTCAATTATCTCTAATTTGAATGTAAAAACATAATTTTCAAAGTTTTGTTGAAGCCGTAATTTTATTTTTAAAAATCTCAAAATAGTTGTACACATGTTGTTAAGTTGTTGTTCCATATACTTGAGAAAGTTGTATGTGATAAAATGTTGGGGATTAGTTATTTCTAAGAAGAATATACCTTGTATGGTTTGGAAATGGAATGGTTGTTTTATTGCTTGTTTAGGGAAAATTAAGGATAAAAATGAAATTGTGGTCTTTTTTAAATTCAAGCAACTTAATTTGGGAAATTGTAAGATCTCTGGAATGACAAATATGTTTTTGTGTGAAATAATGAAATAATAGAGAGTTAAGTTAACTATTTCCACAGGGAAATGCCAATTTTAGTGTGTGTCAATGTTTATTGAGGAGGACTTTGGGAAGGGGGAGGGTGAGACTATCCTAACTCAACTAATGTCGAACTCACATAGAGTAGGACATCTAGGTGGTGTGAGTCGAAGGATGTTCCGCATAGTAAATGATATGATAGGAAAAAGGATCATACTTAGGGAGCTAATAGGATTAATCATATCATGGCTTGGTTTGGGGACATTAAACCTATGCTTGAATCATTAGTGGAGGAATTTTGAGCAAGCATGACAGGTGCATAGTTTCACGAGTTCATTCCATAACTATACTTTCAGAAGCAACTTCTAGATGTATTTCTTTGTTTGGGTCATTTGGGATGAATGTACTTGAAATTTTGGATAAAGCTATGTGAGCTAATGTTGGATAGTTTATTTTTTTTTATGAATGTGAACTATTTTATGCTTTTTGGCTGGTTTTGTTGAGAATGTTCATTGAATGCAATAACTTAGAGTTTGTTTAAGCCTTGAGGGTTATAGTGTGATGGTTGAATTGGAATAAGAACACATTGAGCCTAATTTTGATAAAGATTGTACGCTCTACACGTATGGTAGTAAAGGAAAACTAAGAATGTGTAAGCTAAGAACTGATTTTATTTTAGAAATATGTTTTGATAATCTTTACAATAAGTTATCATTGCTTTTATATTGTGTTTCTTTTTTTAAATGCATTAGCTTACCTTGTCTTTTTCTTCTCTGTGTTTGTTTTTCTTTCTTTTGTTAATGATCGTATAATTATATGTAAGTTGACTTAGAAACAAATGGTGGTAGTAGCACAGGAATTGCAGAAGGTGATTGAAAGCCTAGAGTAGTAAGAACCTTAGGTGATGATGTATATCAGAGTTTTGAAGAAATGTATCCATTATATTTTAAAGGACTGCAATTATAGTTAGGTCTTGTTATAGATAATTTATGAATTTTGTTTACCACTTTGTAATATTCTAAGAACTTAAACTTTTTAAAAATTTTTAGGATATTAAGTTGAAATTTAGGATGTTACATCATCAATACATTATGTTCTTGTTTATAGAACTAACTATATTTTGCATAGATCTTCGTATACCTCTATCTTCTCGTGCTTCTACCTTCAAACTCTCATAAGTCCTCTCTAGTCTGAAACAATGGTTGTGACTGTAGAAAACATTTTGACACTTAAGTCAATCAAGTGCGTCAAATGATAATATATGTTGTAATAATGAATGTAATTAATTTACCTAAACTAGTAGGGGGTGTCAAAATTGTCCAATTCAACCCATTTAAACTCGACCCGATTCTAGCCCGTTTAAAATGGACCGGGCTAAGCTGGTTTGCCAAGTGAAAATGGACTTGACTATTCAACCCAGATTTCATACTGGAGGCCTAAAGAACAATTGTACATTATGGAGATCTTATGTTACCAAATAACTAATTGACCCAAATACAATTTTTCCTTAAATGAACATTAGAACAATAATCTATTTTAAGAAAAATAATCACAATTGAGCTAAAACAGGTTCAGCCAATAAACACTGAGAGAGGAAATACAAGGTAAAATTATGGACCCTCACAACTGGATGGGTCTTGGTCCAGATTTACCTTAATTAACTTAGTAGTATGCTAATGATGCTTTAAATATTTTCTTTAATTAATTATCATTGACTCTTGCTAATAATCTAACCGCCTAAATATTGACTTTGCCGATATAATATTGTTCAAGTCTACATGTAGGCTGAATACATCTAAGTCCATATGACCATATGACCACATGACTAGGGATGTTAAAAAAATCCATACCCGCGGGTATCCATGGATAAAACCTGCAACGAGTAGGAAATGAATATTGTAAATGGATACCCACATGTAACGGATACTTGTATTTTTAATATATGTTAATGAGGCGGGTATAGGTATCATAGTATCCGTACACGTGGATACTCGTATCCGTTATACTCTAATTTAAATTAAAGAAAAGATGATTAAAGTATTAACATATTGATTTTGAATAAGTTATTTTTTTTATCAATTAGTTTTAAAAAAAAATTCATTTCTTTGTACACTGTCATTCAATACTGTTTAAATGGGTTATTTGGACTTATTTTAAAATTTATAAATATTATTTATTGTTTTTTATTTGAATTTATGATTAAAATATATTGTTAAATATTTATTTTTACATTTTTTATAAATACCAGTGAGTAACCGTAGATATCCGTGAATATTATAAAATTATGTGGGTATCCACATAACGGATACTTGACGAATATAAGTATATCATGACCGACCGAGGTATAATCAAACACATGTAATACACATTATATACCCAAATCACATGCAATAAATTAAGTTTCAAAATCCCCATTTTAGGCACACAAAAATTCAATCTCTTTTGGATTTTATTTTTAAATCAAAAGAGAGAAAACTTTAATGTATTCTCAAATTTATTTATCTTCTTTCCCTTTTGTCAAACCTACGTAAAGTTAATTCTTTAACGGGAATAATTCGATTGAAACAATAAATAATAGATAATTAAATTAAAAGACCAAAATACTAAATTTATCAAGAAAATACCATTTCAATTTTATATATTCCATAAATATTTAAATAGTTTCCTCCATTTATATTTATGTCACTGTTTAATCTTAATAAATTGATTAATAATTAATAAAAATATCAATAGCTTGTTTTAAATTGAAAAATAATTAATTATCTTACATTCAACTAAATTTTCACACGCCTAGCATTGTTTCCTTTTTTTTATTATCAGTGATAGCACATTGTGTTTTGGTCCTGGTAGTGGCTTTGTAAAACCATAAACTAGTTAAAATTTAGTTTTTCAAAAGTCGAATTTCAGACTGAATTTTTTTCCATTAATATAATATATATATATATATATATATATATATAATAATCACTTAGAAAATTAAATATATTTATTACAGTATAAGAAATATATTAAATATTAAATTAAAATATAATCAAATTCAATAATTGTTTCAAAAATAATTGAAATTTTTTTATTTAAATATAATACATATTACAAATAAAATATATAAAATGTAATAATTATTTTAAAAATTAATTAATCAATTTTCTGGCGAATTAAAATATTGAATATTTTAATTACGGTTTGATTATAGAAAAACTAAAAAAAAATGATAATGATAACTTTTTCCCCAAGAGGCACCCTTGTTCTTTTCCAGTCTTTAAAATAAAATTCACTTTTTAGCACGTGTTTGTATATGGTCTCTAATATGCGCCAAGATGAATTTCCAAAGATGAAATCTGAAATGATACAAATTCCGAGAATCTCAATTTCTAGAATCTGAAACCAGCCGAAATTCATTTCCGAGAAATTGATTTCTAGGTGGATTTTGAATTTTTTTATGTCCCTGTGAATATAACATAAAATATAAATAAATTTAAGAATTATATAAAAAATATTTAAAAACAAAATTTTCAAATATAATAATAAAATAAATATTAAAATATAAAATATAAATAAATTTAATAATTATTAAAAAAATAATTGAAATAATTATAATAATATAATAAATATTACACTTAAAATATACATATATTTAATATTTTGTTTAATAATAATATAATAAATATTACAATTAAAATTTAAATAACTTTCATAACTATTTAAATAATGATAAAATAATTAAATCATGAAAGAAATTTATTAAAAATAAAAGGTTGATAATTAATTTGAAAGGATTATCAATTTAATGTTATAAATTTGTCTACAAAAGTTAAAGTGATTAATAATGGATAAATTTCAATTTTAAAATTGTAAACATAAAAGAGAGTTGAAAAATGACATTAAATAATTAGTTAACTTATAATTTATTTTATATATTTTTATGGAACTAATTAATAAAATTAAGTAATAACATTGAAATAAAATTTAATTTAAGAATACATAAAATGGTATTTATTAAAAAAATAATAGTGATCAATTATGGACCTTCATTGTGACCACGAGAGCAACAACTCCCCAAGGTTTTTTAATTTAATTTTTTTATACATATTATAATATTATTTTTGTATTTTAAAGTTTTATTTATATATTAATATATTATTTACATTAATTTTAGAAAAAATTTCTCCAACAATTTTTATTTTTATTTTTCATTTTTCTCTTTCCGTACCCCATCTCTTTTTCACCCCATTTTTTTATCTTTCAATCTTCTTTTAAAATTAAATTGTATTATGGTGAAATTGAAGACTTAAGGCACTTTTGCACCGATCAATTTCTTCTTAAATGTAAGTTCATTTTTTTTTTTTCTGAAACAATATATTTATTTCTTGTATGTAATAAATTTGTCTATTATGTACCATTAGGCGATGATAAATTTATTATTTACTAAATAGGTAAGAGGTAATAAAATTATGGCTTAAATATCTTTTTGATCCCAATTTTCGTGAGTTTGTTTCGTTTGGTCCTCATTTTTTCAAAATGTTCTAAATGGTCCTCATTTTTGTAATTTGTGGTTAATTTAGTCCTTTTTGCAGACTGTTTAATTCGTTAACAGAGGGTGAACAGTAACTGTTTTTTTTTATTTTATAAATGTTTTTTAAATTATTTTTAAATTGTTTTTAATTTTAAAAATGTTGTCCACGTGTCAAGTCAGCATTGTGACACATGGCAGTATCTCATGGCTTATATTCAATTCGGTCCCAATTTATGTTAATTTTGTTCAATTTAGTCCCAATTTACGTTAATTTTGTTCAAATCAGTCCCAATTTTGCTCCTCTCCAAATTGACCAAATTTAATTTTTATATAAATGTTGTACTGAATCATTTAAAACATAATGAAGAATTTTCCTACTAATTTTAAAAACAATGAAGAATTTTTCCTCTAATTTTAAACTAACTTTAACCCTATTTTTTACATGTATCAAAAATCAAACATATATAATAATTTCCCTCCAAAAATATAGTTAGTTTTGGTATAAAAATAATGAAAGAAATATTTAAAATAAATGTGAATTTTAATAAAAATAAAATTTTAAATATAACATTTATATAAAAAATAAATTTGGTCATTTTGGATAGAGACAAAATTGGGACTGAATTGAATAAAAAGAACAAAAATTGGGACTAAATTAAACAAAATTAACGAAAATTGGGACCAAATTGAATATAAGCCACGAGATACTGCCACGTGTCACAATGCTGACTTGACACGTGGACAACATTTTTAAAATTAAAAAAATTTAAAAAAATAAAAAAAAATTAAAAAAACCACTGAGTGACACGTGGTAGTTATTGTTCACCCTTCGTTAACAATTTAAACGATGTCTGCAAAAAGGACTAAATTGACCACAAATTACAAAAATGAGGACCATTTATAATATTTTCAAAAAATGAGGACTAAACGAAATAAAACTTACGAAAATTAGGATCAAAAAGGTATTTAAGCCTAAAATTATATTTGAAAAATCACGATAAATAATAAAATAATTGATTATTTTTTCAAAAGAAAAGTGATAAAAGGTGAATCTTCTTTTATTGTGTTGGTTTATGTATGTATTATCTTCTAAGCCAAACTATTTCATCAAGGGTTGTTGTACATAAATATTCGTTGTTTGGATAAATAATTAAATGTTAACTCAAGATTGTTCCTGATGCATGCTGGGAAGAAAAAATTGAGTTTTCTTCCAACAGTTTATTATTTGTGTGACATAACTATTAATTTTGATTAGGATTAGTCATGAATGAGTTTTTAATTAATAACTCAAATAAACGTAAGTAGTGATTTCAATGACTTATTTATAGTCTCCATATTGTAGTACTTCTAATACAGTGTGAAATAGCTTATCAAAAGATCAATTGTGTTAAATGATCATTCTTCTAGGGTTGCAACATTTGTAGGTTAAAGTGTAACCATTTCGACTTTTTATAGTGGTGGCTCATTGATAAGTTTTTTAAGTAAAGTATTGCTTTGTGGAAGAACTTTTAGTGGATATTAGAAGCCTCACAATTCCTTCATAGTCTTTGTAAACTTAATGTACATTTCAATGATTATGATAATGGGAAATTGAGATTTACAAGCTAATATCATAACTAATTAGATAGTTACTCATGAGTTAAGGTCATTGGTAAAATAACTTGTTGAATGTTGTGTGATCTGGAACAATTGTGTGAGATTTGAAACAATGCAAGGGATGAAAATTCAAGGTGGACATCTTCCTCCATTTTAACTATTTGAAAATACAATAGTGAAATGATAATTAAAAAAGTTCTCGGTCTTTGTGATGTAAATTGGTCCATTTAAAATGTTGATGATTTTAAAAAATGATTTTTATTAAGTTTAGGGTTGACAATATATTTTACCATAACTGTTTGAATTTGTCATATGATTGTATTTATAATTAAAGAACCACAACGGAAATATGGCGGCGTCCCAGTCGGACATTACTAATTTTAAATAGAATAAAATCAAAAAAGTAATATTAAAATAAAGTTTTTCCTTTATTATAAACTATTTCCCAAAATGTGGGAAAGTTTAAACTTTATTAAATGTCTCAAAATTCAAAATCATAAAATTCAACTTAAATTTTTTCATAATTTCAAACCGATAATAAAACCATGTTTACAAAAGAGTAAACCAAAATAGTTCACAAAGAAGTTCCCCTACTAGCCCCTCTGAGACTCTAAGCATCACCAACACTACCTGCAACATCATTTGCTCCCGTGCAACGAATTACATGATCATCATCAATCATAAACAGATAGGGTGAGCTAATAATACAAAATATATACATAAACACAAATCAAGTGTACACACACAAACACACACTCATAAGAGGACCACAATTTCCCAATCCATATAACATGGCCACCACCATGTTCATCCACATTCTACATCTTCAGATGATGACCTTATGATATCCTTTGCTGCCACAAGCCACAACTCGTGGTTTCACCATTTACAAGCCACAACTTGTAGAAACACGTGCAAGAAAATAAGCTACGGACCACACTCCGTAACACCAGGTGAAGTTTCAAATGCGAATCAGTAATCGTACTCTCAACACAAGATTGGCAACACCATTGGCCACAACCCATGGCTGCTCAATTAAGTCGATACCATCCGTACGAGGCACAACTCGCACACTCACACCGGTATCATCCGCCATTCCGAGCCACAACTCAAGGAATACCAAGTGTTTCCCCACCATCTCGAGCCACAACTCAAGGGATGTCATTCCGAGCCACAACTCAACGAATGCTCCAGCAAAATCCATCCTTAAGGTATTCAACCAAAGCCTTTGAAGATAACTTGACCCCTTTTGAGGACCACAACCCTCAAACCCCAGCATTCACTTCTTCCATTGTCTGCCTCTTGATTCTACACCCTTTGACGATATCCTTAAGTTGATACTTGCTGCCACAAGTGTCTACTCGCCCGCCGACTACAGGCCACCACATATAGTCCACACATGGGAATGATCTTGTTACGAACTACAATCCACAACACCAAGTAGAGTTCCCCCAATACGAACTATAGTCTGTATTTGTCCCAAGACTACCAAACTTGGCGACTAATACCGAGGAGGGCAATCTTTCGGGACCCGTTCGTACAAGCCACAATCTCGCACACTCCACTGGACTTCCAAAACCATCAGGCTACAACCTCGAGTGGTCACGTGTTACCCCAATACAAGCCACACTCGTAACTGGGCCCCTAACAAATCATTGCCTCAAGACCTCCATCCAAAGCTATGTAGAATCCCGTACGAAATCCACCTCTGCACCTGAAACCTCCGAGCGCCACACCCTGCGTCACTAGGCGCACTCGCGCTCCAGGCCGCTTGGCAGATCCTCTGTGTTGCCTGGCGTTGTGATCTCCCAGATCCTTACTGGTTTTTGGCACTCCAGAACAGGTTCTAATGAACCTACTCACGCCACACACAATCTAGAACACCAAAACATGTTGATACATCTACCAAAACTCAACACACATTCCACAAGTCATACGAATCAAGCACATATATTTTTACACAAGGATTCATACATTTACACTATGCCAATACTACGCACCCAACTCAAATAGTAGTGGTAACAATCCCGCATACTAACCCAACTTTAACCTTTTCACATGGCAATAATTTCATGCATACGAATCTCACAATAGTAATATGTTCATTTTACAATAATTTCACATGCATTATGCCAAGCTCACAATTTATCAACCCTACATGATCATGCACTTTATATCAAAACCAAGATCACAACGTACAAACTAAAGAGCAATATGTTATGAACTCGTTGTCAAAATTTCAGCTAAATCGGACGGTTAACGAACCGGAAAACTCAATTTTATGAAAACTGCGAAGACTATCCTATGCTACCACTACTACACCTTGCTGCAATGTCTCATTGATTCCACGTGTTGAGGATTCTCTCCTCACTATACTCACTATTCGCATAAGCCAAGATTCGAACACACAACCATCTAATTCCAAAGCAAGTGCACAACCTGTAACATCCCTACTGGAAATTACTTAATTAAAATAAATAAATAAAATATAGAAAATCAATCGACATAATTTTATTATTCCCAAATGCGGGAAAAATTCAAATTATTTTTCATCGCGCCATAATTTAAAGATAACTAAATAATAATCTTATTACAAGTTTTTAAAATCCAAACTAAGGAAATAACATCATAAAGATCCTTATCTCAAGAGCCCCAAGCTAGCCCTCTCTCCATCTCTATGCATCACCAGCATCACCTGTAGCATCATCTTCTCCCGTGTAACGAATCACACGATCATTGCCAAACACAAACAGAAAGGGTGAGATCAATAATAAAAGAAACACATCAGTTAAATAATATAATTACACCCAGCTATATTATTATAGTTAGACCTTGGCCAAAACCTTAATACCCCAAGGCTATTCAACCTTCAATTCACACAAACAGTTATCCATGGACTCAGGATTTATGATGCTCACACGAACCTGCCCGCTCGTGGTCTTGTCTCTACGAACCTCCCCGCTCGTAGTCCTACTTTACGAACCTCCCCTGCCCGTAGTCCAACACATGTGATCCACCAGCTACGTACCTCCCCGCATGCAACATCTCTGAAGTGTGAGCATGGAACATACGAATCTACCTCGCTCGTATCCCCACACGAGAGTAATTGGATATGAACCTCCCCGTTCATATCATCACGTGTTCACCACCATCCATGAACCTACCTGCTCATGGCACAACATCTCCTGATCCAAGGTTCGCATCAATGCGTACAAACAACACACACAAAACTGCACTAATCTCGCTTAGGCAAGAAGCCTTCGCCCAAGCGATCAGGCCTGTCTCACTTAAGCTAGGTTCTCTCGCTTGAGCAAGCGCATTACAGTGGCAATTTGTGAATTCTCGCTTAGGCGATACCTTCTAGGCGAGATCACTCCTCGCCCAGAACCAAAGTCTCTCGCCTGGACGTCGAGTCAAACAGAACACACCAATCCCCAATGATTTCTCGCTTAGGCGAGGGACTCTCGCTTGAGCGAGATGATCTGTCACCCAAAACATGGGCTCTCTGCTTGAGCGAGATGCTCAAGTAGAACCAGGGTTGAGTCTCTGCTACTTTCGCCTAGACGAGCCTTGCTCGCTTGAGCGAGAATAACAGATCTCTTCCCTGTTTACGCACGTAAACACCAGAAAATAATGCCAAACCACAGTCTAAACCGTACCAAGCAATCTATAACATCGAACAATTCTCATTGACATGTTTTAAACTCAATTGGACCACCACAACTTGAGATTTAATTTTAAACAACATATAGTACAGAAAACCCCCCATCATATTCATACAAAAGCATGATAGACTTTTCAACTGTAACATCCCTAAGGAATATTACTAATATTTAATAAATAAATTCTGAAATAAAATAAATACCGCATTTAAAATATAATCATTTCCTAAAAACGCGGGGAATTTAAACTTTTAATATACATGTCATAAAATCAGGAGTCCATAATTATAAAACTGAAATAATGTTCAAATGACTCCCAAAAGATTACATATTTATCTCAAAAGTAAAATAACAACATATAAACAAATCCCCAGCTAACCCTCGCTCCGAGTCTATGCATCTCCTGGCCCACCTGTCAAATCATCTGCTCCCGGATAACAAGTTATCCGATCATCGCCACACACACACAGAAAGGGTGAGCTATGCACAATATATAGAAATAGATACAAGAAATAAATATGCCACCCATCACAAAATAACATAAATAATATTTCATGCTTTTCAAATAACCCAACCATGACCTCATAGTCCTTCATGAGTCATATACATGTACTAGGTCTTGGGACTTCATTGTGCTCCCACGAAACTAACTCATTCGTGATCCCACCCTATGAGCCTATCCCGCTCATTGTCCTGCCCTACAGACTCCTCATTTGTAGTAAAACATCTAAGTCTTCTCAACTTGGACCCTGGCACGCACGCAATCACCATACCATGGACTCCTCGCCCAATAGTAGCCGACGGGAACATAACAGTTCCTTGCCCATTGTGCGCCCGACACATGTAATCACCATACTAAGGACTCCTCGCCCATTAGTAGCCGACGGGAACTCAACCAGTTCCATGCCCATCATGTGTCCAACCACCAAGCACATCCCAAACCCCTATTGGACTTAGTCCTTCAAGCCCAAACACTACACCACATGCATATACATCCTATACTTAGGATAAAGCAGCCAAATCACACACACAAGCACACACAAACATGGAATTTCGCATAAACTCGCTTAAGCTAGGGACCCTCGCCCAAGCTAAGCCCTCAGCCTTGTTTAGGCTAGCTCACCTCGCCTGAGCGAGCTTAAAATAGCAACATCAACACATAATCTCGCTTAGGCGAGATCCTCTCGCTTAGGCGAGATCCTCTCGCTTGGGCGAGTCACACCTTCGTCAAAATAACATACAAACCTTGCCTAGACGAGTATTCGACAAAACAAATACACTTCAAGAACTCGCTTAGGCGAGCCACTCTCGCCTAGGCGAGAGCGTCCATCGCTCAGAACTCAAAACTTATAGGTTTCCTTGCGACCTCGCTTGGGCGAGTGTCTCTCGCCTGAGTGAGAGACCAAGTTGCTTAACCCCGTCGAGACTCTGCAACTCTCACTTAGGCGAGATGGACTTAGACTTGCAGGGTTTCAACTCTGATCACAAAAGACAGGAACGAACTTATTGCAGGGTTTCAACTCTGATCACAAAAGACAGGAACAAACTTATTATTTGGTGGTTTTCCAACCCGTTGTGCCCCATTCTGCTAGGTTCTCTCTACCTTTCCACATTCATTCCAAACTAAGTTTAGTAAAAATAAAGGTTAAGTTCTGTCTACCAAGGTTTGAACTCATGACCCTCCACTCATAATGCCAAAGCACAACCACTATGTCAATTCACATTTGGTGATACACTCCAATCAATATAAGTTTACATTACCAATTCCATACTCATACATATTATTAAAAATAAATAATAAAACAACAACACATAATTGGCATACATAGGACTTAAACCCAAGTCCTCTCACACAATCAAAGTACTCTCAACCACTTGAGTTAGTACTTTTCCACGTCATAATTAATGCCATAAAGACACTTTTTACCCACATTTATTAATTAATTAATTATTTAATTAATTAATTTTCACGGATCTTACACACACAACCTCCAAAAACAAAAAACCTCTAATCCCATCACATGGAGCACGTAAATTCATGGCACACAAGCATAAAATCATGAGAACAAGACTCTTAATCATACACATAACATAAAACATGAAATAGCTCCCCTTACCTGGAAATCCTTGTTCCAATTAGTCTTCTAACCTTAGCTTTGTGATACCTAAGAACCCTCCTTTACTCTTCCAAAAGGTTCAGCTCTTCTCTCAACCAAGACTCAATTTTCTCTTCTAAAATTCGTCCTCCTCCCAGCACTCCTGGTTTTCTAGTCTCACAACCCTTCTATTTGCCTTATTTTGCCTTTTTATTATGGTCCTTAATTATGGTTAATGGTCAAAAACGAAAATGGCCTTTAAATGAATATAATTGCCCTTCAAGGACTATTTATTTAATTATTTAAATTTCTCAGGTCTTACACAACCAATTCATGTTTCGTGATAATTCCTATAAATCTATGATTATATTATCACTCATCATGATAAAGCATATCTATCTATTACATATTAAGAAAAGAATATACTACCAAAATTATTACATTACCCATTCTCTTTTATTGACACGTGTCATAAAAAATAGTTTTTTTGTCATTTTAAAATTCTGGTACAAAAGGACCCGGGTTCAAATCCTACAAAAGTCAATCTTGTTTTTGTTTTTTCATTTATTTATGATTTAAACTATAATATTAATTATAAATAATATTATTAATTATAATATTTTTATAAGTATTAGTATTTCTAATTATTATTAATAATATTATTATAAATATTATTTATAGTGATAGTAGTAAAATTAGAACAAATATTAGTATTATAATAATAATAACAATAATTGTTATTATTATTATATGTTACTATTATATATTATTACTATAGTATATAATATTATACTATAGTATAATAACAATAATAACAATATTAGTATTATTAACATTATTAGTAGTAAAGTTATTACTCTTATTTGTAATATTATAATATTATTACTATTATATATTTTTGTTAGCAATTACGTCTCAATTTTTATTAGATTATGATAAATTATTTTTTTGTCTTAAACTTAAAAAAATAGGTATATTGATAAATATATTATTAGTTTAAAATTTCACTCCAACATTTCATTGTTGATGTTCATACTCATTCAAATTTTGAAGAATTTGTCGACCATTATTGAATTATGTCAATCTTTTACAAAAACAAACAAATTAAACATATTTTACTTGATTGATTGTCTAATTCATTTTATTTAACCCTTAATGTTTCATTTTCTACAATCAAGATTATCAAAACAAAATTCGAAATAAGATGAAAGATGAATTTCTTGAACACAATATGGTTATTTACATTCAAAAAATAATAACTGGAGATTTTTATTCTGAATAAATTATTGATGAGTTCAAAATTTTTTACTATAAATTATTTTGGCTCCTCCAAAATTATTGGTCAAGATTCGTCAGGGTTATTATTATCAACTATAATTAATAATCATTATCACTATCAACTATAAATATTAAATATTACTATCATTATTATTAATAATAATTATTTCTATTATTATTATTATTATTAAGAACTATAATTATTATAATAGTTATTATTAGTATTATTATTGTTTTTATTATTATTATTAGATAAACATTTTACTTTTACTTACTATGTAGGAATTAAGTTTCAATTACTTGTCATTTTTATTTGTTTTGTTGTTCATTTATCTCTTCATTTGAACACTTATTTCAATTTAAAAGAATAGTTACTAGAATTAGTAAAATAATAAAATTAAAAAATAATTTTTTTATTATAGTATAACTAATAATCATTATTATTATCAACTATAAATATTATTATCATTATTATTAATTATAATTATTTCTATTATTATATTACTATTATTATTATTATTATTATTTGTAGAAGTAATTAGTATATCAAGGCAATCATGATGTTGTAAGGTAGGAGGTTGAGTGTTGGATAACCTCTAACCTAGCACCTAGTTGTAGCCTTTAATGTTTCAACTTCCTTGTATCTCCTTCATCATTTATATAAATATCAGGAACAGTAGAGGAGACTAATTAAGCCCTCAAGCATATTTTTGTCTGTTTTAATCTCAACTTGGTATCAGAGCGGGTCGATCTCGCTCTGGTTTCTGTCTGGTCTGTCCACCGGCAGTTGTTGCCATCGTCCGCGGCTGTCCGCCGCCATCCGCCACTGTTAATCACTGTCTGCAGCTATCCACTGCCATAAAACACTATCCAAAGCTACCCACTATCACTGTTCACAAAATCGTCATTGTCTGCCACTGTTCCGCCGCCGTCCACCACTATTCGCCGCTGGCGCTGTCTCCGGCCATCTCAATTTTCATCGGCGACCACTGGATCTGGAGCGCCTCTTAGAGCGACAGCCACCCCCACCGGTGTCGGAACCAGCCTCCCGTCCACACTTCGCCACGTGTCGCATCTTCTCCGCTGCGAACAGGCGCGTCTTCTCCGATCACCTCAATTTTCGCCGGAGACAACTGGATATGGAGCGCCTCTCCGAGGGATAGCCACCCCCACCAGTGTCGGAACCAGCCTCCCGTCCACGCGCCTCCACGCGCCTCCACGCGCCGCATCTTCTCCGCAGCGAACAGGCACGTGCAACCCACGTGTCGCCTTCTGCTGATCGGAACGTCACGGCACCACCTTCGTATCTCTCGTCGGAGCCTTCTGCTGCTGTTCTGACCCTCAAAACTCTGATTTAGTGAGGTCCAAACGTAACCCTTGCGAACATCTCCCTCGGTCAATTACGATGACTAAGGATTACTTCAAGGTGACTTGCTGCCATACCTATCGGCCACAACCGATAGAGCACGTGCGGGAAAACAATATACGGATCATACACCGCAACGCCAGGTAGAGTTCCCGGGTACGAACATAGTCCGTATCGTCCCAAGACTACCAAACTCGTCAGCCAACAACTGAGGAGTGCAATCCATCTGGACCCATCCGTACTGGCCACAACCAGCACACTCACACCGGCAACACTCGTCAATCCGAGCCACAACTCCAGGGTTCCTCGTGTCCATCCGCCATCCCGAGCCACAACTCAAGAGATGCTATTCCGAGCCACAACTCAAGGAATACCACGTGCTTAACCCCTATCCCGAGCCACAACTCAAGGGATACGTTCCGAGCCACAACTCAAGGAACACCAGCAATCTCACCCTTAAAGCATCACTAGACGCACTGTAGATCACAATTTCCTAAGTAAAACTCAAAGCTACAGCAGTATAAATCGCCTGGCGGGGGACACGTGCCGCCAGGCGCTGCCAGCCTCCAGACCGCCTGGCGGGGAACACGTACCGCCAGGCGCCAAGCGCCTCAAAAAGAATTACAAAGTCTGCAACAACCGCCTGGCGGAAACGTTCACACGGCCAGGCGAACACGACCCCATATCGCCTCTGTTCGTTCTCTATCGCCTGGCGGGACCTCCCTCATCGCCAGGCGCCACCTGCATCATCCCCACTATTGCCTCGATATTGCCTGGCGGCCTAACCCCCACTGCCAGGCGCTGTATCAGTTACACCACTGGTTACTGTACTGTTCTGAATTACGTCACCGAAACTCATAACTAGACCAAATTAGTCTCTCAACCAAGTTTTCCACTCCCATCCATGTAACCTATCACCGTATGTTTTGATAAAATAAACAGATTTATCTTATGTTAACCTTCCTCACTTATCAATTCACAATTCACTCATTACCATTCCCAAGTTCATCTCTAGCTTTCCACTCTTAATCACCCAAGACCTGTCAACAAATTCTGCCACCTCAACCAATCCCTCGAACTGCTAAAATTCTCATTTTCCATCCTTAACCCTCCCAATTTCATTCGCTCTTCAACTTGACTTCAAGCTCCTCCCCACTTCCTCACTGTTCCGCGCAAACACCCAAGAACAGCACTGCCACGAAGGCGCCTGGCGGCAAGCCCGTGCCGCCAGGCGGCACATAGATTTCTGGGTAATTTCCCAGTTTTACAGCCCCTGCAAAAATTATTCTCATACCATATGGATGCCCGCTTTCCTTCCGAACCTCTCTAAGTACCTGATACGAGTGCCTTCAACCCGCGCTTAGTCTAATTCCAACACAGTAGTTTTATTATAATAAACTTTGTCCAGTTTAGTGCTACCAATTCGCCAATTCCCAAACCCTTCAACTCAATTTCACTGTTCCATCGGATTAACCTTTCATTACGATCAAAATCAATGGAAAACAATTTAGAACTTCCAGTAACCACTATCCTGTTGTTTTTCCCCGATCAACTCAATCCAACAACACCTAAAATCACCAGAAATCGAGCCCAACAGACTCGCATCGCCTGGCGGAAATTCATCACCGCCAGGTAATTCATCAGCGAAACCCAGAAAATATAAAAATTCACGCAGCGCCTGGCGACCGGGAACCCAAATCACATATATTTACATGCATCGCCTGGCGGCTATGAACAGCCTGCTAGGCGGTTTCTGGAAATTTTCCAGAAACACAAAGATTCAACCAGAAACGAACAATAATCACAATTATGCATATATCTATCAATTCAAATGCACTTACAAAAATTCTAACGTATAAAAGCTCCCCTAACCTGGATCCTTTTAAGCTTTTACCCTTGAAACTTTGGATAGTTCTCCTTCGCACCCTAGCCCTCCTTGGTTCCTCTCTTTTCAGCCTCTCAATCTCTCCCAAACCTCACCAAATTCTAGAATTTTTATGCTCTCTCTGTAAGTCAAATTTCCAGATTGCCAAACTACCTCACTATAGCCTTTTAAAGGTGCCCTAAAACTATGCCAATGTTTTAAAACGAAAATTACTTATTGAATGGAGTTTATTATCATTTACCAAACCATTATGGCTCCTTTCCAGCCGCCTCTCGGCTGCCATACCACTAGGGTTTCTTCCCAACCCTTTCATATTCAAGTCAAATCCAAAATGCCCAAAAATGTAAAATTAATGTAAGCTTTCCAAGGCTTAAACCCATAGCCATGCAATTGCCAAATCAATTTCAAACCATCATGCCAATTCATATTTCATGCTAGAAATCACAATTCAATTATCATAATATAGAAGAACCTGTTTTCATAGATTTAATAATAAAACCATAACATCAAAAGTTAACATACGTAGGACTCGAACCCAAGTCCTCTCGCACAATCAAAGTGCTCTCAACCACATGAGCTAGCACTTTTCCACGTCATACCAACCATAATTTAATGTCATAATTATTTCCCCTCCCGTATTTATTAATTAATTATTTATTTAATTAATTAAATTCTACGGGTCTTACAGACATCATGACCACCTTGAGAAAGACGGAAGCCATGTGCCTCAAGAAAAAGCCGAACAGTGGAAGCAAGCAGAGTTTCAATTGTGTGCCTTATTGTGGCAATCCATGGAGCCGAGACTGTTAATGTCTCTTAGGGCCTTCAAAACATGTCACTCGTTTTGGAAGAGGACTCAGAATATCTATGCCAACGATATCCAACGCCTATATGATTCGACGGACAAGTTGGCATCTCTGAAAATGACCAACCATGACATGATCTCCTTCATTAATGAAGCACAATCAGTCGTGGAAGACCTGCAGATGTTTCTCGAAGTCGACGCTTCAGATGAAATAAAGAAGAAGCTGGACAAATACTATATGGTGATGATTCTTCGCGCCATTCATCCAAACTTTAATCAC
Source organism: Vigna unguiculata (assembly GCF_037176805.1). Taxonomy (NCBI): domain Eukaryota; kingdom Viridiplantae; phylum Streptophyta; class Magnoliopsida; order Fabales; family Fabaceae; genus Vigna; species Vigna unguiculata. The sequence goes on from NC_140799.1 coordinate 10,477,811, forward strand.
ATCAGAGATCAACTTCTGACCTCTCATGAGGTCCCTTCCATGGACACTCTGATCCAACGCATGATTCGTGTCCCGAAAGTTCCAACACTTGAAATTCCAGAATCTCCTAGTCGAGTAGAATCATCTGTTATGGTCGCAACTCGATGAAGAGGAGGACGTGGACCTAGAGGAGGTGGACGTGGAGGTCGCAGGCATCCTCAATGCACGTATTGCAAGAGGATGGGTCACACTCAGGAAAACTGTTACTCCTTACATGGTTTTCCTTCTAAGATTGCCAATGTCTCTCAGGCTAACACTACTAAGTCCAAGTTCACTGAGGACGAGTATCGATAGTACCTGTCTCAAGTCTAACAGCTTGACACAATCATCTCAAGCTCCGATGATGAAGGCATGACCACCTCCTTAGAAGCTCCATCAAGAAGGATCACTAGAAGCATGTCTAGAGGGGAGTCTTCTATTCCATCACCTTTATCTTTGTGTTGCATTACTTTAGTTTGAATTCCCTAAGTTGGTTTCTAGTTGATTTATTTTGGTTGACTTGTTGACTTTGATCCAAAGTTGACCTTTGACCACGATTAGATTAACTTAAACCAACATGCTAATCCTTGTTTGTCTTGTTTTGTAGGTAATTAAGAGAAAGTAGAGCATGGCTAGGTGGCACTTGGTGATTGGAGCACTTGGATGAAGTGGAAGAGAGAGGAAAGTAAAAAGCATAAAGCAAAAGCAAAAGTAGACATGTACCTTGTTTCCTTTTGCCTTTGTGGTTTATGCCTTAGAAGGTCACTTGGTCTCCTTCCTCTTTTGGCCTAGAATCCTCATGGGAATGCCTCCACCAATCATCTCCCTTACTTGGCCAAGACTCACTCTCACATTAGGTTTAGGGTTTGCTAGTTAATCCTTTTTCATGTTTTTGTATTTGCTAAAGGACCCCTATGAACTCCTATTTAAAGGGTGCTCCTTGTCTTGTAAAAGGGTTGATCATTTTGTTTCTAAACTATTGTGTTTCAACCTTTAAATTTTCGTGAGCTCTCCTTCCTAGAAGTGAACTCACCTTTGCCTTATCTTGCTTGTAAGTGGCGGCACCATCACTCATCTCTAGGGCTTGGTTGGCTTAGATACCCCCTATGAGTGGCGTGCTTCTTCCATTCTTCATCTTCTATGCTTTCCATTTTTATTGTTTCTTCTTTCATTTTGCTCTTTAGTGTTGTTATTGCCGTGTGTGTTTAAGCTTGAATCCAACTCTCTTCTTCCTTTCATGAGCTTGAGAAATGAACCTTCACATCTAGATAGCATGCTATCTTAATGTCCAGTGGAAATTTTCAAAAAGCTTTCTTAAACAACTTCACCATATTCATAACTCTAAAAGGGAACAAGATAATCCTTCATCATCCGAGTACTTCAACAGCTTGCATTTCTCAATCTATTGAAAGTCACAATTCATGGGTAATTGATTCCGGTGCTTCTGACCACATCTCTGGTAATACCTCTTTGTTCTCAACCATTTCATTTCAAGACAAACCTCATTTTATAACCCTTGCAAATGGCTCTAAAACTTCCTCAAAGGGAGTCGGTCAAGTCATACTGTCTCCCTCCCTAACTCTAAAATCTGTCCTTTTTGTCCCTAATTGTCCCTTAAATTTAATTTCCTTAAGCTAGTTAACCAAATTGTTCAACTATTCAGTAACCTTTGATCACAAATCTTTTGTTATACATGAGCGTGGTTCAGGGAGACAGATTGGAGAAGGATATGAAGCCGATGGTTTATATCATTTTGGATCTCGTCCACGAGTGTCATGTGTTGCAGCCCCTAGTCCTAAAGTGTTACATGATCGGCTTGGTCACCCTCATCTGTCCAAGTTAAAAAAAATGTGTCCTGAACTTAGTGGTCTCCAGACCTTAGAATGTGAATAATGTCAACTAGGCAAACATGTTAGATCTGTTTTTCCTAAAAAGTCTTTATCACAATGTAATTCTAGTTTCTCTATCATTCATTCCGATATTTGGGGACCTAGTCGTATTTCGTCTTTTGGTTTTAGATATTTTGTTACTTTCATTGATGAATTTTCACGATGTACTTGGGTTTATCTTATGAAAGATCGTTTTGAATTGTTATCCATTTTCACATCTTTTTTACACGAAATCAAGAATCAATTCGGTCGAGTAATCAAAATCTTAAGAAGTGACAATGCCAAAGAGTACTTCTCATCTGCTTTGTCTGCAGTTTTAAGTTCACATGGTATCTTGCATCAGTCCACTTGTCCACACACACCACAGCAAAACGGTATAGCAGAAAGAAAAAATCGACACTTGATTGAAACTGGTCGTACACTTTTGCTTGGTGCTCATATTCTTGTCCATCATTGGAGAGAGGCCCTCTTAACTGCATGTTTTCTTATTAACCGGATGCCCTCCTTCTCTCTCAATCATAAAGTCCCTGTCTCCATCTTGTTTCCAGATAACCCTCTTTTTCACATTCCTCCTCGGGTTTTTGGTTGTGTATGTTTTGTTCACGACCTGTCTCTAGGTCTAGATAAGCTTTCTGCTCGTGCTCTCAAATGTGTCTTCTTGGGCTATTCCCGTCTTCAAAAAGGGTATCGGTGTTACTCTCCTAAAACTAAGAAATACTACATGTCTTCCAATGTCACATTCTTTGAACAAACCCCTTATTTCTCTTCCTATGTTCAAGACACTCATGTCATACAACAAGTCCTCCCTCTTCCTGTGGTTGAGTCCCCTATCTCAAATGTCTCTGTCAACCCGAGTCCTAATCAACGTCCTCCCGAGCCCCCATCCCCACCTACTGATACCTTTCCGAGTCCCGACCTCCAACACAGGACTCTGACGGATAGTCCACTTATCCAAGAATATGGTGAATCCTCGACTTCAGATCCTTCTCCTTCGTCTCTTGCTCTCATGCCTCCTGATGAAGGTAATTCTGGTTGGCCCATTGCTTTCAGAAAAGGTATTTGTTCCACTCGGAACCCCCATTCCATTTATAATTTTCTTAGTTATCACAGATTGTCACCTTCCTATTGTTCTCTTTTATCTTCAGTGTCTTCTATTCCTATTCCCAAAAATGTGAAGGAAGCACTTGATCATCCTGGATGGCGACAAGCCATGATTGCAGAAATGCAAGCTCTTGAACACAACAATACTTGGGAGCTCATGCCCCTCCCACCGGACAAGAAGGCGGTTGGTTGTCGATGGGTATATGCAGTTAAGGTTGGCTCCGACGGTCAGGTGGATAGGCTTAAAGCCCGATTAGTTGCCAAAGGATACACTCAAATTTATGGCCTTGATTATTGTGACACTTTCTCTCCTATGGCGAAAATGATTGCTATTCGACTCTTCTTTGCAATGGCCGCCATTCATCATTGGCCACTTCATCAATTGGATATCAAGAATGTTTTCCTTCATGGTGATCTTGAGGAGGAAGTCTACATGGAGCAACCTCCTTGATTTGTTGCTCAGGGGGAGTCTGGTATGGTGTGCAAATTGCATCGCTCTTTATTCGGCCTCAAACAATCACCACGTGCCTGGTTTGGAAAATTCAGCTCCATTGTTCAAATTTTTGGGTTAAGACGTAGTGAGGCAGATCACTCGGTCTTTTACTCACATACTTCTCCTGGGAAATGTATCTACCTAATAGTATATGTTGATGATATAGTCATTACAGGAAATGATATTGTTGGAATATCTCAATTAAAGGAGCACTTGTGTAGGCATTTTCAAACCAAGGATTTGGGAAGCCTTAAATACTTCTTAGGCATTGAAGTGGCACAGTCTAAACATGGCATTGTAATCTCTCAAAGGAAGTATGCTCTTGATATCCTACAAGAAACTGGTATGATTGATTGTAAACCAATAGAGAGTCCTATGGACCCAAATCAAAAGTTAACAACTAAAGAAGGTGAATTATTCTTGACCCTGAAAGATACAGGAGGCTGGTCGGAAAACTAATTTACCTCACCATAACAAGGCCAGATCTATCCTTTGCAGTTGGAGTGGTTAGTCAGTTTATGCAGTCTCCATGTGTTGGCCATTGGAATTCTATCATTCGCATTCTAAGGTACCTAAAAAAGGCTCCCAAGTAAGGGTTGTTATATGAAGATAGAGGAAGCTTTCATGTCTCTGGATATTGTGACGCGGATTGGGCAGGATCTCCTATGGACAGACCATCTACTACTAGATACTGTGTATTCCTTGGAGGTAATATTATTTCATGGAAAAGTAAGAAACAGAGTGTAGTAGCTAGATCGACAGTTGAAGCTGAATATAGAGCCATGGCATCACTAACATGTGAACTTATATGGGTGAAGCAATTTCTTTAAGAACTTAATTTTTGTGACATCAAGACTATGAAGATGTATTGCGATAATCAAGCTGCTCTCCACATTGCTTCAAATCCAGTGTTTCACGAGAGAACAAAACATATAGAAATAGACTGTCATTTTGTTCGTGAAAAGTTGTTGGTAAAGGAAATATGTACTGGGTTTGTGGGATTGAATGACCAACTCGCAGATATGTTGACCAAGTCATTAAGGGGACCTCGAATTGAGTTTATTTGTTCCAAGCTGGTTACATACAATTTGTATGCTCCAGCTTGAGGGGGAGTGTAGAAGTAATTAGTATATCTAGACAATCATGATGTGTAAGGTAGGAGGTTGAGTGTTAGATAACCTCTAAACTAGCACCTAGTTGTAGCCTTTAATGTTTCAACTTCCTTGTATCTCCTTTATCATTTATATAAATATCAGGAATAGTAGAGGGGACTAATTAAGCCCTCAAGCATATTTTTGTCTGTTTTAATCTCAACTTTATTATTATTGTTTTTATTATTATTGTTAGATACATATTTTACTTTTACTTACTATGTAGGAATCAAGTTTCAATTACTTGTTATTTTTATTTGTTTTGTTGTTCATTTATCTTTTCATTTGAACAATTATTTCAATTTTAAAAAATAGTTACTAGAATTAGTAAAATAATAAAATTGAAAAATAATTTTTTTATTATAAATAATTATTTAAATTTAAAATATAATAATTAAGAGGATAAAATTTATAAAATAAAAAGGACACAAAAGATGTTTATCTCTTTATATATATAGTTGTATTAATATTAATATTAATATTATTATTATTATTAGTGGTATTAGTATTATTTTCTTTTATCACTACGTGATATTATTATAGTGGTATCATTATTATTATAGTTAGACACATATTTTACTTTTATTTACTAGAGAATCATATTTTAATTACTTGCTCTTTATATTTATTTTGTTATTCATTTTATCTTTATATCTTGATATTTTTTGAACTGAAAAAAAAATAGTTACTAAAACTAGTAGAATGATAAAACTAAAAAATAATTTTTATTATGAATAATTATTTAAATTTAATAAATAATAATTAAGATGATAAAATTGTAAAATCAAAAAAGGACATAAAAAATGTGTATCTCTTTATATATTTAGTTAGTGCATTATTATTATTATTATTATTATTATTATTATTATTATTATTATTATTATTATTATTATTATTATTATTATAGTTAGACACACATCTTAATTTTATTTATTACGATATCATATTTCAATTAGTTGTCCTTCTTAATTGTTTTGTTGCTCATTATATATCTTTATATATAATTATAGATTATTAGTATGTCAACTAGGGGTGGCAAAACGGGCCAGCCTGGCCCATTTTGGCCTGGCCCATATATGGCCCGACAAAAATGGGCTAGGCCGGGTCGGACTCGTCAACTAGAAACGGGCCAATAATCACAACCTGTCCTGTATAGAATGGGCTAATGGGCCGGGTCGGGCTGGCCCGTCCAATTTTTTTTTTCTTTTTTTATTTTTTTAAAAGTTTTTTAATTTGTTTTCAAATTTTTCAAATTTTTTTACTTTTTAAATTTGTTTATATACATATAAATTATTATTAAAGTCATATTTAATCAAATAAATATGTTTTAAACTTTTAATTGATTAGTTAATGTTTTTAATTAGATAAGTTAAAATAATTATTAAATTTATATATTAAATTATTCAATTATAGTTAATAATTCAAACTTAAGTTGTAGGGGTTAATGATTTAAATTACAATACTATTATATATTTATACATTTAAAATATATAATATAAAAAATTAATCTTTTAAATTACTTTTATTTTATTTTATTTTAAAACGGGTCAACGGCTCAGTACAGGCTTACCCGTACTTTGGTCCGTCAAGTTGACGAACTATACGGGACGGACCAGAACGGGTTGACAGGTTGAAATCTTCAACCCAATCCGTTCCTTTTAACACAGGCTGACGGGCTGGCTTGTTGGGCCTAATCCGTTTTGCCACCCTTAATGTCAACATTAGCCTTAATATTTGCATTGACATTAATATTTATAGCATAAACATTATTATTATTATTATTATTATTATTATTTGTTTGTTGTTATTAATATCATTATCATTTTCATTATTATTATTACTATTCATAATAATGTTATTAGTATAAGTGTTTTTTTTTTAATTATAAAAAACGTTATTATACTAAATACTTTTGTTAAATGGATTTTTAATCTTTTAAAAATCTTATTATTTATAATTTATATTAATATTATTATTATTATTAATAATGGTTAAATAAATATAATATTAATTATATTATTATTCTAAACAGATTTGAGATAAATAAAAAAATGTGCGTACATACACAGATCATATACTATTATAATTATTTTGTAAAATCAATTAACTGCACCATATTATGATATTAATTTTATTTATTATATTTAAAACCGAATTTACAACTTAATTTCATTTCATGATATTTATTATTTCATTTTTATGTTATTATTATTATTTATTAATTATAACTCTAATTATTATTATTATTATTATTATTATTATTATTATTATTATTATTATTATCAGCTCTAATAATAATAATAATTATTATTATTGTTATTAACTATAATTGTTGTTATCAACTATAATTATTATGATCAGTATTACTATCAATCAACTATAAGTATTATTATTATCATTATTAACTACAATTATTTTTATTATTATTACTATTATTATTAATTAGAACTATATTTATTATAATAGTTATTATTATTATTGTTGTTGTTGTTGTTTTTATTATTATGGTTATGTAGACATTTTACTTTTACTTATTATCTATGAATCATGTTTCAATTACGTTACCCTTTTATTTGTTTTGTTGTTTATTTATCTTTACATTTGAATAATTATTTCAATTCAAAAAAAAAATTACTAAAATTAGTAAAATAATAAAACTGAAAAATATTTTTTTTTTATTTTAAATAATTATTAAGTTTAAAATATAAAAATTAAGAGGTAAATTAAAAAAAAAAAGAACACCAAAGATCAAAGATGTTTATCTCTTTATATATGTAGTTGTATTATTATTATTACTATTATTATTATTATTTTTTATCACTCGCGATATTATTTTAGTGTTATTATTATTATTATCTATTATTATTATTGTTATTATTATTATTATTATTATTATTATTATTATTATAATCAAACACACATTTTACATTTATTTACTACGAGATCATATCTCAATTACTTACTTTTTATTTGTTTTGTTGTTCATTTTATTTTTATATCTGTGTAATTATTTGAATTAAAAAAATAGTTATTAAAATTATTAAAATGATAAAATGCACAAATAATTTTTATTATGGATCATTATTTTAATTTAACAAATAATATTTAAGAGGATAAAATTGTATAAACAAAAGAGGACACAACAAATGTATATCTCTTTATTTATGTATTTATTGCATTATTATTATTATTATTTTTATCACTACGAGATATTATTATAATGGTATTATTATTATTATTATTATTATTATAGTTAGACACATCTTAAATTGATTTACTACGGGATTATGTTTAAATTACTTGTCATTTTTATTTGTTTTGTTGTTAATGTATATCTTTATATATAATTATGGATTATTATAATTGACATTAGCCTCAGTGTTAGCATTAATATTAATATTTATAGCATAAATATTATTATTATTGGTATCATAATTATTTTTATTGTTATTATTACTATTCATAATGGTATTATTATTATAAGTGTGCTTTTCTTTAATTATAGAAAAAGTTGTTATACTAAATACTTTTGCTAAATAGAGTTTTAATCTTTTAAAATTTTTATAATTTATATTAATATTATTATTAGTATTTTTAATGGTTAAATAAATATAATAACAATTATATTATTATTCTAAAAAAAATGTAAAATAAAAAAAAACAAAAAAAAAAATGTTCGCATGGATTATAGGCTATTATAATTATTTCGTAAAATCAATTAACTGTATTATATTGTGATATCAATTCTATTTATTATATTTAAATTGAAATTATTATTGCATTACTTAGATTTACTATTTCATTACTTTAATAACAACATTTGTAAAAATAAAACTAGTTATTATTAAAATAATAAATAAAGTTAAAATAAACTAAAAAATTAACATACTTAAGACTTGAACCCATATCCTCTCAACACCACTCCATATGCTCAACCACTTGAGCTACCATTGCTCCTTATCATTAATTCCAGTATTAATTACCATAAAGGTTCCCATTACCCGTATTTATTAAATAATTATTTATTTAATTATTTAAATTTCTCAGGTCTTACACACACTATTACGAAGGCACTAGTTATGGTAAGCATTACTCATAATGATAGTGACAATTGATGATTGTGTGTCAACATGCATGTCTTGTGACTAACATTTGTATGGAGCCATTTGAACCACCCCATGCATATCAGGGTGGCCTCCTTCAAAGGGCATTTAACTTTAACGTACCTTCTGAATGACCTTGACAAATTGAGCTACATGAGAATGTACAAAACATAAATGTAATAACAAGTCAATGTTGACACATGTATAAAGTTTTTCCAACCACCTAATGCATGCCATTGTGGCATCCCATCAAAGGACATTTATGGTTACTATGTCTTTCAAGTGACATTAACAAGTTATGTACATGACATTGTGCACTAATCCATTATAGCACGTGTTTGTTAGTGTGACCTCCTATCAAAGGACATTTTCAGTACACTAGAACAATTCATATGAAACAATTTAAGATTATTTTCAATGAAGAATTCAATGCATATATTTCATTATTCACCATTATGGATTGTTAAGGTGGCATGCAATCATGTTATAGGCTTTTGAATATCATGACATTCAATTATTTGAAGATCATAATTGGCAACATATTATTAAGAATGGAGTTTTAACATATGTGCTCTATTGTTTCCTTAACCTTCGCTTTGGCGAAAGGCATGATAATGTTAGGATATCTAGTGACAAAGGTGTTATAAACATCATTGCTTGACATTCACAATTTCAGACGAAAAAGGTTGTGCTTTGTTTGTGAATCTTATGAAGGTTTAGTGAGAGGACATATACTACAAAGTTTCCACTAGTAATAGTAGTGGAGTAAAAAATTGATAACTCATTGTCAATCTATAATGGGGTGATATATGGCATGGAATGTGATCGTGATTGTAATTGTGATGCACAACAAGGGTTGGCTCAAGGGTTTGAGAGGCCTAAAGCAAACTTAAGAATGAAGTCTTTTATATAAAATTTATTTTTTGAGTTGTTTTTATGCAAAATTATCTATTGAATTGTAGTCATTAATTTCATATAGTGTTCATCACTTATTTCATTAAAGATTTAATCTCCATTATCCACCACCAAAAGGCTAAACCCTAACCTAGTTAATAGTTTTGTTATTCAATCCAAGCAAAAATTCCAGTTTCTCATCAAAATATATGTAGAAAAAATCTTGGAACTCAAATCGAAAAGTACTAAAAAATAAAACCGAACAAAAGAAACGAAATTCTAAGTTAATAGAGGAATATTGGGACAAATTTTTTTTTTTAGGCCTAAAGTGAGTGCTTTACATGCTTCACTCTTTATTAGTTATAGACTTTTGTTGACTTTATTTTAAGTTGACTAGGGTGTGATTTGTTATTTTGGTTCGCATATATTAGGGATACATTTTGTTCTTTCACTTAGATGTAAAAACATTTTCTCTAGTAATAATTTTTTTCTCCCGCTTCTGAACTCTAATATGGTATTAAAAGAATATTAACTTTTGTTATTCGGCTTGTTTCTTCGTTGATCTTTCTTTGTTCTTGTTTTACGTTCTTCCTTCTCTCTCACTTCTCCATGGCGAATCCCTCAAAGCTATCCACTCAAGATTTGAAGCATCTCCTCATCCAAGATCCAACACACCCGCTCTTCTTGCACCATTTTGATGGTCCTAGGCTCATTCTCTTGTGTCAACCGCTCCACAATCACAACTATTCCACCTGGAGTTACGCTATGGCAATGAGTCTCTTTGTGAAGATCCAAAGTAGGAAACTTTCTCTACCAGGTCTTGTGTCAACAATGTTTTCATCTCATGTTTCTACAATATGATGTCCAAGGAAATCCTCACTAGTATCCTCTTCGCCATAAGATTTTCAAGAAAGAATGATCCTTGTGTTTTTCATCTTCGTCGCCAATTAATGTCGCTTCAACAAGGAATGAATGATGTTAGCTCTTACTGCATTAAGCTTAAATCCATCTAGCAAGAATTGTTTGGATACAAACTAACCTTTCCACGTACTTGCGACGGTCTTCAACTTCTTCACCAACGCATGGAGTCTAAAATGTGTTGTCTTTCTTAGTAGGCTCAACGATTCTTTCTCCCAAATTCGTGGGCAGATCCTCCTTTAAGATCTCTTATCCATTATCAGTAATGTTTTCTTCCTTGTTCTTCAAAAGGAAGGATAACATGAATTTGTTTGTATACATAGCCTTTTACCTTTTTTCGACCGATAATGTTTCCTTTTCTATTGATAATGCATCTACTAAAATTGACACTCGTAGGCATACTTGTGTTAAGAAATCTAGGCCTAAGTGTGCTTATTGTCATATCTTGGGACACACTAAAGAGAAATGCTAGAAACTGGTTGGTTACCCCTCAAATTACTTTAAGAAATAACCTCAACCTTTTGTTAATAATGTTGATGATGCTTTTGAAAGCTAAACAAACACTCATGATCAAAATCTTACTCAATCAATGCCAACAACTTATTTCTTTTCTCACTAACAAATTGAATAACGATACTCATGTTGATGCTATTGCTACCAATGTCCTAGGTACAAGTTTAATTGTTGAGTCCTATAAAATTCCTAATTGTTGGATCATTGATTCCAGAGCTACTGCTCACATTTATTCTTTTTGAAGTTTATATGATTCTTATACTTCCATTTTCGATTCACATGTTATTGTACCTAACTCTATGAAAATGAAAGTGTTGAGTACTAATAGCATCAAACTTTCTGATGATATTCTCTTGCATAATGTTCTTCATATACCTACATTTGGTTTTAATCTTCAATCTCTTGTCACTTTATTTAAGGAACATGATTTTTAATTCATCATGCAACCTAATCAGTTTCTTTTGTAAGAAATGAAATCCTTAAGGATGATTGGCACTGCCAAAGCTCACCATGGATTACTAATTTTTTATTTTTCTTGCTAAAATCTCACATCTTTCCTCTATACATAGTAACATTCTTGCCTATGACATTTTGCATAGACATTTAAGGCATATACCATACAATGTTTACAAATCTATTGTTGCTAAAACCAATCTTTTGTTAATAAGTTTTTTAATTGCTCTATATGTCCTCTTGCTAAACAAAATAGATTACCGTTTCTGAATTCTAACAGTTTTAGACTAAATTCTTTTGATCTCATTCATTCTGACATATGGGGTCTTTGTCAACATCCCATATATGATGGTTTTCAATACTCTCTAACCTTGGTTGATGATAAAAGTAGGTTTACTTTTAATGTGTTGCATAATAAATATGATTGCATTCATATCATACCTCAATTTTTTTAATATGTTGAGACTCAACTTTAATATGAAATAAAAATGTTTCGATTAGACAATGCTAAAGAGTTTTTATTCAAAGACTTTTGTTTCTAAAACATGATGTTTTACATTATTTTCCTGTATTGAAAGACCTAAGCAAAACAATGTGGTTGAACACAAGCATTTGCATATTTTTAATGTGGCTTGCTCTTTATTTTTTTAGTTCAATATTCATATAAATTTTTGGAAGAATGTGTTAAAACGAATATTTTTATTATGAACAGAACCCCAAGCCCTGTTCTTAGCAATAAATCACCGTATGAAATCCTTTATGATAATATACTGTGTATTCTACTTTTAAAATATTTGGTTCTCTTTGCTATGCTTCTACTCTCATGTTTAACAAGCACAAATTTAGCCCTTGGGCCACTATAGATGTGTTCACAGGTTACCCCATTGGATAAAGAGGATATAAATATTTTAATATTTTCACTATAAGATTTTCATGTCCCATGATGTCAGGTTTTATGAACATATATTTCATTTCAAAACTAAAATTTCTATATCTCATGATACAATTTTTTTAGCACCCATGTTACATCAAATCTCCAGCCTCTTACTGGTTTTGTTGACTTTGCTCCACCTTCACCTACATCTATACCAAACCCTCAACCTTTTAATCCACCTAATCCACAAACACCTTCACCTAGCAAATCTGCTAGAACTTAAAAAGCTCCAAATTATCTCAATAACTATCACTATTATAACCTCACCAGTTAGCCTTCTACACCTTAACCTGTACAATATTACATGAGCTACTATTGACTTTCCCCTTCTCACATCTATTATGTTTGTCGGATTTCTGCCAATTGTGAACCTTTAACTTATTCCTAAGCCATCAGATTTTGCCATTGGAAACATGTTATTGACGATGAGCTGGTTTCCATTGAGATGAACAATACTTGGACTATCACAACCCTTCCTAGTGGTAAAATTAGTTGTAAATGGCTCTTCAAACTGAAACTTAACTCGGATGGCATTGTGGCTAAATATAAGGCTCACCTCGTGGCTTGTAGCTTCACTCAACAATACGGCCTTAATTTTCAAAAGACCTTATCCCTTGTTGCGAAAATCATAACCTCGCAGGTTCTTCTTTCTTTAGCTGTTTTAAAAAATGGCACATGGCTCAATTGGACATTAATAATGTTTTTCTCAATGGTGACCTCCAATGAGACATTTATATGCAACTTCCCTAAGGTTATAACCATAATTTTTCTCCTACTTCAAAAACATCTTTGGTATGCAAGCTCAACAAATCAATTTATGTTTTGAAGCAGTCTTCTCGCAATTAGTTTTCCAAGTTCAGTACCACTTTGTTGGCGTCGTGTTTAACCCAATCGAAGCATGACTACACTTTATTCACACAAAAAGTAACTCTACATTTTAACTATTCTCATTTATGTTGATGATATTGCTATTTCCAATCCTAACATAACCATTGTTACTAATGCTAAGCTTTTGTTTAAGGATCATTTTAAAGGATCTTAGAAACTTAAAGTTTTTCCTTGGGCTTGGAGTTCTCAAGATCTACAAGAGGTATATTTATGTTCCAAAGGCATTACATCGTGTCTCTTTTGTAAGACTATGGAATGCTTGCTTGCAAACCTTTAGCCATTCCTATGGAGCCTAAAACTTCATGCAACCTCTAATACCTTTCTCACTAATCCTATCATAAAATGCCAGTTTAATGATTGACTATTATACCTGACTATCTTTAAGCTAGACATCTCTTTCACCATTCATAAGTTAAGTTAATTTTGTATTTCATCCTCATTTTGATCATTTTAATGCTGCTTATACATTTCTACGTTACCTAAAACACATAATAGGTCAATGAATTATTTTTAAATCACAATCTGACCACAAACTTCATGCTTTTGTAGATGTAGATTGGGGGTCTTGTCCTGACACTAGAAGATCCATCTATGGTTCGTACATATTTTTAGTAAATTCTTTAATTTTATAAAAAGTCAAACGCCAACCTACTATCAACAAATCCTCAATCAAAGTTGAACATTTGTCATTGGCTTCGATTTTCACTAAACTTATTTGGATTCGAAATCTATTATCTGATTTTCACATATACCATATATTGTTGCTTATTGTGACAACAAAGCAGCCACAACATTGCTACAAACCCCATCTATCATGAAATGACCAAACACCTTGAGATTGACCTTCATTACATCCGTGAACAAGTTGATAAAGGCACTTTCAAGTTATTCCATGTCCACAAACATCACCAACTTGCAAACATATTTACAAAAAGTCTATCCAAATCTACTTATCTCAACATCATCACTAAGTTGGGCAGCAAAACTATCTTCCTCCCATATTGAGAGGCGATATATTAATTATAGACATGGTAGTTATAATTGTATGATTCGTATCGCGATACGATTGAAATTTTTTGTCCCACGATACATATCAATAGATGAATTGTTTTCTCACTTGAATCGTGACATGAATCAGATGAATCATATTGGAATCGTATGATTCCCAATTCAGTTTCGTTTCACCCGATTCTGCCCACACTTACACTTCCCCAAAATATTCCCCAAAATGCACATCTCACGAAGTGACACATTGCCTACATGCTACTTAAACATGATACGCTTCATGCTGCATATAATACACATCGAAAATGAAAAAAACCAACAAATTGAAGAGTCACATTGGATGGATATTTGCTTATAAATTAAGAAGGGAATGAAATATGAGATGCATAAGAAGGTGGAGAAGAAGCGTAAAGTGGAAGAGAAAAGAAGAAGCAGAAAACCTAATTGCCCGAGAAGTTACTAGCACCATACAAGAAAGCAATCGTGAAGAACCATTTCCGTGAAGAAGAAAACACCATGAAAAATAAAACAACTCGAAACAAGTTTGCCTGTCCCACCTCTAAAATGGCTCAAATGTTTTCATTCTGAATCTATTTCAGCACTATTTTAATATCTTGCTTTTTGATGAAGTATCTAGATTTTGAATTTTAATAATATTTAATTTATTGTAAAATTAATTGTGTATCACATCAACCTTTTATTTCCCTTTTATTGAAATGTTCACGTGATCTTTCTTTACTTTTATATTACTTCTAGATTTCATGTGTTTCTTTTTCAAATGAAAAAAAGTTTCATATTTTATCCATAATGAATCTTTATGATCTCGTCACGTGAAATAAAACTTCATATTTTTATCCATGATCATGTCACGTGAAATTTTTCCAGCTTTATCCAGAATTATATTTTGACTTCAAAATTATATTTTGACTATTCTTTATACTTTTTTTATCCAAAATGTTAATTTATCTTTTTATATTTCTTTAGGAAGAAATATCAGTTTGAATTTATTCTTATTTGTAGAAGTAAAAAGAGTATAAGTCAAACAAAGAGAAAAAAAATAGATATTACATGGAATCATTGTGAGAGTGTTCCTCCTTATAGACTTGTAGTCAAGTGCAAATATTGTTCACATACTTGTTGGGGTGGTGTTACAAGAATGAAACATCATATTGCTGGAACAAATGAGAATGTCATTGCTTGTAGAGAAATGTTTTTGAAGTTGTTAGAAGATAAAAGAAATAAAAGAAGCAAATCGGGTAGACTCTTTTGAAGAAACATATATTCAATGTAGTAAGAAGGGGAAACAAGGAGTTACAAAATAGAAAACCATAAATGAAATGTTTAAAGATAGAGAGTTGGTGACTCAAGATATTTGCAATTGCATATATAGGAATGCTTTGCCATTTAATTTGATAAGAAACTCCTTATTTACCCAAATGTTGAAATTTGTTAGGGGAATATGGAAAGGGTTTAAAGCCTCCAACTTATCATGAAGTTAGAGTATCTTATCTGAAAAAAGAAATATACAATATTCAAGCTAGTTTGGAGAAATATAAGGTTGAATTGGAAAAATGGGGATGTACTTTGATGTGTGATGGTTGGACATATGGAAAAGGGAGGTCTGTTACAAAATTTTTAGTTAATAGTCCAAGCGGAACAATGTTCTTAAAATCTATTAATATTAGTAATGTGGTTAAGGATGCTAAACAAATGTTTGAACTGTTAGATTCTGTGATTGAAGAAATTGGGGAGGATAATGTCATGCAAGTTGTGACAGATGGTGCTACTAATTTTGTGGCAGCAGGAATGATGTTAGAAGAGAAGAGAACTAAATTATTTTGGTCTCCTTGTGCAGCTCATTGCCTTGACTTAATTCTTGAAGACATAAGTGAACTTCTAGGCTTTTACAATACGATGGCAAATGCCCAAAAAGTCACAACTTTCATTTATAAACACATATGAGACCTAAATTTATATAGAAAATATTCTAATGGAAAAGAATTAGCTCAACCAGTAGTCACAAGATTTGCAACTGCTTTGCTAACCCTTCAATGTATAGCACAATATAAAAATGCTCTTCGAGGTATGTTTGTTTCAAAAGAACGGACAACTAGTAAGCATGCTAGTAAGACTGAAGGTAAACAAGTAGTGGGCATTGTTTTATCTGATGATAGATTTTGGAAATCTATCCAATATTGCTTGAAGTGTGTCACTCCACTTGTGAAATTACTAAGGCTTGTGGATGGAGACTCAAAACCTACAATGTCATATATTTATGAAGCTATGGATAGAGCTAAAGAGCAAACAACTACAAATTTCAAGAATGAAGAATCTCGTTATATAAAGGTGTGGAAAATAATTGATACTCGTTGGAATTTGTAGCTGCTGCTTACTACCTCAATCATAAGTAAGTAACTATAACACTATACTTTCTTAGATTACAATTTCATAATGATAGATTTTAATACCTACTTTTTATTTTTATATTAGATTTCATTATGACAAAAACTTCAATCTGGATGAAGAGGTTTCATATGGTTTGTATGAGACCCTAGAAAAAATGATCCTTGATAGAAGGATTAGATTTAAACTTGATCAACAACTTGATAAATTTAAGAAAGCCCAAGGATTATTTGGAAGAAGCATGACAATTGACACTAGGGATAAGAAGCAACCTGGTATAATTTTTTTTTTTCAAGATTTTATTAAAAGCATAATTTCACAATTATAAATGTTAGTTTTTTATTTGACATTGCAGCTCTTTGGTGGGAAAGTTATGGTGTTGAGGGTAAAGAGTTGCAAAATCTAGCAATGAGGATTTTAAGTCTCACTTGTAGTGCTAATGGTTGTGAAAGAAACTAGAACATCTTTGATCAAGTCCATACCAAAAGAAGAAACCGCTTGGAACAATAAAGATTAAATGCTCTTGTCTTCGTTAAATATAATCTTCAACTTGAGATGAGACAAAAGGTTAAAGAAGAGAAAGGAGATACTTATGATCTTATATGTCTATCTAATATTGAATCAGATGATGAGTGGATTACTGAAAAAGAGGATCATTGTCTAGCAAACAATGTTTCATGGATGGATATACATGAATATTTTACTCTTGAAGAGGGAGCTCCAAGCAAGAAAAGGAAAAAGGGTCCAAGAAACTTAAACAAAAGGGAAAATATACTACAACAACAAATGATGATGGTTGAAGAAGTTGAGGAAGAGGATGAAGATGAAGATGAGTTGCCACAGAATGTTATATTAGATGAAGATGCTGATCTAAGTGACATTGATCTTGGAGATGATGAATGAAAGAATAAAATTAAGATGTAACATTTAAATCGAAGATCTTGACTTAATTATATTATATCATATTTTTAATGTTATTTTTTTCATATCACTTATTTTTACTTAAATATATTATATTTTATTTATCATGTATTTTACGATTCATAATAAAATTCGATTCACGATTCAAAAAAATTCACAATACAAATCTTGATTTGATAACCATGGTTATAGACCTTTTGTTGACTTTATTTTAACTTGACTAGGGTGTATTTTGTTATGGATAATGATATTTTGACCTACCTTTTTTGATTCACTTTTAAACTATCACTCCAATCACCCTTAGACTATCACATCATACCATTAAAACAAATTAAAATAGATGATCTAAGGGTAATTGAATTGATAGATTAAAAGAAGGTAAAAGAAAAAGTGATTAAAATATTATTATCCGTTTATTATATTGGTTCACATATATTAGGAACACATTTTTTTCTTTTGCTTAGATGTAAAAATACATTCTCTTGCAATAACCTTTTTTTTTCTTCCGCTTGTTATACTCTAATAAAATTCCAACTATAACTTTATATCCTATGAAGATTAATTAAAAACTGTAAATATATAACATATAATTTAATACTTATTTTGTCAAAGATGAAGAGATCTCCGATTAATCCTAATATACATATGTCCTAGCATTGTTATGGAGTCTCTCCTCCAAAGATTCTTCTCCTAGTGCCAAAATGTTTTAATCCAAATCCGAATTTATTTTTTCTTCTTTATTTTATACCACATTTAATTATATTTAAATCCTTATTTAAATTATTAATTTTATTAAACAACAAAATAATTAAAATTCGGTTTTTTCGTGTATTACATGTACAAGTTTTTTGAAATTAGAGTAATCTATCTTTTAATTTCTTCCATCATATTTAATAAACGTAAATTTTAGTTGTCCATATTTATCATATTTACAACACAAAAAACATGAACTTTTTACTCAATCAATTTTTCATTAACTTGCTACGTACACAATCTTTTTTAATTATTTACAAAATTTTAAATATCATCTACATATTTTACATTTTAATTACTTAATATCTTTATGAAAGTTTACATTTTATTATTTCAAAAATATTAAATATCAATTTTATTTTATGTTTCACTATAATTAAATCAATATTAATATTGAGTATTTTAATTCGTCACAAAAACTAATTAGTTACTTTCTAAAATAATTGTTACATTAATTTTATATTTTAATTTTAATATTTATTTAAATAAATAAAATTATGAGTGCACCATTTATACGTTAATACTTATTTCGTGAGATATAAGGCCCCTTCTTATTCCTCCCTTATAAATTTAGGGCTTGGCTTTTAGTGGACCCAAAGGTCAGCCCACACTTAGGGACTTTAGAACTCTAAGCTGTCTTTCACTTTTCATTATGTTCTCACTTTACAAACAGCTCACTTCTCAAACACCCTTTTTTCCTTACAAAAGTCATGCTAGGGTTTTGCTTCCACTTTTTGTTAAGCTAGAAGAACTTCATTTATTCCATGTAAGTTAACCTCCCAACTGATATTCCCTCAGTTCTAGCTATGTTGTCTTGGTTCCAACTAAGGTTCCTCATGATAACCTCGTTTCCTTTTTGTTTCACTGTTTTCCAGCTCATTAATCTGCTCCTAGAACTACTGTGCTTAACTGGTTAGGGTGTCTAAGTCGTTTCCTAGCCTTTTCCAGGTAAGGGAAGCTAAAGTTTCGTATTTTAAATTCATTTTGTCTAATTTTGGTTCTGTTTTGCATTTTTGGTGATTGTGTGGTGTTCACGATGAAATGAATATGCATTGTTTGCTGTTTTGGATGAATCTTTGGCTTTGCATGTGTGAAAATGTGAGGGACAACTATTATTTTCGCCAAGCCAGAAGTCTTGCCTAGGCGACCGTAGCAAAATCTTGCCTAGGGATTTTTGCTCGAGGACTCGCTCAAGCGGGAAAACTGAGTTTTGAGTGAAAAACCATCTCGCTCAAGCGAGATGGCCTCGTCTAAGCAAGCATTCACAAAACCTCCTAGGATCTTTGTTCGTAGTCTTGCCTAAGTAAGAGCATGCAGCTTGAGCGAGAGCACTCCTCTCGCCTGAGCGAGGGCTCCTAGCTTGAGCGAGACCTGACACAGGCCATTTTGTTTTCTTATATAATTATTTTTGGTTGAATGATTGGCTGGTTTGCTCTATTTGAAGTATGAAGTATGAAGTATGTGAATATGCATGTGATACCTAATTGGATAGTTAGTTATAAATGTTGGCATGGAATTGGTATGCCTGATAACTTTATGCTTGGTTGGCGAGACATGATTTTGGTGTGGTTTAGGACGTCATTCCACAAATCTCTAGGTGAGGTCTCATGGTGGTGTCTCATTGGTCAAGACATAATTCCACGATGGTTTCTTGGTGGTGCCTCATGGCCAGGATGTAATTCCATGACCCCTGTTAGTGGGAGCTCATGGTGGTACCTCATTGGTCAGGACGTAATTCTACGGGGTTTCGTGGTGGTGCCTCATTATATAATCTAGTAAGGATTCAAGTAAGGATTGCATCCTGACACTCTAGAGAATCAGTTAGTCTCACATAGAGGGTACTGACTCAAGTGGTAAGAGTAGCAGGAAGCCCTAGTCTTTGGCAGGATAATGGCCTTAGATGTTTGAAGGCTAACTTTGTGAGTGGTAGGGTAAAACCCACTGGAAATGGCTATGCAGAGCAGTAGAGGCCACCACAAGTGCAAGCATCCATTGAATCCGACTGATTATATGTATCCGGATAAAGTGTGTCTTTGAGTCTTAGTGTTTTGCTTGTCAGTCATTATATGTTTGGTTGATTTATGTACTCATGACTTTTGAATTGTATATTCAATTGTATGATAAAACATTTTTCCACTCTAGCTTAACCTTCCTGTTTTGCTTGTGTGTTTGTGTGTGATTTTCTTCTTTTGCGATGATCATCAATTTATTGATGTGAGTAGATGTGAGAACTCCTCGTGATCATCAGGGTGATAGAGATTCCGCTGCTTAGCTTATCTTGGGTCAGATCCCACTTCTTCTAGTTCTTCCTTTAGGGCTATAGCCTATGTATTACCTTGCTCTCTGAACATTTATTTTGAATACTGTTGAACTACTATTTTGTTTTGTTAATGGTATCGTGATGTGCCTTAGTTTTTCCTTCTAAGTATTCTTGGATAATTGTAAGGAGTGACATTATACTCCGTAACTCTGCTCTTTATATTATTCTGTGTGATCTTTCATTTAGTTATGTTATTTTTAAATGGAATGTTACATAAGACACTAAAACATCTTCGGTTAATCCTAGTATGTGTATGTTCTAACATCTGGCATAAAGGTTCTCCTCCTAGAGCCAACATGTTTTAATCCAAATCCAAATCGTTTTTCTTCTTCACCTTTTTGTTATATCATTTTCATTTTATGTTTTTACTATAATTAAATCAATATTAACATTGACTATTTTAATTCGTCACAGAACTAATTAATTAGTCTCTAAAACGATAATTATTACATTACTTTTATATTTTAGTCATAATATTCATTATATTTAAATCAGTAAATTTCGTTACTTTCGAAATAATTATTAAATTTATTTGTATTTTAATCATAATATCATACTGCTATACAATTTTTAATAATTATTATATTTACTTATTATATTATATTAATGTATAAAAAATCAAGTTAATTCATGGAAAATTGAATTCTAGTTGTTTTATGTGGAAAGTCAGATTTACAGTCAGAGTTCATTTTCAGGAAATAGATTTCTTTTACCAGAACAGTATATAATGCTACTTCTGAAAATAAAAAGACACAAATCACGGAACAGTACTCAAATAGCACGCTATAATCTAAAAATTACTTAAATAGTATATTATACTAAATCTTTATAGTATATTTTTTAAATAAAAATTCAGTTTGCAGAAAATTGAATTTTAAAATTTTTTATTTTTTACAATTTTTTTTTTCAAAAGTCTCTTCCTTCTTTCTTTTTATATGGAAAAGAAAAAAAAAATCAAAATTCAGGTTTTCAAAAATTGAATTATGATTTCTTTTTTAATCATTTTTTTCTTAGAATTTGATTCCCGAAAATTTAATACTGATCTAAAAAAAAATACTATATATATATTCGGTGAAAAAGTCAGTCTGTGTATACCTCAAGAAATTAAGAAAAATATAGATATGATGAATAATTTAATATATCTAAATGGGCCTAGAAGGTTACGAACAAAAACTATTACTATTTCCATATATTCACATTTTCTTCAAACTTCATCCAAACACAAAATAGCTCTGTAACTGTTTCCATGGGAGAGAGAAAGAAAGAAAACGAAGATAACAAACAAAAAGAAACAGAAGCGACAATGGCTAACCTAACAAAACCATTATCAAAAGGAAAACTGTAAGAAGATCCAAATCATTGAGAAAACACAGAGACGACAACAAACAACAACAAAAGTATAAGCACTGTCGAAATCAAAGAGGTGGTCTTATATGTTCCTCTAGACGCGTTCCTCTTGAGGAGTTGTTCTATTGGAGTTGGTCTGGTTCTGGTTCGGCATCTCCACGGTTCCTTCTTCTTCTTCTGTTGCTGTTTCCTTCTTGGGATCACTTTTACTGTGACGGTATATAAAATAGAGTATGAGCTGCGTCGCTCCCAGCAGTGAACCCACGCCGTTAGGTACCTGCAGTACGTAACAAAACAGGGTTTGTCCAGTTACGAGTCTCCATCACCACAAAAAGGGTTTCTCTAAGAAAGTGATAAGAATCTGTGTGGTGTGCAACTTACAGCCACAAATGGGTCACGACCAATTAGACCGTAGATGAACCAGGAAGTGCCACACAGGAACACAAACAGTGACAGAAAGAAGGGCATAAACTCCACGCTCTTCGTTCTGATCACTAGCCTCTGCACCCACACATAATGCCAAACACAACAAAATTATGCTTTCAAATAATTGCAAACTTTTCAAATACAAAAATTATTTATATATACGCCAAAAATAATGACTAATACAGAAAAAAATAATAATATAATGTGATAAGAAAAAAAATATTTAATAAATATATATATATATATATATATATATATATATATATATATATATATATAAAATATGTATGTTTATTATTAGTCCTTAAAATAACGCTTGGTTCTTGATATTAGCCTTTGTGTGTGTGCGTGAAGAAAAAAACATTTTAGTATATATTTAACATTTACACAGAACTTTAGGTCTTATTCTCTGTTATTTTTGTAATTGTGTGCATCAAAAATATCTTATTGCTTCTTCTTGTCATCTTTATAAGAAAATAAAATGGAAATGAAGTCAATGATGTAATGAAAAGAAAGATAAAATTGTTACAAATTTTGAATAAAAACAGCTTTGTAAAACACAGTGCTAGGCCAAATTAAACCTAGTTATCTATAACTATTCTATTAATAGAAAAATGCCAATATTTGGTGCACATTTTTTTTTGACATTTTGTATCTTTCTACTTATTTTTTATCTTTCTTATTTATTTTTTACATAATAAATCTCAAGATATCCTCAAACCTTTTTATAACCAGAGAGGAAAGAATTGACGGTGAATTTATGAAATTGATTGTTTAAAATAACATTTATTTGTTGTTTTTGGCTGAATGAATGATTAAGAGTTACGAAATCCAATCAAGTGAGAGTGATGTTAGATTCAGTGAATTTAAGAAAAGGAGAAAAAAACAATGTAAAACACTCTTAAAATAATGATTAACAACAAAGACAACATGAGAAAAGGTAACTTGCCAAAAGAGGAAAAGGGAAAACGAAGAGACAGGGGCAAGCTGGCCATGCCATGATGACATGATAAGGATGTGATGAAATTATTCGATGTAGAAATTGAACTTTGCTTACCATGATGGAGAGAGGTGACCCATACATGATGATGGAAAATATTGCAGCAGCGAAACCACAGAAGAGTGTTCTGGTGTTTCCATGCAGAGCCAACAGAGACACCAGAACAACACCAGAAAACACCGCCACCACGAACGAGAAAAGACCAAGAATCTTTGCTTTCTCTCTCTTGGGTGCAAACAACACGAAGATGAAAACGTATATGATTTCAATCACTGCTCCTGTGCCATTGACTATTGATACTAGAATGTTGTGTGGGGACACAAAAGGTAAACCATACCTGTGTATTGCAGAATACGATCAAAAGAATTAATCAGACCATGGAATATCAAACTTTCATTTCTCAGATTGAACCTGCTAAAGAAAATATGCAGAAAGATAGAAAGAACAGGAATAACCTCTAAGAAACTTTCATTTCTCAGATTGAACTCACTGTTAGAAAATATGCAGAAAGATGTATCTTATTAGAAAGAACTAAGAAAAGATTTAGCCAACGAGAGGGAAAATTCAACCATGATTTGACAAAATTGTGCAACTTTTTTTGCCTTAACTGAAACTACTATCTGCGGATAAATATTATGTCCCTCTTCCCATATGAAATTTGATGCAAAATAGAATGAAAAAGCGGTTGATTCTGAGTGAGAAAGGTACCAAGTTGAAAGGAGACAGTTGAGAAGTGTCATAGGGTAAGGAACGCCAGAGAATTTCTCTGTGGATTTGTTCGCAATGACCCTCTTGAATGTTACCCTGCAAAAACCAAACTTGTCACGAATTTTGTCAAATGGGTAACCTACACACACAAAAAGATGATTTTTTTGTGTGCATAGATGATGAAAAAAACATGGGGTGGGGGAGATAAAGATAACAGTTATGAGAAGCATACGTTGGGGCCAAGAAGAGGAACAAACCAGAAGCATTCCCTGCACCACAGAAAAAAAAAGTTGAGAAACCAAGAACAAAGACAAGAAGGGTATGCAAATGATGCAAATGCAACCATTGTAAGAGAAACCCCTATGCGAGCAAACCTCACCAAATATGCCGAACAAGAAATGCGCAATATTCATGGTGTTGAAGCTTGGAAAAATGAGAGAAAACTCAATGGGGGTTGAAGAAGGGAAAGAAAGTGGTCTAAAGAACTAGTAGTTTCTTTAGAAACGGTAGGTAACTCATAACTGGCTACAATGAGGGGTAGTTTTGCAGAGGTTGTGGGATGATTATTTATATATGTGTGTGGAAATGGAAGAATTGAAAGGTAACTTCTTTGGGCACTAAAAAAAAAGAAAAAGAAATTATTTGATCTTATCCATGGGGATTCAATGGAGAACCGTTTATGAACTTCAAAAGACAGTGTGTGTCTTTTATATATTAATTGCACCAAACCCAAATGAATGCAGGTGATAATGTAACATTCATGCGGTGGAGGCCAATATGCAAAGTGTTCAAGGTTCATCTCTCATTGTCTACAATAAATTTGTTTATTGAAGAAAAGGCAGAATAATTGAATCAGAAAAGTAAAAGATATTTGGGGTTATTTAAAATGATTTTTCACTTTGTTTTAATTACTCACATCAAACAACTGAATCAGCCATGATCACTAGCAGTCAAAACTTACCAATATTTTTTTTCTCTTCAATTTTGTCAAGTTTTTATTTATTTATCTTTACTTATAATAATGAAGTAAAGATATTTCAATTTCTTAATTATCGATTAATTTTATTTACTCTTTATATTTATGTATACTTTTTTTTCTTTCTTTTTTTCTGCCATGCAGACCCTGACAAGTGATTTTGTTTCGGAAAATTATAAACATATACACCTCTCAATTTTCCTACATCTACTTAATATTTAATAAAACTTAATTTTTTAACTTTTCTACTTTATTCATTTCAATTTGTTTTATATTTTAAAATAAAATATACATTTTTGGTGTTGAATAGATATAGAATAAAAAAATGTGATGTTTGTGTGTCACTCTTTTGTTTGTTCTTTAAATATATTACAAGTGTAGTATGAATTCTCTTTGAAATACTAGAGTCTATCCACTGGGGGATTAATTGGTATGTGTGAAAGGTAGTTTTGCCATTAGTAATACTAATACTTTTTTATCAAAAAAATATGATTGAATTATTTATAATAAAAAGAAGGTATAATTATTGGTATTTCGATTTTTTGTTAATTTCAATTTGGTACTCATACTTTTAATTTGTTTAATTTAGTATCTTAATTTTTTAAAGAGATTTAATTTGGTCATTTTCGTCAAGTTGGAGTTAATGCCGTGTTCCTACAGGACACGTGCCAAACCATGAATTTTTTTTTTAATTTTTAATTTTTAATTTTTTTTAAAAAAATTTAAAAAAGAAATTATTTCTTTTTCAAAAAAAATTTTAAAACTGCCACATGTCAGTTTATCATCGTGTCACGTGGCAGCTTACAATCATGACATGTGGTAGTGGTAATAGTTGTTTTCAATTTAGTACCCCAATTTAAATTTTTGGTTCAATTTAATACCCTAATTTTTTAAAATGATCCAATTTCATCCTCTCCAATTTGAGACCAAATTAGTAAATAAGCTTAATTACAACTTATATATACATGTTACAATAAATTTTTCTAATATATACATCAAATCATTTCACCTAAATACTTAAATTATTTTATTTTTACATTTTAACCTTTGTAATTTTTTACACATGGAATTTTTTATACTTGTAAAAAATAAAATAATTTGAATGTTTAGGTGTAGTGATTTGATGTATAAATTCAAAACAATTATTTTAACATGTATATATAAGTTATAATTAAACTTAATTACTAATTTGGTCTCAAATTAGAGGGGACGAAATTGGATCATTTTAAAAAATTGGGATACTAAATTGAACCAAAAATTTAAATTGAGGTACCAAATTGAAAACAACTATTATCACTACCACGTGTCATGATGGTAAGCTGCCACGTGACATGATGATAAACTGACACGTGGCAATTTTTAAATTTTTTGAAAAAAGAATAAAGTTTTTTGAAAAAAAAAATATTTAAAAAAAAATTAATTTAAAAAAAATTAAAAATTTCATGGCTTGACCCGTGTCCTGTACGGACACGGTGTTAACTTCAACTTAACGGAAAGAACCAAATTGAATCATTTTAGATAATTGGGGTACTAAATTTAACAAACTAAAAATATGGGTACCAAATTAAACTTAACCAAAAAGTTGGGATAAATAAGTAATTATACCTAAAAAGAATTTCTTTCGATACTTTTTTATACAAATGTTAGAGACTCATATGATAAAACATCACTTTATGTAACATTTTTTTAAATACTAGTATAATAGACCATGTGACAATGTATATAATAACGACGGTTTAGTATGTATTTTTGTCCAATATTTATTAAAATATGATTCTTTGATTTTTTTTTCTTAATTTAATTTTATTTTAATTAAAATGAATCCGTGTGCTCTTTTTCGTTAAACTTGAATCACCTCTAGAAGATCTTAGTCTCATCTATTTTTGATGGGTTTATATATTTTTTCATATATGGTTGTAGTCATTGAGTTATGGTCATTGAGAAATTGTGATTATATATATATATATATATATATATATATATATATGACATTTGTATTACACATATACAAGGCATTTGACATCACTTTTATCCCAAAACCTCAAGACAGTGATGTTATGAGTCTTTATTCTTATATAGTGTTTAATTTTGTCTATTCTATCCAATGTAGGACTTTTTGACTCGCACTTGGACTATTCTTGAACAACTATTTAATCATTCAAGAAGATTTTAGCCTTACCAACTCTTGTTGTAAACCACACAACCATTGCAAAACATTCCAGCCAAATAACAACATTTACACCATTGGAAACACTCTAGCAAAATAATAAAATGAGAGTTTAACAATGATTCAATACACAACAAAAGCACGACACTTAGACCTCTTGTAAATAGGACATTCTTTATTGAAAAAAGTTCTTAAAGATAAATATTAATTTTCTATTTATTAGATTTTGAAAACACAATTCAGAAAATTAACGTATTTAATTGATTATCTTAAGCATGTAATTATTTGTTTAACAAAATTTTTAGTTTTAAGTCTCTATGAAATAATCATTTATTACACCATTTAATTGGTTAAAATGCTCCTTATTAATTACAAAAAAACATATTTAATCTATTATAAAACATCCTAATCAATTATTTGGCTGGGAACATTAAAACTTGAAAAAGCACTATGTTTTAATCTATTATTTCTATGCATAATCCATTATTCCATTCTTAATTAGAACCTCTTAAAGAGAAAAGTTAATTGATTACTTAATCGATTAACAAGATTAATTTCCACTTTACAATTTATTTTAATTTTAAGAAAAAAAAATGTTTGACTCATTTTATCTAATTATTATAGGCTTTGTGTTGCATTTTAGACTCTAAAACTTGAATCTTAATCATCAACATCATCAAACATTATCAAAATATCTTCATCTTCATTTGGTCAATTGAGGCTGACTTTAATCTTCATCAAGATCAACATGTGTTCTTTTGGTTCAAAAAGGCCTCCTTAAAACTTTGGAAGATGAATCAAAGTTTCATGTAGAAATGATAGAGAAGGACAAGAAAATTCTATTGGAGAAGACTTTCATTGTGATTTCTTTAGCCTTAATGATATCGTGTTGAGGCCAATCTTGAAAAAGGAGACTACGAAGTAAGCTTGAGAATTTGTATGTAATGAAGTTTTGGTGAATCATATAAATTTAAAATAATTGTTTTACTCATATAAGACGAGTTGTGAACATGCAATTAATGAACTACTGGATGAATTCAACAAGTCGATCATTTTTTTATAAACAAATGCTAACTGTTAGTATTTTGTTAGTGGGGGAGTTGAACCCACAATCTCTTCCACCCTCACTTCCTAACCCATCAAACCTACTTTATATCTCTCAAATGTTAGTGGGGGGAGTTGAACCCACAACTTGTCCCTCCCTTCCCTTCCACTTTGAGACACATGATCATATCAAGAAAACCCTTTTGTATGGAAGAGAGATCTTCAGGAGGTTCAAGTTGCTTTGATCTCAAAGGAGTTGAATGAGAAGTTTGACGTTCGACCATCTAGTGTCGGAGATGGCCTTATAGTAACGGGTAGATCATTTACTAGTGATGACATAGAGGGCAGAAGGAGGTCAAAGTCGAGGACGCGTGATATCACATATTTATATCTTTATTATACATTGATTACACTTTCTACCTGCTTCATTTTCAGTTTTCATTTCATTTTCTTTTGTTAATAATAAATTTTCCTTTTCTATTTTTTACAATTTTTAGAAGTTGTGTAAGATTTATTATAAATGGACCCCACAAGATTTGGACGTTTTTAATTAAGCTTCTAGACCTAATTATGCCTATTATTCTTTGATTGTAACATTAGAGTTGAGATTTAGAGTCTATTTCAAGGGCTTATTTTGCTTAGCGCAAGACACACAAATTAATTGAAAATCTTTTAGGGTTTCATATTATTTCTTCATTCTACATTCTACTAATGGAGAACTAAATCCCTAAGGATCAATTCATGAAGTCAAAATCAAAAAATGTGAATCGATTTTTGCTTTGATTGTTCATCGATTTGAGTTTATTTATCTTTTCCTTAATTTTGATTTTTCTCTTTGTGATATAAATTTGCTCTGAAAGTAGAATTCGAATTAAAAGTTGATTAAATCTTAATTTGATAATACAAATTGGATAGAATGATACTAAGATGTAATTTGTATAAATTTATTTAGTCGATTGATTGAATTACCTAATTGTTCAACTTGAATCTAATATTGAGAATTGTGATCTTTGGATTGTTTGGTTGTTTGAATCTATAGATTGATCTATCTTGATTATTATTGATTTTGAATTTGCTATACATCTTTGTTTTCTAATTTTTGTTTATAGTTTTTAATCGTTAAACCCCTAATATGAATTTTTACCAAGGAAATGCTAAATATAGAATACAATTCAATATGTTTCATTGGGAAATCAACCAAGGTAGTACTCTATACTCCATAATCACATAATTTAGAGAACTCTAGTATATTTGAGTTTCACGTATGACAATGAAACATCAATGCGTAATGGTGGAAATACATCGTCTATTAGATAGTACCATTGCAAGAAGGATGGTCATATCATAAGATTTTATCTTGAGGGACATAGCCAAAGAGCTAAAGGTGCAAAAACAAATTGTCATTGTCTACTATGACAATACTAGTGCAATACAACTATCCAAGAACCAAGTCTACCATGAATTAATTAGGACATTGATGTTAAGTTACATTTCGTAAGAGAAGAGATTACACAAGGACTTGTGAAAGTGATGAAGGTCTTATAAATCATAACCCTTTAATAAGATTACAAAGATTATTCTAAACAATCAGTTCTTTCATTGCTTGGATTTGATCTAGCTTATTAGTGATTAAGCCCATAATAGACTTACTAACAAGTAGTGATAGGTAGTGACTCTTTCTTAGAAGATTTGATTTGAATCAAAGTGATTTTTTGTTAAGAAAGTGAGCTTTTAAGCCCTACTTATATATATATATATATATATATATATATATATATATATATATATATATATATATATATATATATATATATATATAATGAAATTGTCTTATCTCTAGTTGACGTGAGACCAACTTCTACCACATGTAGTGGATAGTCTTAGTAGAATGTCTAGTCTCTTAGCATCTACTAAGAATTGAATCATATGCAAAAATCATCTAAGTAACTTTCTAACTTAGTAATGACAAGTATTGTTCACATGTCTTCCTTGTTGGTCTAGACATGTTTCATGTGAGTGAGTTATAATGGTATTGTTTTATAAATATTAACATTGTATGTTTGAGTTGTGCTTGACTAAGAGTTTGAGTGAGAATTTGTTGTAAGAAAAACTAGAAGTTGTAGAGTTGTAATATTTGATTCTAATGAATTCTATTGAATCATATTATTTATGTGTGATTTTATTTTTCTCTTGTATTTAATCTGTACTAGTTACGTATGTGGACTCTTTAAGAAGTCTGATTTAATAGGATATTTGAGTTTGTTGGATCTACTTGTTAGTGTATGATATTAAGCCATACATCAAAATACAAATAGATGAAGAGATTAACATACCTTAATGTGTACCCTATTAGAGTTTTTTTGATATGCTTTCGCAGGGTAAAAATTCATTTTGGTCGTGCAATATAATCCAACAAAATTTATCATATACACAAAATCATATTTAATGCATGCCACTTAAATCCTAACTACTTTGAATGTGCACCAATTCTATTTTGGATACTTCAATATTAACCATTAATGTAATATGGAATTTAAATGAAAACAAAAAACAGTTTTTAGTCATAATTCAAGTCTTTTTGTTGCTATAGTACAATACATTAACAAAAAAAAAAATCAGTACATATATTTTCACTCTCTTCTTTATTCGTTTACTAATACTAATGTATCAAGTAGACAAAATCAAGGGGAAGAATAAATGATAAAAAAAACATATGAAAAAAAAGTTGGAAAAGAAAAATTGTGAATGAACTTTAATTATTTAATGTAGTCCTATACACGGCATTAGTAGTACATGACACTTAGCATGTCATATTAGCATCATTAAGAATGTAATTAACGAAACTTTTATTTAAGAACCAACGTTGATGGTGAGATGTATTTTCAGAATTTATATTTTATATTTCTATTTATTGTTTGTTATACATTTCTATATGCTTTTAAGATCCTGATTGAATTTTCTTTTTAGATTACAGACTATCTGATTTACATAAATTTATATAAAAACAAAATTACCTTCTTGAAATGATTGGGATTTTTTAAGGAAAAAACAAAAACACCCACGATGCATTATTAACATGTCTCGTGTTTTTTCTTCCTTTCCCGATTAGAAGAGAATGCTTCCAAAGTAACCACCCGATGCAACACTTTTGGTCTCTTGCAATTCATTCTTTTAAAAAGAATTATTTTTAGTGTATTAAATATAATTTTGGAAAGTTGATTCTTTCTTAAACGATATCGATTGGATGCTTACTTACGTCACGTATAAATGAATATTTATTTATAATTATGAAAAAAAAATAATTAGGTTCTCATTATTAAACTTGGTCTTAGAAAGGTAGGTTGTTATTTTTAGTAAGTTTGTCTCTAATCTAATTTTATAGTTTGTTATATAAGATTTGTACTTCATTTATATATTATGATTTAATTGTATTTCTAATTGATGTGTGATCTTTAACATACTTCTCAAGAAATAAGTATCTTAAACATGAGATTAAATATTGGTAGGTGTTTTAACATGAGTCCGATAAGAGGTAACTCAACAATCTCAATGAACTTAATTAGAATAGACTCGTAATAGTTCTATCATTGAGTATAAAAAAAGTGTCAAAAGGACAACTGAATTTGGTCTTATATTGGTCCTTTGGTACAATATATATATATATATATATATAATCTCAAAGTCCAACAAGAAAACAATAATGTGATTTAATTGCCAATGTCTCCAAGATACGAATAATGAATAGGAGAGAGGAGTAGTCCTTCCTAGTAGCCTTGGTCAAGTAATTGATAATCAATACATACTCTCCAATTGTTTGCAACTTGAGTAGGCACTAACTTATTATCTTTTCTTTTTACTATAATTATTTCAGACTTCTTAAAAATCATTTGAAGATGTGAAACCCATGTGTTACTTAGAACAGATGATCCCAATTGTTAATAGCTTTGTCATCTCTTTCTTCACAAAATCAATAATGACAAGATTGATTCTCTTGATAATGGAAGTATAGGAACATCAACATGTATGTTAGCAATTGCTACAATCACCTCTAACATAGCATTTATAAAAGTTAGTTCACCTATAATATATGGAATATTAAAAATGTCAACATCATCACACTTCTACAAAAGGCTAGACTAAAATAGGGAGGCAACATGTTTACTTTGTATAAGTGAAAACACATTCTTTCCCATCTTTTAAATCTACTTATCTTTCAAACTCCTTTTGTAACCATACATTTCTTTAAGAAAGTTTGCATATTTAGGATTCTTTTAAATTACATCAAGGAGAGGAGTGCTTATCTCCACTTTTTTAAAAGTCATAAATAGCTCATTATCAAAATTTAATTTCCTTAACTTAATGGCCTTGGAAAGAAACTAGTGTAGGACCTAAAGTTTATTGATATGGTGATGTCTTCTAATTCAGCTCTCTACCATTCCTCATGGTAATGACCCTTATGTTTCCCTTTGGATTTAAAACAGGAACTTTTTCAATAACATGTTGGAAATCAAATATGTAATGGTTGTCATGTTTTCAATAACATGCCATCAAAACTTTGTTGCTAGTTGCATCATCATGGTTCTCTCCATAGGCATAAATCCCCACCACCATGTTCATCCACGTTCTAGAACCTCAGATGATGACCTTAATATATCCTTTGCTGCCATAAGCCACAACTCGTGGTTCCACCATCTATAAGCCACAACTCATAGATACACGTGCGAGACTATGTTGTTATGAACCACCATTCGTAATGCTAGGTGGAGTTCCTAATACGAACCACAGTTCGTACTCTCGACTCAATCAAATGGAGACCATCCATACGAGCCACAACTCGCATACTCACACTGGTTACCAACATCACCAAGCCACAACCCGGGATCGTCACGTGTTTACCCTCCACTCCGAGCCACAACTCAAGTAATAGCATTCCGAGCAATAACTCAAGGAATGCTTCAGGAAATCTCCACCCTAAAGCCATCATCCAAAGCATTTAAAATTAACTCGACCCCTTCTAAAAACCTCCACCCTCATGCACTAGAAATCACAGTCACCACCATGCGCATCCCGATTATACACACACTGATAATATTCTTAAGATGACTCTTGTTGCCACAAGCTCCAACTTATGGTCCCTCCATCTACCGGCCACCACTTGTAGATCACACACGGGAATTATCCAGTTACGGACTACAATCCATAACACCGAGTGAAACTCCCCAATACGAACCACAATTCGTATTTATCACAAGACAACCAACAAGGGAAATCAAGTGAACTAATCTGTACTAGTCACAATTAGGACACTCATACTGGAATTCCAATTACCATCAAGCTCCAACTTAGGATGGTCACGTGTTTAACTCCCCATTACAAGCTACAACTCGTAAATGGGCCTCCAACAAGTCCCCTTCTCAAGGAATTCATCAAAGCTGTGTAAAATCCTCCAATGTAGCCCCACTTTTCACGCATAATCGCCTGACACAATTCTAGTGTCGCCAAGCGAATTACCGCTCCAGACTGCCTAGCGGGCAACCTGACGCCGCCAGGCGCCAACCCATTGGATTTTGATCCAAGCCCAATTGCTCAACACACCGCTTGGTGAAACCACCCTACGTAGCCAAGCGCCAGCTCTCAAATTTTGCTCGAGAGCTCTCATTCTAGCCTATCGCTTGGCAATTCAATCTGCACTGTCAAGCACCACATCAATAGTGTGACAACTAATTATTTTTCCTCCATCAAATTAGGTTCCAATGAACCCAATTCCAAAACCACACAATCCAGTATAATAAATACATGTTCATACATTTCAATGTGACTAAAAATTTCACTATCACAACTCATATGCATCAATCATATATACACACACACACACATGAATCCACCAATTAAGACCATAACAACACTTGGTTTTAACAAGAAATCAAATATGCTCAAAAAATCACTCACAGACCAATAACCAACTATTGCATACTACTCATCCAAGTCAATACTTACCTCACCAGCCCCATCCAATAATCCCTTTTTATATAAATTCAAGTTTAACATCATCACATAGTCCTATATTCTTGCACATTAGACTCACCATAGATTCCTTAGATCCATTTTATGTCAATATAACATGCATTCCAAAAGGTGGACTCACATAGCAATTCAATTGCCACCAATCATGCAACCAAACATATACTCTCTATTGCACACTAGGTGTGCCTGGCGGTGCATTCCTACCTCCAGGTGTTAATCAGGTTTCAGGTGCAGAACTCCTTAATTCCTCCCCCACGCGACCCCAAAACCCCAAACCTAAACTAAACATTCAATTTCCCTACATTCGCATTCAATCATGCTTTTGCAATTCATATATTATTCAATAATCGCGTGCAAACATAAAAGTCATCCTCATTTACACATTAATCATATCCAAATTCATTTCTCAGAAGCGCTCCTAGAACCCTTATGAGCATGTATTGTTCAATCACCACATTAGCATCATCTTTAGCAAATTATCAGTAATTGATCATGAAAAACATACACTACCATTGCGCATAATAATTCCAAGACATCACCATTGCCCCAGAATCCATAAAATAAAATAAAAAATCGAACCATAAATCTCGCATCACCTGGCAGTAAAGGAGGCCCATCAGGTAGTTTATGGGCAAAACCCAAAAACTACGTTTAAGCTACATGCATCGCCTGAAGGGTCGTCAAAATTGCCAAGCGCTATCTGGAAAATTTCCAGAAATACGAACAATCCAGATATATGATAGAACCCAAAATCCACATGCATTTTGATACATCCCAAAATTATATTCCACAAATTAATAGACGAGATGCAACTCTCTTAACCAGGATTTCCTTGCTCAAAATGCCCTTCTATGATTACACTTGTCCAAGTTTTCATCTATTTTTGACCTCTAGCAATGGCAGCCCTCTTCCTAGCCTTTCACCCTCCTAGTAGGTCCAAAATGGTGTTCTGGAAACTCTCTTACATTGCCACCCTCAAATTGCCTCTCTCTTTTGCACTAAACTCCCTTTTTTTTCCCCACTTTTCAGCCTTTTAATTTTACTTAATACACATTAAAACGAAAATGAAACTCATATGTTATCAATGACATTAATCTGATGGTTTCAGCTCATCAAAGTCCATAAATCCCACCTTTCTACCTCCTCCACAAACAGCTAGGGTTTCTAGGTTTTCCCTACCTTAGCAAAAATGATAAAATGT
Organism: Vigna unguiculata; assembly: GCF_037176805.1. Taxonomy (NCBI): domain Eukaryota; kingdom Viridiplantae; phylum Streptophyta; class Magnoliopsida; order Fabales; family Fabaceae; genus Vigna; species Vigna unguiculata. Next base: position 10,513,461 of record NC_140799.1, read on the forward strand.
TAAAAGAAACTATTTTGCACTAGCCAAGGTTCAAACTCACAACCTCCCAATTACCAAGCGAATGCTCAACCATCAGGCTAATAGATGTTTCTTGGCATTTTATGCACACCATCCTTTATAATTTCATATCCCCCAACCATGCACGCATGCAAAACCATAAAGTAATAAAATTAACACACTAATGACATACATAAGACTCTAACCCAAGTCTTCTCAACACCACTCCACACACTCAACCACTTAAGCTACCATTGCTCCTTTTCATAATTCCCTTCATTAATTACCATAAAGATCCCTTTAATTGCATTTATACTAAATAAATATTTATTTATTTATTTTTCCCAGATCTTACATTCCCTAAACTTACAAGAATTTTCATCCTCAAAAATTGTACTTACCTGGAAACAACTATGGATATGATTGTCTCATGAGGTCTTCCATTTACCACGTCTTCTCATGTGTAGCTTAGTCCCAAAGGACCTTCACTGATTGAATCTCCTTCCCCTTAGCTTCATGACATGAGAATGCAATATTCTCACTAACCTCCCTTCCAAAGTCATATCCTCCCTAATATGGCCCTCATCCTGATCTGACATCCTCCTCCTCTAGCACATGAATGGGACTTGCAATTTATTTCCTTAGTTGTGATACTTGAAACACATTGTGCAAGTTCGCCCGATATGGTGGTACGATGATGTCATATACGACCGAACCGATCCTCCGATTAGTCTAATACTTCCCAATAGACTTTTGAGTCAACTTTCTAGATTGATCGCTCCTTCAATGCTTATAGTTGAGGTAACTCTAAGAATCACGTGCTCTACTACGTCAAACTATCACAATCATTTCCTCTTATCTGCATACAACTTGTGTCTATTTTGTGTCGCGTACATCTAATCATGGATAAAATTGACCTTCTTTGTTGTATGTTGTAACAACCCAGTCCAATAGTAACCAACTCCCCATCCTGATACTAGCACAACGACATTCTACCCCTTTTACCATCTAATGCCTCATACGGTAACCTTCCAATCTTAGTCAATACTTCACCTGGATGATTTAACTCACCAATTTCTCCTTAAAGATCCACTAAAACTTGCAATCATTATGGTGTTTACACTGAGTCCTTGCCATTATGTCCTCAATATTTTTTTCTCCTAATTCTCTTACTTCCCACTTCAAGCCAAAACTATCCAATTAGAACGTATTGGCACAAGCTCGACTTCAAGCACTAATGCAATAGTGGAATTTACCTATCCAACGAGAAATTCTAGTATCTCCTTTCGAACTTATCTATAGACTTTTCCACCACCGAGACCCTTTGCATTTATTCTTCGCTTGCCTTTGTCTGATACACTGGTTCACCTGACACTGTACCCTCACATTCCAGCTTGATCTACACTTGATACATCGTCACCAACTTATCTCTTTGAATTGTAGAACCTCACTTTATTGAGAATTGCATCGCTCGGAAAAAGGAATTTGAAAACAACCAATTCCCCACAAGTTTATGTACTAACCTTGCCAATGAATCACTTCCAATTACATTGAATTTGACCCTTTGATTCACCATGAACACAAGCCTCTCGTAAGCAAGCTTCCCTTAATTGCAATTGTAGCAAAACCAGTATCTCATTATCAATTCCCTCTTGCAAACAATTGTGACTCATTCACTATACCGGCAACCCCAAGGGACGTACAATCCCAAAAAAAACTAAACCCATATCCAGACACTACTTTTATATCTTATGTCCTTGAATTTGGTCATCTACGTTAATCACTTTAGCACTAACACTCACGGACACCCCTTTTAGCTACCCCAAAACTTTCTTTTTTCGTTCCTCCTCGCTTGTGCTCGGACAGTACCAACTACCTTTCCCATAAGACCAACTTAACGATGTACTTCTTCTTTCGATACTCGATACCGTTCATCTCGTGTCACAAGTCAAACCTTTCTCTCTTGTGAGCCACCTCACATAGGCATCCCTTCTACTCTTGCCTTGGATAACTACTATTGTCGAGAAAATATAACTACTTCTTCTTGATATTGATATGGTATACAACCCCTAGTAGACTTCCTTCTTATAACACATCAACATGTATGGCTGATCTTCACAATTCTACCTCATCTTAGCCTTTCATTAACACATGTCATCCTTATGCACATTCGTTGTTTCCACCTTTCATAGCTTGCTCAATGCCCAATAACCCTACCATTTTCTGCCACCTAGTACCTGCCAACCGCTTCTCTTTCATCAAAGGAAATCACCAGAGGGTCATATGACTACCTCTAAGAACATATTCTCCTTAACCACTGTGTACCTCTGAACCCCAATGCTGGCGGGAGGTAGAACCAAGTTCATCTTCTCAACGTCGCTCCACTAACACGCCCTAATATTTCCCTTTTGTTCTAATGTTTATCTCCTTTTACATACTAGAGATATCGGATCCCAACTTGTCCTTGAAGCTCCCTTAGTTCAAACGTTGTTATAAAACTCTAGCATCTTCTCCCAGCCTACTAACCCAAAACTTAGCTTTCCCCGTTCATCGATATAAATCATACCACAACTTCCTATCTTTGCGGTAATACGTTGTCTTAGAGATCCCGTCCAATCCTTGTAAGAGTAATCACGTCAAGTTTAACCTTGAATTTGCATTCCCTTACCATTACCGAGACTGAACACATACCACAAAAACGCGAACATAACAAGAAAAGGTATAGGAGACAAACTCAAACTATATCCTCATCTCTCTTCCCAAAACCTTTAGAATTAAAAAAAGAATTATCTCTGATATAGTCATGAGTGTGCACCCTCATCACTCTACCTAGATATTTTCTGTTCTTAATGCTTCCAGTTTCACCAAGAAGTCCATAAAATTTGAACTCTTAATTAAGAGACATGACAGTCCAACAACCTGTCTTTTTATGGAAACACCACTATGCACTTTCCATAATCAATAACAACATGATTGATAGACAACCAATCCATTCCTACAAAGTTTCGCAATCGAAACACGACAAGCTCACTCCCCAAAGCCCAAAAATCTTTTGAAAACCATTGCTCTGATATCAAATGTAACATCCTGGTCGGATATTACTAATTTAAACAAAACAAAAGAATACTAATTATAAAACTACATTTAAAACACGAGAAAATCTTGGCTTTATTAAAACGTCGCAATTTAAAATTACATAAGCTTATCTCAACTTTTACAACTTCAAAGTCTAGTTATAAATAAACTTTACAAAATAATAAATATAATTCATATAAAAGTTCCCATGATGCCCCTCTCCGACATTATGCCTCACTAGCTTCACCTGAAACATCATCTACTCCCGTGTAACGAGTTACACGATCATCGCCAAACACAAACAGATAGGGTGAGCTAACAAAATAAATAATAACAATTATCATAAGGTAAAATGAACACACACACAATCGTCGAAGGACCTCCATCCTCTAGTTTCAGTATACATGGCCACCACCATGTTTATCCACGTTCTAGAACCTCAGATGATGACCTTAAGATATCATTTGCTGCCACAAGCCACAATTCGTGGTTCCACCATCTACAACCCACCACCTGTAGATCACACGCGAGAATTATCTAGTTACGGACTATAATCCGTAACACTGATTAGAGCTCCCCAATAAGAACCACAATCCATATTTATCACAAGACTAATAACCTCACTGACTCCGACCGTGAAGGCCAAGGAAGTGAACCAATATGTATTAGCCATAATAAGCACCCTCACACCGGAATTCCAATTACCATCAGGCTCCAACCTAGAATTGTCACGTGTTTAACTCCTCATTACAAGCTACAACTCATAAATGGGCCCCAACAAGTCATCCCCTCAAGGACTTCATTCAAAGTTGTGTAAAATCCTCCAATGCAACCCTACTTTGCACGCCTAGACTGCCTGGTAGGACACTTGGCGCTCTTAGGCTCCAGCCCACTAGATTATGATCCAAGCCCAATTGTTCAACACACTGCCTAACAGAATCCCCACTATGTCTCCAGGCGCCAATTCTCGAGTTTTGCTCCGGAGCTCTCATTGTGGTTTATCGCCTGACGGTTCAACCTTCACCACCAAGCACTACACTAGTAGTTTGACAACTACTGATTTTTCCTCCATCAAATCATATTCCAATGAACCTAATTCCCAAACCACATAATCCAGTATAATGAATACATTTCATAAACGTGATTGAAATTTTCACTACCATAACTCATATGCAAAAACCATATATATATATATATGTATATATATATATATATATACATATATCTATATATATATATAGATACATATATATATACATATATCTATATATATCTATATATACATATATATATATATATATGTATATATAGATATATATAGATATATGTATATATAAATTCATGAATTAAGACCATGCCAATACTTGGCTTTAACCAGGAATTAAACATGCTCAGAAAATCACTCACAAACTAGCAACTAACTACTGCATACGACTCATGCAAGTCACAACTTACTTCACCAATCCCATGCAATAGTCCCTTTTTACTCCAATTCAACTTTAACATCATCACACAGACCATATTATTGCACATTAGACTCATTACAAATTCCTTATGTCCATTTTTTTGTCAATATAACATGCATTTCAAGAGGTGAACTCACATAACAATTCAATTCCCACCAATCACGCAACCAAACATATATTCTCTACTGCACATTGGGCGTCGCCTAGTGGTGCATACCTGCCGCTAGGCGATGCATTAGGTTTCAAGTGCAAAACTCCTTAATTCCTCCCTTATGCAACCCCAAAACCCCAAACCTAAACTAAACATGCAATTTCCCTACATTCGCATTCAATCATGGTTCCCAAATTCATATATTATTAAATTATTGCATACAAACATAAAAGTCATCCTTAGTCTCACATTAATCATATCCAAATTCATTTCTCAAAAGTATTCCTAGAACCCTTATGAATATGTATTGTTCGATCACCACATTAGCATCAACTTTAGCAAATTATTAGTAATTGATCATGAAAAACATATAATACCATCGCGCATAATAATTCCAAGACATCACCATTGCCCCAAAGTCCATATAACTCAAACAAACCGAACCACGAGGCTCACGTCGCCTGGCGGTAAGGGAGACCTACCAGGCGATTTCTGGGTAAAACCCAAAAACTACGTTTAAGCTGCATGCGTCGCTTGATGGATCTTCGAGACTGTTAGGCGATTTCTGGAAAATTTCCAAAAACACGAACAGTCCAAATATTTGGTAGAACCCAAAGACCCACATGCATTTCATACATCCCAGAATTATATTCCAAGAATAAAAGCATGGGATGCAGCTCCCCTAACCTGGATTTCGTTGCTCCAAAAGCCCTTCTATGATTGCACTTGTCCCTGTTTTGGTCTACTCTTGACCTCTAGCAACGACAACCCTCTTCCTAGCGTTTCACTCTCCTTGTAGGTCCAAAATGGTGCTCTGGAAACTCTCTTACGTTGCCACCCTCAAATTACCCCTCTCTTTTCCACTAAATTCCCCTTTTCCCCCAATTTTTAGCCCTTTAGTTTTACTTAATGCACATTAAAACAAAAATGAAATTCATATGACATTAATCTGATGGTTTTAGCTCATCAAAGTTCGTAATGCCCACCTTTCTACCTTCTCCATAAACGACTAGGGTTTCTAGGTTTTCCCTAGCTTAGTAAAATCTACCTTCTCCATAGACGGCTAGGGTTTCTAGGTTTTCCCTAGCTTAGCAAAAATGATAAAACATGAAAAGAAGCTAGTTCACACACTAGCCAAGGTTCTAACTCACAACCTCCCAATTACTAGGAGAATGCTTAACCATCAAGCTAATATATGTTTCTTAGCATTTCATGCACACCATGCTTTATAATTTAATATCCCCCAACCATGCGTGCATGCAAAACCATTAAATAATAAAATTAACACACTAATGGCATACATAGGTCTCAAACCCAAGTCCTTTCAACACCACTCCACACACTCAACGACTTGAGCTACCATTACTCCTTTTCATAATTTCCTACATTAATTACCATAAAGATCCCTTTAATTGCATTTATATTAAATAAATATTTATTTATTTATTTATTTTTCTTGAGTCTTACACCACATCGTAGTAGATTACATCCAAACACTTTAAACACATCGTAGCACTTCAAATTACATATTTATATTATTCAAATGATTGGTTATGACAAATGAATTGATTTTCCTTTTAAGGTTCTTCAAAATTGAAAGTGGACAAGATGAAACTTAATACAATACTAGAGGAGATAATTGATGATGATGTTAGTATTTTTCTTTGTATTATTTTATTCTAATTTTACTAACAGTGTCACTATGTCATTTATTGATGAATTTATTTGTGTGTTATTTGTTTGAGGAATCAAGTGGTCAACATGAAGATATTGGAAAAGAAACATAGATCTTAAAGTGTTATTTTTAGAAAAATTAATTTTTAAATTTCATATATTTGGATGTATGTTTTATGTACTATTAATTTGAATTTATGTTTTAAGTTTTATATAGTTGTTCATTAACTTCTACTCAGATGTATGCTTAAATATTATTTGTTTTTTTTTTCGCAATTTAATTTGGACCCCATTTAAAAACATAATTTTTTTTAAATATGCACGAATATACAATAGGTACCCGTGAGTTCAAAAATATCCCCGGGCATTTTTTTTGCGAGTATCCAGTGGGTAACGGGTAGGCATTATCTGTGTCCGACCCAACCTATTGCCATCCCTACTCACTGGACAACCCTTGTCAAAAAGACCTATAGGGGTTGGGCTTGCTAGGTGATTAAAACTCCCATTGGGGGATTAAAATTCTCGCTGAGAAAAATATTTTATGAAATTTCTAGATACCTCGCAGTGGATGAGCTGTTGAACGAGTATAGTCTCATTGGGCAAATTTATCTAATTTTTCTCTTAGGAAATAGTAATTAAGTGAGTTAATTCCCTTGTAGAGTGAAATTTTGACGAAAATCTAAAAGCCTAGAGGGAATTGGTCTTGAGTTGTTAAAACTCTAAACTTTGCCTTGGTAGACGAGTTTATGTTCTCGATGGAGAGATTTTTGGATTTCAAAACCAGTGGCTAAGATTTTAAAAAGAAAATGTGTTAAAGGTGAAGTATAACCAAAATAGTAGCCATTTTATGCGTGAGGGAGAGGTTAAGTAGAGCCAGGGCATGTGCCACAATCAATATAGATTATTCGTTTATGTGATGTGAACATAGTTATTTTCAAGGACAAAATATTATGTTGTGTGATTTTAGGATGTGTATTGAATGGGAATTCCTTGATGAGCTTATCTTGACTCTACTAATTATTAGACTCAATATATATATATATATATATATATATATATATATATATATATATATATATATATATTTTAAATTCTTCCTAGTTAGATGAAAGTTTATGTTTTGAAAATTTTATACGAGGAGTACTGCAAACATATTATAGTATTACAATTATACACAATTAACTGCTTACTGCAAACATATTATAGTATTACAATTATACACAATTAACTGCTTTTTTATATGTTTAGTAAAAGGTTTAATATAATGTTAATGTTGTACATAAATTTTATAAACTAAATAATATTTTTAGTTGATCATATAAATACGTTAACAAGTTAAATTAAAAAGATAATAAATATTTTATTATTTAATTTATCATTTCAAATATTATGCTAATTGTATCAATAAAAATATGTCATATTTTAACAAATAAACAACAATACAAAATATTTAATGAATATTGTAGTTTAGTCAAGATGTCGGAATCAAATTATAATAAAAATTTTAGGTCTAAGTTGTTTTGGATAAGATTGAGTTAAGTCAGTCTGGACTCATAGTCAAGCTGAGTCGGTACGAATTAGATGTCTAGGTCCTTAGATCTGTTTTGTCTTACTCTTTCGTAGTTGAGTCTAATCTTCAACAAAATTATTTTAGTGATATAAGTTATGTTTAAAGCATTAGTCTGCATCTGTTTTTTTATTTATGATGCATCAATGTGATCTCATCTAATCTAACATCTTATAGTGGAGGTAAAACATTAATCGTGTCAACTCTCATCTTATACCATTTTCTACATTTACTAACATATATTTTACACTAGATAACTTAAATTAGACCACTACAAAAAATTGAAGTAATTACGACGGTTTTAATATGACGGTTCTAGAAAACTGCCATAATTTGCTTTATAATACGACAGTTTTAAAACCGCCATATTTTATATGTAAATTATGGCATTTTAAAACGTTTTATACTATTTCCTCATTCACGCCCATCTTTTCCTTCCTCTCATCTTTCCCTCTCAGTTTTATTAATTTTTTTGTCATTTATTTTTTTATTAAAATAAAACTTATAACCCCTAAAAGAAAAAGAAAATAATTATCATCACAAGAACCCTTAAGTTGATTGACCTATCCACTTTTCAAGGAATACATATAATGGTATTAGAGTTAAGGATTCAACTCAAAAGTGAGTTTTCACTATCTTCTAAACTAATTTTCATATTTGGTGTGATTCTTAGTTTATCTTTGCTTATTATAAAGGCGAAATCAATAATATAGCAACAATTTAAGATATGTTCTTGTAAAAAAAGGAAACATTTACTAGAAGAGGTGGAAGTAGTTCAATATTCAAGTCTTAACAATGACGAAGGAGCATCAAATATCAGATATTTCCATTGCAAGAATAAAGGTCACATAAGAGGGTTTTGTCTTGAGAGAAAAAAGAAAGCTAACAATCTTGATATATATGACTATTTGTAGTCAAGTGTCTAGTATTGATAGATTGTGAATGTCTCGTGCAACAACGTTGGTGGGAGAAGATTATGAATCATCAAAGATTATTATGACTTCAGTTAGTATTGATTATGTTGAGTGGATAATGGATTATGGTTTCTCATTACCTATGAAACTTAATTGCTAATTGTAACATCTTGTCTAGATGTTACTTGGTACAATTTAAATTCAATTAAAATCATTTCGTACACATCTGATACCATCCTATTAACATAGGAAAAATTTAAAACTTTCCATTCACAATACCCGTTAATTTCTTTCAAATAAAATTTTGTACAAAAATATTTATAAATTAACCTCAATGGTTAATATAATTAAACTTAAGTCGTACAAAATTTCCAAAACTCAACATAAAACAATTTCCAAAATCTTTTACAAAAGTTATCCAAATAAAATCCCAAAGCTTTTCCCAATGCATCTCTCCTTGTCTAATCAACATCAATGGCACCTATATCATCCATTGCTCCCGTATAACACAAATTATACGTTCATCGCACAAACATAACCAAGAGAAAGGGTGAGTTGACATCAATCACAAATAACATCAATTAGCCAAACAGGTTTTCACCCAATCCAAATAACATCATCAAGGTACAAATCAAAACATCACAAATCCTTACATAGCCATTGCCTCATAATGTCATACAATTACACTAGGTGTTCCACACAATCCACACATGTTACAACCACAAATGATACAACTACCAGTAAACTCGGTATCAAGAACCGAGTTGTAATTCTCGTGCATAAATTACCAATGGCGCCACTTCCCATTACTCCCCTAAAGAGCCCCAACAAAGTACACAAGTGTCGCACTTTCCATTATTCTCCTCGAAAGCCCTGACAAAGTACATTGTCGGCACAACTACGCAAAGATTACCAAAACATATTCACATGTCATGCTACAACATGACCACACCTCATTAACTACAACAACAGTTTATGCAACCCAGCATAAGGAACCATGAGTTATAACTCTCGCACAAAACTTAGCAAGGATGCCACTTCCCAGTACTCTCATAGCGAGCCCCCGGCAAAGTATACAACTTTCTATTACTTATACCGAGAGCCTCGACGAGATACATAATCTCTCATTACTCTTATCGAGAGCCCTAATGAAGTCCACCTCCAACACATTTACACAAAGTTACCCTTCCCACTGCTTTCCTAGAGAAACTTACAGACGAAGTCAACACTCAAGCTCACTACTAGAGACTAATAGAGTGTCTCACTTTTTGTTGAGAATAAAGAAAATAGGGTTTGATATTAATCTCCCTTGTGTATAAACCACACATAGGGTAATCTATTTATAATAGAGAGGGGTACAATTAAAAAGAGTAACTGAAAATAAATAGAGTAAATAGAAGATATTGTTTGATATTGTGATTAAAAATATCTAACAATATCTTAATAATATCAAACACTATCTAACACTCCCCCTCAAGCTGGAGCATACAAATCGTATGTGCCAAGCTTGTTACAAATATAATCATTTATAGGCCCCCATAAAGACTTAGTAAAAATATCTGCTAACTGATCACTTGAGTTAACAAACTTAGTCTTGATGTCTCCAAACGATGTTTGCTGGAACTGGAGGATGGAGGTCCTCTGACGAGTGTGTGTGCACTTTACCTTATGATGATTATTATTGTTTATTTTGTTAGCTCATCCTATTTGCTTGTGTTTGGCGATGATCGTGTAACTCGTGACACGAGAGCAAAGGATATTTCATGTGGAGGTGGTGAGGCATAGTGTCGGAGAGGGACAACATGACAACTTTTATATGAATTATATTTATTATTTTGTAAAGTTTATTTATAACTAGACTTTGAAATTGTAATAGTTGAGATAAGCTTATGTAATTTTAAATTGCGATATTTTAAGAAAGCTAAAATTTTCCAGCGTTTTGATATTAAATAAAATTTTATTATTAGTATTATTTTATTTAAATGTCCAAGATATTACATGGAAAGTAAGAAATCGACCACCAGTACTAAAAGAAGACTTAAAAGCAACTTTTGAGATAGGAATGGCTAGAAAATCTTTTGCAATCATTTGCAAAATTGGATATTTTAACCCATTAGCCTTCTACCAAACTAAAATGTCAAATTATTCATGTGAATCAAGTAGTGTCGGTTCCTCCTAGTCAAGTTCCAGCTTATAATTTGATGGTTCACTTTTCTTTGTAATTTGATGTTTTGCAAATCTCTCATCCAACCATCTTTTCTTCCATCAACACTTTGACATACATTTATGTTTGGATTTGGACATGAAGAAACTAACTTCTTACCTTTCATGTTCATTTCATACTCTCTTACCAAGTCCTTAAAAAGATTATTCACCTTTTCAATTTCACAATCAGATTGATCACCATATATCTTAGGGAAAAAATAATTCGACAAATCAATATTATCCATGAGGTCTAACACAATAACTTTAGCCATCACTCCACTGATCACACCCCAATACTCATAAAACTTTAAAACCATAAATGTAACTATTTGATGAATAATAGAATTGGAAGAGTTAAGCCATTCCATCAAAGCCAACTTAATTTGACATACATTTGGAAAGAAAATGTTGGCAGTTGGATAAGAAGTACTAGAAAACAAGAGTGTCACATCATAAAATATTTCCAACTTTTAACAAATTTCATTTGCCAATTTCCAATCATGTGTGTTGGGCAAAGCTTTATACTGACTCTCTTCGTTGTGAGAAACGATGAAATATATCTTTGTATTGTATGGCTACTTGAAGCATTAAAAATGTAGAATTCCACCTAGTTTTGCAATCAACAACTAATTTTCTTCTAAACGGAATATTTAATTGAGCATGTCTCTATAAATTTCTCTTCTCTTTTAGATATAGCTATCCAAAAATTAGCACAGTCTCTAACCTTTTAAATGACATTAGCAATTATAGACAAATCATTGATGAGTTTTTCTCAACAACCATTTCCCAGCAAGTGTACTGGTATGTAGTAGTATCAACATATGTCGTATCCACATAGATTTAGCAAGTATATTGGTAGTTTGAATTTTGGGTTTTATGTTTATGATAGAGAATGCAAGTAAAAATAGATAGTAGTTATGAGATAGATTGAGTGGAGTAGAGGCTATGGATTGATTTCAACTCATCTTCTATTACACCACTACCATCTTGTTTACTAACTTTGCAAATCATTCAATCTCTTGGAAGTACCCTTTCTATGTAGATCTAGGTTCATCCCTGATACACTAGAACCTAAGGACTCCAAACGTAGTGTGATTCCTCAACTCCTGGTAGAATGAGTCATCGCTTTAATGTGCAAGACTCTCTCCTCTAGCATCAACTCTGGTATGCCATGGAGCATCTAGTACATGTATGATGATTTTATTGGATCACAGTTTGAGACCGATTTCCAAACTCAAAATCCAAACCACTTAAATAGATGAGTGATCAAGTCATCATTAAGCATAAATCAAACCACAAACAACTGAATGAAAACAAAGACAAATACCCAAGGAGTATAAGTGAATAGAATCAGAATTGATTACATCAAACCTGCACACGAGTGAGTTCAGTTACTCATAGAATATTACAATGCAATTCAACAACATTTACACATAAGATTTACACTAGAAGCACCTCCCTCGTGCCTCACAGACCATATTCTATCCTACTACTACATTGTGGAGCCTCTACTCAATGCTTAGAATGAAGTCCAAGGTCTTTATTTACAAGAATTTTTGGGCGGTGCTCAACACAACTTTTAGTGCTCAGCCACAAGGGTTACTTCACAAGTTGGTTTCCTTCTCAACTTAGCCCTTTGTCCTGGTCTTAGCACGTGACCTTTTCTTCTTGGAAGGGTTTTCCTGGCTGCTAAGCCTCATGGATTTGAGCTCAAGGTTTCCTTGCAAAGAGGGTTCCTCACGAGGCTCAACTCCATTTCTTGTGCTCAATCAGAAAGTCCAGATATGTTGTCTTGTCTTTTCTACTTCCATGGCTTAGTTCCAAAATTGTGGCTCAGCTGCATACTTGATTTTTTTTACTATAAAATAGAAAAATACCATTACAATTCATAAAACTTCATTTCTCAATATCTCATTATGTATATAAATAACATCATTTCATACATGATAAGTGTCAATTTCAAATGGAAATTTCATTTATTCTTAACACTTATCACCACACCCCACTTTAGCTCTTTGCTTGCCCTCAAGCAAAGCATAACAAGACAAATTGGAAAAATGAGTTTTATTGGTTGTCAAAGAACTAGTTTCAACATGTTAAAGGTAAGTGAAGGAAAAATAAAATAATCCACCCATTCTTAAACCAATACCCACACATAGCAGTTCATAGTTTTGGAACCTACATGGATTTTCACTCATGTTTTTCAATCTGGTTTATATTGAATGATCTCCCCAACTTAAGTATCTTTACACTCCAAACAACCTTTCAAGCTTTCACTTTATTTTGTATCTCATTTCCAAGCACTATCTACACACAATAAGCATGGATCACTTAGGGCTTTCTTGAGCTTATAACTTGGCTAGGCTGTGAAGGAACTTTGTTTTACAAGACAAGCAAGACTCACTGATGAAAAGAGTTAAAAACAACATGTACATATCATGAGTCATTCAACTTTTATTCAGCTTAGCTCTATCTTACTGCGCTTTCTTTTCCACCTCAAACTCTGATGCAATTTTTTCTTTAGTTTTTTCTATGTTTTGTATTCACATCAGATTCAGTCCTTTGGACTGCATTGTTGTTTTCCCTAGGCAATTTAGCCTTCATCCTTGCCTTTTATTCCATCACATATGTTTTTATCTTCCTTATCAATGACAAAAGGTAAGATGTACTTTTTTGCGCTAAGGTGTGCATTGTGAGGCTAAGGTTCAAAAAAGGATATTATAATTCAATTCGAGGTAGGCTATTTGGCTCTAGGTATGGATATTCAACAAAGAACATGCCTTTATCCTTTCCATGCTTTTTCATGTGTTTGAAAGTTTTCAGAGAATTAAAACAAAACTAGTGGCAAATCCTCAAGGTGTTTTCACTTAGCTCTCAATTTAGTGTTTGGCTGCTCTCTTCTCACTAGTTAGGTGCACTCATCCATGTTCAGTTTTCAACTATGGTCCTACTAGCATTGTTGGTCTATCATTTAAGCATTGGGATTCCTAAATCATAAATCATAAATAGAATGAGTTGTTATAGTCATGTAGCCTCTATTTTTATTAGTAGCAGTCTTTATATCAGTTGTAATTGCAACTCGACTTTGAATCCTTGACAACATTAATCTCATTTTCTCTTTTTTTTTTGCATTGTAATCCTTCATAATATCCTTTTTTAAGGTGTTTCAAGAAACCACCTTGAATAGAGGTTGTACAACATCACAAAATTCTTTAAAGCCTATGTGATCAACCATTGGCATTGGATACTCATGTAAAATTATCATCTTACAGAGTGTATCTCTAGTTGTTTGTTGATTGAACACATAATTGCCAACAACTACGATTTCACCACCTTCTTTATGAGTTTTTAGAAAAGATTGTTTGATGTCCTGTGTTGTTCGAAGCTTGCAACTCTTGAAATGACTTCTCAAATGTGATGTACCTTGCCTCGTGTCACCCAAACGACTTTTGGCACAATAATTGCATATCGCTTTCCATTTTCCATCTACCTTTTGTCTCTTGAAGTGATTCCAAACATCTAACAGTAATCTTCTTGAGTTAACAGTTGGAGTTGAACTTTCAGTTTCTCCTGGAATTGAATTTATAGGAACATAATTTTGATTTGAATCTCCTATATTTGTATTTGGTTCTACGAATTGTCCTTGCTGGCCATCATCCATAGGGGAAAATGTATCTTGATTAGACAGTCTATACATATTAAAACACAACAAAAAAAAAGTTAAATTTTGGATATAAAAGAAAAAACCCATTCATGTTTAATATAAAAGAAAGTGAAATATACTATAATGGAATAAGCTTAAACTAGATTGAAAGTCTACAAAGATACTTTAGGCATTAATTTATTCACTAAGTTTTCTATGTTCACTAAGTTTTCTAAATTTAAAGATTGAAAGTCTATTGGACATTTCTTTCAATTTAAAGGTATTGACAATGAAATTATAAATTTCAATGATTTGACATTTGCTTCTAATTGAAGGAATCATTCATGCATAAAAAAATGAAGGGAACTCGAATTGAAACAGTGAAAAAACTAGGTTCATGTGAGTTCAAAAGTTTTTTGAATCATCTGAGAGTCTGTACCAAATTAGTGACTAAATACATTGCACGCGATAGGCATATTTGTAACGTCCCATTTAATAGAGAATAAATTCTATAAATGAAACATCACTTAATATAATATGAAAGAGCAACACCATGAAGTATATATGTATCACCATTATAGTTATCTATGAATATACTAGAAGAAAAGATTAGGCACACCACGATGCCATGAACAAAATATAAGAAAGTTCAACAGTTTCCCACAAGTGTGCTCATAGAGCAAGAGATTACAAAACAACAAGGTCCTTCAAACATGAGCCCAACATTGACCCATGACCAACTACGCTACAACATTCTCATCGTCACTACAATCTCCAAGGGTTCCTATACCTGCTCACACCAAGGAATTTAGTGATCATTGCAAAAAGGAAAAGCCGCACACAAGACAAACACAAGCAAACACAAAAGGTAAGCTAGAGTAAAAGGTTTTTATCATACACTTAAGCATGCAATTTAAAAGTCAAGAACACATCAATCAACCAAGCATGTGATAGCAAACAACAAGACTTTAAGACTCAATTTATCCGGATACATATAATCGGTCGGATTCACCGAATGCTTGCACTTGTGGTGGCCTCTACTGCTTTGCAGAGCCATTGCCAATGGGTTTCACCCTACCACGCACAAGGTTAGCCTTCAAACATCTAAGACCATTATCCTGCCAAAGACTAGGGCCTCTTGCTACTCTCACCACTTGAGTCAGTCCGCCCTACGTGAGACTAATTGACTCTTTAGAGTTTCAGGATGCAATGCTTACTTGAATCCTTACCTAATTATATACACTACGGCACCACCATGAGATCTCACCAAGAGGTTCATGGAATTACGTCCATCACATCCAACACCACCATGAAATCTCACCAAGAGTTTCATGGAATTACGTCAATCTCATACCATAGCCATGTCTCACTAACCAACCATAGATTTATCATGCATAACAATCTCATGCTAATATCTAGCCAACCACCCAATCATGCTTCATGAATTTATTCATACCAATCTCATCAATTCAAATCCCAATATATCATATAGAACATACAAGCATCATACCTAAACTGTTTAAAGCAACAAATCATCCAATCATGTGAAACATACACGTATCCAATCAACTTTGTCAATCTCGCTCAAGCTAAGGAATTCTCGCTCAGGCGAGAGGAACCCCTCGCTCAAGCTACCAGCTCTTGCCTGGGCGAGACTGCAAACAGAGGACACGTCGATGTCTCGCTCAAGCTAGCCCATCTTGCTTAGGCGAGATTATTCTCGCTCAGGCGAGAGGCCTTCGCTTAGGCGAGCCCTCAAAACAGAGAGGGAGATGGGTTGCTGGTGTTCTCGCTCAAGCGAGAGCTCCTCGCTTAAACGAGAGCTTTTTGTTTGGGCGACCACCCAGCTCGCTTGGGTGAGTTCAGCAGAACCTACCCGCTCTCAAGCATGCAAAACCCGATTCGAACCATAACAACAGTAGAAACATGTTATCACACAACCAACAATATACATCAAGCACCCAAACGTAAAACAAACCAAACAGGCAGATTAATTTAAAAATAGTTAAGCCATAACTTCCCTTATCTTGGTTAATCGCTAACTCGAAGAGAATGAGATCCTTAGCAGACTAGCACCTAAAGCAGGAGCGGCTAACGAAACTGAAAACAACATATAGGTGAACAAAGATGAAGCTATGATAGAGACTAGCGTGAAACCAAAACTTGGAAACAGAAAAGAGCTTGAGATTCAAGTCCTACTTACCCGGTGAGGAAGTGTTTAGCAGATTCAGAGGGGAAAAACTATGCCCTAGCAGAGCTCGTTGCTTCAGCAGTGGGAGGAGAAGAGGAATAGTTTTCTGAGAATGGGCAGAGTGAGAGGGTTAGGGCTGGTTTTGGGGCACCCATTAGGCTGGCCTTAGGCCCAACAGAAGCGGTTAGGCCCTTAAACATTAAGGACATAAAAAGTGGGCCTTACAATATTCACTCCTTATCTTTTTTGTTTAGAATTCTTGAGCAAGAGTCCCCAGACCCAGAGACTAACTTAATCCGACATGAAAAAATAACTGGATAATTTAGTTTATTCAATAAGAAATTATCATAGTCATGAATAGTTCATGTATTAACCTAGAATTGAAATAAGAGAAAGAAAACATACCCCTTTTGGAGCTTTACTCAAAATTTGAAGGATTGGAGGACCAACTTCGAAAGATTCAATACGAGATTAGATCAAAATTGGGAGTAGAGAATGAAAGGAAAATGGGTTAACGAAAAGGATAATACCCCAAAAGGGTTGTTGAGTAAAACCGAAGATTTGGAGGGAGTAAGACCAATTTTTAGACATGAATGTTAAGTGTGAAAGAAGAAGTAGGGGTTTACATGTTCGAAAATCCCCTTCAGAAAAGAACAAGGAGCACTTGGACGATAGAAGTGAGCTGAAAAAAGAAATGAACTTCAACATCAACCTAATATCTCATAACCTAATAGGGATAAATATGTAATTTCATTTTCTTAACAATTGGAGGACTAACTTCGAAAGATTCAGTACGAGATTAGATCAAAATTGGGAGTAGATAATGAAAGAAAAATGGGTTAACGAAAAGGATAATACCCCAAAAAGGGTTGTTGAGTAAAAACGAAGCTTTGGACATAGCAAGACCAATTTTTGGAGATGAATGTTAAGTGTTAAAGAGAGGAAATGAAAGAAAAAGTAGGCGTTTACCTATTCAAAAATCCCTTTCAGCAAATAGCAAAGAGCACTTGGATGACAATAGTGAGCCAAAAAAAGAAATGAACTTCAGCATCAACCTAATATCTCATAACCTAATAGGGATAAATACGCAATTTCATTTTCTTAACGAGTAATGAGTACCCACGAGTACGGGTTGTATGATACCCGATCCCGACCAGTTAAGGAACAAGTATTAAACTTCCTACTACCCGCTACCCACGGGTACCAACTATCCACAATGGATTTTATCCCTAGGTACCCGTGGGCGTGAGTTTTTTTGTCATCCCTACTTGTGGGTAGAACAATCTAAGCTCTATTAATTTTAAATTTTAGAATTTTGCTTTAGCAAGTGTTGACTTCCCTAACGAATTTGCATAGTTTAAACATTTTGAGAGATTAATTTGATTTATGGGCTCCATTTGATCTCTTTTACATGTTAGAATACGTATAATCCAATTCTAAAATATGTTATTGTTAAGAAGTGGACTTTAAGTCTAACTCAGACCCAAAAAATTGGCTTGTAAGGTGAGATTTGCACCCCACTTAGGAGCTATAATATCAAAGCATAAGACTTGAGTCACAAAGGAAACCCAACTAGGAAGGAAACCTTTACAAGTGGAGCCATAAGTGCACTATTGAGCACCACCCTGGACAATTTATAAAACCGGAATTGCACCCCTATTTAACAGACTTTTTGAAGGGTTTTTTTTAGAACTTTTTGTCAACACTTAGCTCTGTACTTAGTGAACATTAATAGAAGACTTAAGAGGGGATTATTCTTAAATATCTTGCATTCTTTTCATCTATTATGAAGAGTGATGTGACCCCAACAAGCCCAACCTCAAATGCATCAACAAGCCCAAGCCCACATAAAGGCCCAATCACTAGAAGCATGATGAGAAAGATTCACATGGGCCTCTCACAAGATGATCAAGTCAATCATGGGCTTTTTACATTATTCACATGGGCTAAAGAAATATCTAAAATATGAGATGATGCATGAAGGAAGTAGTCTAGATTTAAATTGGGCCATCGTTTGGGCTTTGTTTTCAATAAAAGCTAGAACACTTTTTGGGATCAATTGGGCTGAGCCCAATTTGCTACCTTTGGCCAAGAATTACTTGAGTGACTCTCCATTTGGATGCAAGCAAAACATGAACTAAGCAAGGAGAATGTGATGGAAGCATGGTGCGTGTGACTTGGGCAAGGAGAGTGTGATATGTCACTTGGCATCATCAAGACTCATCTACTACATCACATGGTCTACAATCAAGCTTCTTTTCCAAGCTACATTTGCATTTCATCTTTGTTACATTTTCTCTTCATTTGGCCGGCCATGTGCCTATAAATAGAGCCACTCATTTATTGTAATGGTAACTCTTGAAATTTCTAATAAAATATTTGTGTTGAGATCATTCCACTCTTCTATTATTTTGAGAGCACACATGGCTAACCTTCTCCTTCATCTCCTTTAGCCACCTTCCATACCATAGCTCCACTTCTACTCTTCATCTTCACCAAAAACCTCCATTGCCTAGAGCTCTTCTTGCTCTTATCTTCATTTCTGCTGCATTTCATCTTCTTTTTGGTGTCTTCCATGGATCTCCTTCCTCTCCTACACCAAGGACGTCCATCAAGGAGCTAAACCTCTTTAATTGTTGAAGCAAAGATGTAATCCTTTGGAACTCCCTTGTATTGGTATTGTTACATTTATCAAAGTATGCTTTTATTACATGTTTTTGAATTGGTTTATGCTTGTTGTTGGATGAACTGACTACTCATATGATTTCACTAGCATGGAATTGAGTGGGAACTGGTTCCAAGTTGTTGTCCAACTAATTCTCCTCCTGCTTTTTTATGCTAGGAATAGATTTAAGGCTCTAGCTTGTTATAGAGTCCTTATCGGAATGCAGGAGATTCATTCAAGTAATCACTAAGGAATCATAGTGAAGTTTGATAATCTTAGGCCCTAGGTGTCAAGAATTAACTAGAGTTACATTTAAAGAGCATTCTCAAAACATGAATATTTGCATCTTTGTAAATGATGGTTGCATCGGTACAAAACAGGGACAAAGTAGTGAAATCTAGCTTTAACAATTCTTTATTATCTTAAAGTGAACCTTTTCCTCAAAATTATTTCATTACATCTTTATTGCTTTGAGACAACACTTTTTTACACATTGGATTTGTTTCCATACTTCTCGTGTATCCCAAACACTATTTTATTCGAATCAAACTAGTTTAAATTTTGTGTATTCTATCAAATCTGTGTGGATACAACACTTGTACTACAAATTACCCAATATATTTGTTGAAAATTTTGATTGCATTGGAGCATCAACACTATGCTAAGATTTTTATAGCGAGTCTTTGATATGAAAAATGATCAACATAAAGATAAGAATCTTAGCAAGAAGGAAAACTATTCCTGTAGAGAACAAACAAGATAAGTTAGACACGAGCGTCACCTTACCTATGCATTCTGCTATCTCCTCAGTTGGCCTCTTCCCGGTTGGTACATGTCTGCTTGGACCCAGGAGGGGTTACTTGCAGAAGGGACTTCGAAGCTCAAGTCAGCTAAAGCTCTCAAAAAGTCAAATCAGGTGATTAATGGAGTAATGAATGCGTACCTTTAATTACTGGGGTCCACGTGTATTTATAAAGTATTAATTATGTCTGGTTATGCCATGGGCCGGGCCTTAGCTTGGGCCCTAGTTTGGGCTGTAAGTGGGCCTAGCCCTAACCCAGGCCCTTAGATTGATTACTATGGACTTATTGAATATAAGGGGGGTTTTGCTAAGTGTACTAAGGTAGTCAGCCTAAACCGATTGTTCCTGTAGAGAACAAACAAGATAAGTTAGGCACGAGCGTCACCTTACCTATGCAGTCCACTATCTCCTCAGTTGGCCTCTTCCCGGTTGGTACATGTCTGCTTGGACCCAAGAGGGGTTACCTGCAAAAGGGACTCCGAAGCTCAAGTCAGCTAAAGCTCTCAAAAATTCAAATCAGGTGATTAATGGAGTAATGAATGCATACCTTTAATTACTGGGGTCCACGTGTATTTATAGAGTATTAATTATGTCTGGTTATGCCATGGGCCGTGCCTTAGCTTGGGCCCTAGTTTGGGCTGTAAGTGGGCCTGGCCCTAACCTAGGCCCTTAGATTGATTATTGTGGACTTATTGAATATAAGGGGGGTTTTGCTAAGTGTACTAAGGTAGTCGGCCTAAACCGATTATTCCTGCAGAGAACAAACAAGATAAGTTAGGCACGAGCATCGCCTTACCTATGCAGTCCGTTATCTCCTCAGTTGGCCTCTTCCCGGTTGGTACATGTCTGCTTGGACCCAGGAGGGATTACTTGTAGAAGGGACTCCGAAGCTCAAGTGAGCTAAAGCTCTCAAAAAGTCAAATCATGTGATTAATGGAGTAATGAATGCGTACCTTTAATTACTGGGGTCCACGTGTATTTATAGAGTATTAATTATGTCTGGTTATGCCATGGGCCGAGCCTTAGCTTGGGCCCTAGTTTGGGCTGTAAGTGGGCCTGACCCTAACCCAGGCCCTTAGATTGATTACTGTGTACTTATTGAATATAAAATATAAGGGGGGTTTTGCTAAGTGTACTAAGGTAGTCGGCCTAAACCGATTGTTCCTGCAGAGAACAAACAAGATAAGTTAGGCACGAGCGTCACCTTACCTGTGGAGTCCGCTATCTCCTCAGTTGGCCTCTTCCCGGTTGGTACATGTCTGCTTGGACCCAGGAGGGGTTACCTACAGAAGGGACTCCGAAGCTCAAGTCAGCTAAAGCTCTCAAAAAGTCAAATCAGGTGATTAATGGAGTAATGAATGCGTACCTTTAATTACTGGGGTCCACGTGTATTTATAGAGTATTAATTATGTCTGGTTATGCCATGGGCTGGGCCTTAGCTTGGGCCGTGATTTGGGCTGTAAGTGGGCCTGGCCCTAACCCAGGCCCTTAGATTGATTACGGTGGACTTATTGAATATAAGGGGGTTTTGCTAAGTGTACTAAGGTAGTCGGCCTAAACCGACTACTTCCCTTGACAGTTTGTGTTGCTTATATGCTCTCTTAAGCAGGTTATTCCTCTGGATGTTTATGTTACCGGTTCCGGTCGGCTAGGCTTATATCAGCCCAGCCTAAGCTGGTTACTTGAATGTTTTGGTGTATAGATATGGTGATTGTTTTATTATTATTTTGTTAAGTTGGCTTGGTGTGGTAAAAAAGAAAAAAAAAAGAAAATTTTAGAAATATTGTCTTTATAAAACAAAATTTGAGTAAAGAGTTTTTTATTTATAAACTTTCATATTTTAATAATACAATATTCAAACTGTATTTTTAAAAAATACCACTTTTTATTCTTGTTAGATATATTAGATATCTTAAATATTTTATCTTTATTTTCTATCTTTATTTTTTTGTTATTATTTTTTATCTTGTATATTAGGCTTAATTTATGTTTCCTTTATTTCTAAACCGATTTTTCACTCTATTGAATAATTCTTAATTATTTTCTAAACTCTTACATTATACAATTTAATTTAAATAAATTTATTTAGTAAAGTAGTTTTTCAACCTTTTATATTATAAATACATCTAATATAAATTATAAATATAAAGTCCAAGGAAAAGTGAAAATTGACAAATGGAATAACCATAAATATAATAATTTTAACAATATTTCTGAAATTGTAGTTATGGATGGCTAAGTTTTGGGTATTGCCTATACGTCACTCTGAATATATATATATATATATATATGAGCATATGGATACAAGTAGGTACTTTGTTTTCAGATAAAATACTAATTTTAAAGCATATTTCATATAAAATTACATAATAAAATATTAATATAAATTAAAAAAATATATTTAAAAACAGCTTTAATATTATAATTTGAAATAAAAATAAAAATAAAAATATACAACTTTTAAAAAATTATTATTTAATAATTAATATCTCTCCGTCAGCAACTTTATTTTCTTACAATGTCTATTAAAAGTTCATTGAGAATGAGCAGTTGACACTCGTACCCATTATTTATGAATAGGAAAAAGAAGAGAAAAAATAGGGAAAAAGAAAACCTCACTACAAAAAATTATTTTCAGAATGTATTTTATGTCTTCTATAAAGCCCTTTCTGGAACATATAAAACTCGTTTGAAAGATGTTATATGCATTATGAAAAGTTTTCTCTGAAAATTTCATTCTGGAAAAACTTGTTCCTAAATGCATTTCATACGTTTCATGAATTTAGTTTTGGAAATTTCATTTTGAAAATCTTGTTCGGAAATTATATTTCAAAAACCTTATTTTTCAAATTTCGGAAAACTTGTTTCGTAAAATTTCCGGAACTTGTAATCGGAAATTTTGAAATTTTGAGAGGTTGCGTGAAGAAATTCTGCGATGCTGAAAGTAAAAGCCCTACGTTCTTGCTTCGTACACCCCCATCAAATTTCTCCCTCCATCTCATAAAATAGCTCCCAGAAATTTCTTTCTGTGATTATTTTCTAAAAAAAAAAAATTCTGGAATTGGTTATAGTATTTCGGAAAACAAATCCGCAAGTGATAGGGTGCTGAAAGAAATATGATAGGGTGCAGGAAGCTTATATTTTGGGCTGACCCATAATATTAGAATGTCTGGCCCATGGGTTTAGAAGGAAAAAAAAAGACCGTACCCGATCCATAACCTTAGAAGTTTAAAAAAAATGTTTCTGCATCATTAATTCGAATCATGCCCCAAGCAGTAGCCGCTGGGAGAATGACTTCCTCTGAAACCTTTCGAAGTGTTGAAGAAGATGATTCTACTGCTAACAAAAAACGCGACGTGTTCTACGATGTTTATGGACCCGAAGTACATTTTCTTATCTTTATTTTCCTTTTCAATGTATCCTTTTCAAGTTTCCTTAACTTCTTGTTCAGGAGAATGTTTTCTTTTCGTTCCTCTCTTGTGTGTTATGTCCGAGCTTTTATAAAGAAAAGAAAAAAAAAATGTGGTTTTAATCACGTGTATGATTAAAGGAGTTGATTAATCGTTGTGCTTTTTGCAGGGTAAGGCAGATGTTGTTTTCAAGTCACCAGAAGATAATTCAGTTCTTGATCTAAAGGTAAGTCTTTGCAAGCATTGGTGAATTGAAATTTGAATCAAAAGTAGTCATGACCGAGGTGGTGAAGCAGGATATTCAAGGACTTGTAACTTGGGTGCTTGGTGAAGGATTTATGCCGTCATGGGTTTTTATCAAGGTATACTTGTCTTTTATTTCAACGGATACCTTTGTAAAAGGAAATATGATAGAAAAAATTATTTCTAGCTGTTTAGAACTTGTATTCCAAACTGCTTCCGTGGTTGTGGGAACCGTGTGAATTGTATCATGTTAATACTGTGGGATAGCAAGGTAAACAACCACTGTGCAGTGACAAACCTAGCACTCGCTGTTCAGATGGACACAGACAAAATGTACCACTGATCAGGACATGGGGGCACCTGGTCACATCAGCAGTGGCAAGCCTCAGTTGGTTTGGCAGTCTCGCCTTTGTGTAAAGGGTTGTGGGAGGTAAAATGCAACATGAAAGAGACATTTGTATATATGAGATAGACAATGGAAAAGGCAGGGTTTTAAATACTGTGCTATAGTGACACTATAACATAGCATCGTAATTGAGCAGTTTAGTTTAGTGGTAAATAGCAGCTGTTGCAGATTGGGGTAGCAGCATTATGTGATTCCAAAGAAAGCCATGTGAACAACATTAGATTTCAATTTCAAAGAATGAGATCTCCATCTGTAATTGTAGTGAGAATGATAAAGAAGACTTGATTTAGAAGATGTAGGATGTCGTGAATTTTATGTAGGCTTTCCAGAATTTGAGAATATATATATATATGCACACACATACTAAACTATGTTAAAATTTTCAGAATAGTCACTAGTGGTCACCATACGATATTTAAAACACTGGGCAAAGGAGAGAGAAAACAGACGAATGAAAACAAAAAAGAAAAAAGTGATTTTTACTTGCAAGTTTTAAATTTCATTTATGGGAGATTTTCATTGAAAAATTTCAATTATGGATGTGATAACAAAATAAATAAAACTTTATTCTTAATTTACACATTCAGTATAATATGCTTTAGGACATTCCTTTTATTGGAGGAATGTTGCCAAATGTTAATGTGATACATTATTGTTATTTTGGAGAGAAAGAGAATACCCGGAGGTTGCATAGCATCCAATTATTGCTTCTATAAATGCATTACTGGAAGATGCACTTGATTTTAGAAATTGAAAATAGGGATTAATACAAAATTGGTTAGGATCAAAGTATTTGCTTGAAAGGCTTAGTTTTTTATTCATGTTGCAAAACTATATCCTTTGGTATATATGACATGTAAATGCCACTTAAAATCACACCTGCTATTGGTGCATGACCTAATCATATATGGGGGGTATTCCCTCTCCCTTCCTACTAGATGATATTACTAATGATGGATATAGACGGTGAATATTTGTTACAACAGACTTTCTCTGTTTCACTGGAAGTGATCTGAATTTTCTTTGTTATTTGGCTATTCTTTGCGGTAAAATGTTGTACATCTTCATTTGTTTCTCTATGTTCAGCGAGTTATAGTCTATGCAGTTTAGTGGTTCTGCTTAACATTGATTTTCTGGGGCCTGTAACAGACTTTGAATGTTTAACACAGCAAGTTTTATGTTAGTTTAACAAAAAGATTATTTTTATCAATCTTTATGCTTGTTTAAGAAAGCATGTCATTGAATTTGGAAAAGGTTGTTAGACTACCCTAAAGAGCTTTAAGCTAAGAATAAATACATGTTGGCTGATCCAATAAATAAAAGAATTAGTTGATCACTCTTGTCGATTTAAAAATAGCTATACTTTTGAATTCTGGACCTTTGATTTGTACCTCATATAGCATATTACATTTTATTTCAACACGATCACTAATGTAGCACTCTCATTATTTGCAGAATAAACCTCTTATTCCCAAAGTGGTTATGCTCTATATGCCAGGCCTAGATGCAGCCTTGTTTTTGTCGCTGTCTAAAATGCTTCATAATTTAAAGAAAATCTGTGGTAAACCAAGGCCTGTCCTGGCTCTTAGGTATGTAGAAAATGTATTTACTTGTTTCCTTCAAAATGTTGTTTCTCTGCACTTAAACTTTTATATTTTCTCTCCCTGGCTAGCTGTGTGTCAGATAGTATGCAGACGATAGATGCACTCCTAACATGCAAGATGAAAAGAAAAAGGGATGAGAATAGACCTGCTCTGACATCACATCAAGGTTTTCATTATTCAAACCAATATATGCAAATGTCTCCTATTAGGGAAATGGGTGTTGAATTTGAGGGTCTTTAGATAAGTTATTGATACAAAAGTTCCTGGACTGGCATGGACTGGCAATTTCCTCAAATGTTATCTTGCTGGAACCTGAAGTCCTGAAATTGTTTATATGTATTTTGCCTGCTAATTAAATTCTTAAAGAGTTTGGTAACACAGCAAAAGGAAATAGCTTTAATCTGGAATCCTTTCTGCTTAATTATTGTGTATAATTGATGCATATTGACTGATGAAGTTGCAAAAGTAAGCTATTAAATCCAAAGGATGGCTAGTCTTTTGGATCATATATCTGTAATATTTGGGGGGTGGGGAATCGATAAAGGTCTTCAATGATGGTTTATGATATTTTCTTATAAATACTTTATAATATTTATGAATATATATTCACATGATTGTTAGTTATCAAGAATGGAAACCCTGTTAAATAAGCAAGGAAAAGTAGTCTCCTTGGCATTAGGAATTTTTCTGGCTTCTGATATATGTACTCAGACTGCTGATAATATACATACACACACACACACACACACACACACACACATATATATATATATATATATATATATATATATATATTTACACACACATACATATATGTGTGTGAGTGTACACAGACCACCTATATATGTTTTGTAACTTTTCTCGTTGTTCATTCTCAATTATGGTGTAAGTTTGTGAGATTTCATATCTTAATTTTGAATTCGTTTTAAGATTACCACTATTCTATAAATTAAACAAAAAAGGTTTTTAATGACAATTCAAATTAAACCCTATAGTGTTGTTTTTCCATTTGGAGCAACTTTATTTTACCTGTTCTTTATGGCACAAACATTAATGCGTTGCAATCGCTATAAATTTGAATTACTTTATGAAATGTGAAATCTTGATGCAGAAGAAGGTTGTCATGATACAGACAGTCTAACATTTAAAGAGCTTACGAAAGACATACCTTTCCCTGTTACGTACTATACACTAACTGAGAAAGAGCTGGAAGAGAATGGATATTCTTTCAATCAACCAGGTGAATTTTACTCTGCTACCGATTATATATGTGAATCTTTATGAAGTTGTTCTTACTGGACAAGTTTTTTATCTGCCCGGTTGATTACAGGTTTTCTTTCTACTTTGCCTGCACCTCCAGGATCTTCTTTTTATGAGATGTTGGCACTTGATTGTGAGATGGTATGTTAATCAATACCAGTTTGGTTTAAAGCTAATGCTGTTTTTATCACCGAGAAATGAAGTTCTGGATGATGGTGATGATGATAAACTTGTCCAAACTTTTTGAATTCCTAGAACAAATTCATTTAACATGTGGTACTTGAACTGCCAGAATAGCTTAAAATTATACTGACAGTCGTTTTATTGGCATGCATGACCAAAAACTTCATTCTATATCGAGACAAATTAAACTAGTTATGTCCTTTTTTATTTATATCCTTGACATATGCAATTTTGATCAATCTATTTTTTACCATTTGCTTAGTGCATAACAAATGAAGGTTTTGAGCTGACAAGAATTACTCTAGTGGACATCAAAGGAAAGGTATTCGCTGATTTTTTTTTTTTTCCGAACTACTTGTTTGTTAAGCAAATGCATCTATTATCGATTTTAAGAGGAATGGTCATTATTTTTAAAATTTCATTAAATGTTCATCATTATTCTAATTTTCATATCTTGTGTTTGTTTCTGTAAGAATAACTGTTTCTGATATTATTCATAAAGGAGCAGCAATTGCCCTTAAATAGAATACAAAGACTTAATAACTGCAAATCCTAATTTATGATGGATATAATCTATCCTACAATTCAGGATCAATGATTCTGAGCAATAAATATAAAATATTATCAGTCTATTAATCCTCCTAATTATGGGATGTAATTAAATCTCCTAATTGTGTAATTAAAGCCGTACAAGGAAATATTAACTACAGCATAATTCATGAGTTTCTGACTGTTTCTATGTATCTATTTCCACTGAGATGTATACAAATTACCATCTCCTTCCCTTCCTGAAGCGTGTTGTTCTTGGAAGCAGTTATAAATCTCATTCTTGGGCGTAGTGACTGCCTCAAGACTGCTACAGTGGGATAGTACATGGCATGATGACCACTATTTTAAAGGACTACAAATACAATTAAACAATTTAACAGCACACATAAGTGCTCAAGTGGAAAAATTAGGTAAACAATATTATAATTAATATTCAAAACTCATAGGCTAGAGCTTAGTACGTAAGGGACATGAAAATCAAGGAACATGAGATCAACATAGACACCTCTTAAAAAACGTGGAGACGCATTATAACCTGTCTGAAAATAAAAATAATAAAACACGAGGCCCTGCCACTCCGAACTTGATATGGAAAGAAACAAAGATGCTATATAAAATTTAGAATTGGCCTGAAGTGATGCTTGAGTGAAGGTGCAGTGGCAGATATGGAGGTCTGCCATAGCCAAGTGTCTGGGTTGTATCACTCAAATACTAGCCAAGTGTGAAAGGTGTTATCCTAAATCAGATGTCAAACACGGGTGTACAAAAAAGATACCCCAAGAAAAATAGATTTGTTCTTGTGTTGTGAAAGAATAGCAGCTATAAAGTCTGGTTTTCCATGGTAGCAGCAATAAACTCCTTCAAAACAGTTTGACTGTAAATAAATAGCTTGACAAAGGTGCTCCCAGTGCTCCTCTACAGCAATGGCACTATAGTGTGCAGTACATCAATAGGAAGTGGTTTCCTTAGAATGCTTCATGACAAAACCCTTTATGTTATGTCGCTTGTAATTGCATTTTAACAACAATTCTGTGTTATTTTGGCCATTTTAGAAAAGAGCCTAGCTTTTTAATTGTTAATGAAGCTACCTATATATATATATATAAATATATATATATATATATATATATATATATATATATATATATATGTCTGTAAAAGACTAAATCCTATTGGTTAGAGATTCTGTTTTGCTTGTCTTTTATTCTGTTTCATTTACAATCTTTAAGAAATTGAAGTAACCAAGTTATATATTGAGACTCAGTCAGTTCTTTAAAATTCGGAACATTTAATTGCACAGTGATGGCTTAATTTCTAATATTTATCTTTTCAGGTTTTGATAGATAGATTGGTTAAACCCTCAAATGCTATCATTGACTACAACACAAGGTAGGGTTTTGTTTGAGTATCAGTCAATGTGCCTGAATAAGCTCAGTACTTAATATTGGAAATTAAAAATGCTATTGCTTAATAAATTCATGAGTTGATCTAATCAACACCCATATTATTTGAGTCCCTATTTTTCAATTTGAGGATATCTATACATATAATCTCAAATGATTTTTTTCATATTTTTTTAGAATTTGCTTGACCGTAGGAGAAAATATTAAACGAGGAGGATTTTTTTCCCTTCCATTCTATAAAATTGAACCAAACAGTAAAAGTTTATAAAAATCCCTCCCTCTTCCTTTCAGTTCCCTCCTATCGAAAATGGTGTTATTGCAAAGTTGGCTTGCGGGTTTGGTTTCCATTTTATATTTGATTGTCTTTTCTTTTATAAAAATGAATATAGATTAAATGGATGTTGTTAGCTACCCAAATGATCCTGGGAAAATACTGAGAGGAACGTATCAGGATGTTGTCAACTTCCTAGTGCTAGAAATCCTTGAATAGATTTAGAGTATTATATGTTGTTGTTTGGTCTTCGTGGAATACTCTTTGCAATTAAAATAAAGCTGTACAAAACCTGAAAATAAGTTTAAATCTAAAACAACAAAGTTGAAGCTTTTCTGTATGATCTATTTTTCTTCATTGGATTTGGAACAAAAGTGTCCGCATCAACTAAAAATTATGCTGTGCAGATTTAGTGGAATAACGCCTGAGATGTTAGATGGGGTGACAACAAGTCTGAGAGACATTCAGGTTCTATTACTTTAGTTGTCTTGGTTTTGGTCTTTTGTCTTATTTCAGCTAATAATAGGCTCAAACTTCTGGTGCTATGCTGAACCATTTAAGTTGAAACTATTTGTTTTGCTGATTGAATTTCATTTGCTTTGCATTTTCAGCAACTGTTCCTAAAGTTTGTTTACGAGGAGACTATCCTTGTTGGGCATTCTCTGGAAAATGATTTATTAGCATTGAAGATATCCCATGACTTGATCATAGACACGGCAGTGTTGTACAGACACCCCCGAGGAACATCTCATAAAAAAGCTCTACGGTTTCTTGCTAAGAAATTTCTTGCAAGGGAGATACAACAATCAGCGAATGGACATGACAGCATTGAAGATGCTAGAGCTACCCTGGAATTGGCACTATTGAAGATAAAAAATGGCAAGTAGTTCTTCTTCATGCATTATTGCTGCTGCTGCAATCTTTGTATTAGAAGTTTTGAATGCATTATAGTTTAAGTACATTTCCAGTTTCTGTATATAATCTGTAAAAGCGGATGATTTGCTTCACGTGTAGAGCTGTTACCCTTTTACGTGAGTGTGTAGGGTAGATGCAGCCACCATAGCAGCAAGGTAATAATATGTATAAAATATAGAATGTATATAATAATTTTGCAAGCACAATTGGGGAGGGGAAACAGAGAAGAATATACTTCAGTGTCAAATAAAGAAATTTTCTACCAACAAGCTTTTGGTTTGACATATACCTCTTGAAACAGGGCCTGACTTTGGTTCCCCTCCATCCTTTACAAGGAAAAAGTTCCTTTCTATTCTGAGTGAATCTGGCAAAACTTCGTCATTGATTGATGATATATCCATAGTAAAACGGTATGCCTCTGAGTCCTCTAATGCAATTCCAGTGATCTCTGATGATGAAGCACTTGCAAAGACCAAGAAGGAGGTACTCATGTCCTAAGCTGGTTATATTTCCTAGCTTTTTCCTTTCCGTTTAACATTTGTGACTACTTTATGGTCTTGTTTCATTCCTTGTGTTTTTTTTTTTTTTTTTGTTTTAGGTGAAGAATGACAAGGTACATTTTATCTGGACACAGTTTTCGGAGCTACACTCGTACCTGAAGAAGCAAGCTGAAGATTCTGATAGTTTGAATGAAAGACTTGCCGAGATGATGGCATTGCAAACGTGTCAGAACAATTCTGCTAAACAGAAAGGCTTCAAGTTGAAAGCACCTGCTGAACTGAAGGAAATTATGGCTCGCATGGATGCTAGAATTTATAATCTCTACTCGTCATTACCCACAAATGCTATGATGATAATTTTTACTGGTCACGGAGACACTGCTATTGTCCGCAGGTAGACATGCTTACCTTTTTCTATTCCAAGTATTCTATCTTTCTCTTTGTTTTAATTGCAATGCACTGGCCACTTAACAATAATGTTGGAATAAATTAAAATATGACCCTAGAATGATGCATTTTTTCGTACGAGTCCTCAATCCTCGTACACAATTTCCATAAAAGTTTCCAGTTGTCCAAATCTAGAAATTCCACCTACTCTAGTTAAATTTGAGAGCCAGATTCGCTCATATAACTTGTTCATTCCTCATGTGGTTAATGGACCTTGGATCACATTGAACTAACTGATTTGCATATGTGAATGCAATGGTGCTGTGTAGTTGTTGTGCCAACAAATTAAATGGCTGGAGTTCTATTTTATTACACGTTGATTGGAAAAGTATATGATAATTAGGCTAGAGATGAGCATGAACCAGCTCATCCCACCAATCTGGCCTGGTTCGAGGTTTGTTTTGACTGGTTTGAGTTTTGAAATTAGACATTTTAAGGATGAGTTGGGGTTATGTTTGGAGTCATTTTAACACAGTTTGTGTACTGTTCTCTTACAAAATATAAGTTTCTTGAACAATCGTGTAGTGTACAAATGACTCGGTGGAACTTTCGAGTCGGGTAGGGACACAGGTAAACTTGTCCCAACTTGCCCTTTTTCACCCTTGAATTAACCAAGAAAAAACTATTTTTTAGCATCTTTTTAGTGGAAACCCCTTAACTTTGGAACTATGATTTTCGAGCACATTTACTACTTTTGGTGAATTAACATTTTTTTTTTTGTTTATTCTGCATGTTATGTTTTTGTTTTTTATTATGTTTGACCCGCCACACCCCCTTTTGAAGGTTGAGGAGAATGCTTGCAGAGCAGAATGAAAGTAATTTATGTCGAGAAAAGATCGTGGAAATTTTGGCAGAATTTCAGGCCCACGCAGAAGTAGCATTGTGTTTTGTAGGCGTAAAGCATTGAGTATTGAGTATAATGAAAATGAACTTAAATTAATTTTTGATTGTGAACGTTGTAAATATAGTGGCAGAGGCCTTAGAGTAGTTATACGTGTATAATATTGAAATGCCCCAAATGTATTGAGTTAAATAGTTTTGCATCCGTTAAAATTACTTGGTCATTATTTATTCTTGTCCTCGTCTACATTCTTTCTTATATATAGTGTGTAACACCTCATTTAAATAATAATATAATTAAATAAAATCTTACACTGGATAATATAAAGAGTCAAGTTGCGGAGTATAAGTTGGATAACTAAGAGTCAAGTTGTGGAGTATAAATTGGATAACTTATATATCACTCCTTATATATCACTCCTTATATAGTTATATAGTTACCCAAGGTATTTAAAAGGGAATACTAAAGTTCATTACCATGCCTACAATAACTCAAAGGAGTAAGGGATAGCCAACATTCAAAAGAAAACCTTATGAACTTCGAATCAATACACTAATCTTGAGTTGCTCATCCTTGAGCTATGTATGTGTTAGAAGCATCCTGTTAGAGTTTATAGATGGGACACCACCATGGACATCCATTAACCCCATTTATCTAGAGAAGGAATTATGTACTGACCATAGACCAATCATAATCAAACAAGTAATGTATTCATCATGCATATATATCCCATGTCAACCTTTATAATCAACCTCTTTTATATTCCAGGTCAAACCTATACCAACTCCTCATACTCCATCCATGAATATAGAATTTTAGCTCATCTCATTACCATGCCACTTTCATAGCCAATCATCTCATGTTCATTATATGTCAAGAATTTATCCAGTTCCTTATTCATAACCCATACACCCTCCCATTCATGCATATTTATCCCTTTCATGACATTATTCAATAATCCAATCAATTTCATGCCAAAATCACATCAACACATCAATCCAATTTCATAACCACAGATTTCCATGCATTTTCCAAGCCTCATATTTTAAATCGCGTAGATCCATTAATCAAACAGTCCATAACTACCAAGCGAAGGAAAACAGCGTGACCTGCAGTGGGTCTCGCTCAAGCCAGACGTCCTCGCTTAGGCGAGAGGAGTACCCTCGCTCAAGCTGCAGACTCTCGCTTAGGCGAGACTACGACAGTGGCCTTGGGAGATTTTGCGGGCACTGGCTTAGGCAAGGCCATCTTGCCTGAACGAGATGGTTTTTCGCTCAAAAATCAGTTCACTCGCTTGAGCGAGTACTCACGCAATACTCCTGGGCGAGTTTCTGCAACTCTCGCCTGGGCGAGATGAGCTCGCCTGGGCGAGATGAGCTCGCTTGGGCAAGAACATCAGTTCGCCATCTCCTGTTTCACGTGACAGAGACATACACACATTCCCAACGATAACCAGTTCATTCTTATTTCAATACAAGCATTTTCCAGGCACAACAATCATAAAACAGAAGTGAAACAACCAACATACGACAAAAAGCAAAGATCCCTAGCATCCCTTACCTGGAATGAGCTAGTGCAAGGCCTCGACACCAACAATGGAGCACCACAACTCAAGGAACAAACTTAGAAGCTGGAAAATAGCGGAACAGTAAAGGAATGAGGTTACTGTGGAACCCTAACTGAAAGTACGAAAATATGACTTAGAGAGAATACGTAAAGAGCTTGAAAATCACTTACATGGAGTGGAAAATGAGATCGAGCTTGAGTAACCTTGACCAAGACTGGGGGTTAAACCCTAGCAGAGAGTTCGCATCTGCTTTAGGAGGGAATAAGGGGACTGTTTTTCTGAAAATGAGACGAATGAGTGGGTTAGAGCAGGTCTTGGGTCATTTAGCTCCCTATGCGCCAACCCTTAGGCCCATTAGACCTTGGGGCAACCCTTGAAGATTGAGGCTGAAATAAGAGGGCTTTACATTCTCCCAAACAACAAAATTTTCGTCCTCAAAAATTCATCGATGTGGTAGGAAGGAACTATGTTCTCCTTATATCTTCTAAGAACCACCACTCAAACACGACTGATATAACGACTCCAACACCCATAGTCACTAGAAACTTTGCCTTTGTGCTAAGCGATGTGTGTTCAACTGTGTAGATAAGTTTAGTCACTACTCACAAGCACTCCTAATCCTCCAGCTTTAAAATTGAAATGTTCCTCCATACCTGCCCCACTAACTTGTATCTGATATACTGATTCACTTACCATATGCTCTCCACTACCCCTCGTAGGTTTTTACCAAAACCTCAGATGCCTTCAAGTCTCAAACTAACGCATGTTAGTTATCACTCCACACCACCTTGTTCCCTCCTTGTAGCATCACTCCATTGACTTGATCGCCCTTGACTTATGGTCTATTGCCTCATATCAACACTCTTGGTCACCTTTATCCATGACGACTCATAACATCTTGCCTCCTTTACTAACTTAAACCAATGGTAACAAGGTCCTCAACCAAGTCATTCCATTTCCAAATCAAACTTTCATCTGTTTCAACCACCCAATTTATTTTAGTATCTTCCCTTCATTTCTGATCTACTAACTTGTAACCATCCTTCCACAAAAGCCTTAGAACCATGTCTTTCCTTGACTTGAAATTTTTAGTTTGATTTATACCTATCAACTCTAAGATACTTCTTAACTAAGATTTTTCTGAATTGCTTCTCCCTCAACCCTGTTGAGGGAATCACTAGTTCTAGTCGGATGACCCAACTAATGAAATCTCCTCACATATTCTCTTTCCAACCCAAACACTTATGTTTCTCAATCAACCCTTACTCTTAACTCGTCAAAACACGGATCTTGAATTCCATTCCCTGGCTATAACATATACTCTCACTTTCTCAATTTCAAGTTGGCACTCTAATTTGAAATCATAACTCAAACCATCTCCTACTACTCTTGCACAACTTTCTCCGAGTAACCCCAAAATTCCAACTCTAAATGATTCTCTGAACATCTTTAATTGATACTCATAAGAACGACACTTTTGCTATTCAACAAGAACTGGTTGTCGTAGTAATACTCTAGGTCATGAGTAAGATAGTTCTTTTCACACACCTCTTACCCTTCATAAGTATCACTTGTCGTCATCTCGTTGCACCACTCTGATCAACACACAAAGTCACTTATTTGTTTACTCAAAATGATGCTCCTTTCATGCCTGCCGTGATAAGGAATCAATCATCGCTGAGAAACCTTCCTCCAAAACTTCTATGGAACTTGCAAAACCCTTTTGACTCCCCTGTGTATAGCCTTAACATCCTATTTTCTCAACATCACATCCACCCTTTTTAAACCATATGTCTTACTAGTCACTCCGACCTTTGTCAATACTCCTCTTGAACATTCTAAGGACTCTCTTCACACTTGGAAAATTCGCCGCTAAACCTTGATGATATCGCTAACCTGTTTGAAATTTCTTACCTTCATCATGTTTCCACCCTTTAAACCATAGGCCAAGAAGTCTACCCCCCCTTATCCAACGTTTTCCTTTGAACAGTCTATCCTCCCATTACCTCTTCTTTAAGATTCACCAAGCTCACAATCATCCTTGTCGTTATATTTAGTATAAGCCACTACTCCTCCAACATCTCCCCCATTTCCGTATTTACTTCAAATTCTCAGTAGGAACCATTCAATTAGAAATTATTGGCACAAGTCCTCCTTCAGACACTAATGCAAAAGTGAACTCCACCACACCAAGGTTAAAATTCTAATACTTGCTTCAGAACACGTTTACAAACTCTTCTGCTATCGAGACCCTTTGTGTCTATTATTCACTTTCCTTTGTCAGATGACTCTGATTCATGTGACACTCTGCCCCCACTATTTAGTTTGATCCGTACTTCATACGCAATCACTAACTTATCCCTTTTTAATCAAAGAATCACCACCTTGTTAGTCGTCTCAGCTCATCGGAATGAGGTTGAGAAAATAACCAATTCACCCTCGAGACTATGTCCCAACTTTGCAAAGGAAACAATTCGAATTGGGTTTAAATTTAAACACTTTGATCACCACAAAGGCACCACACACCCGAGCAAATCTTCACTTGGCCGCTACTGTAGCAAAACCACAATATCAAACTCCACTCCTTCTTGCAGACAACCATGACTCCTTTACCATACTGGCGACATCAAAGAGTGCACGACCCTAAGCGAAGCCAAAACCCATAATCCAATCACCACCTCTGTAACATGTATCTTTTAAATTAGATCACCTGTGTTGACCACTTTAGTACCAATCATCGCAAACACTCTCATAGCTACTCAAAAATTTTGTTTTCCTTTCCTCTTTCCCTGTGTTGTGACATTACTAACTGTCCTTCCCTACAAGAACAAACTTAACTATGTGTTTCTCCTTCTGATACTTGAAATCGTCCATCTCCTATCTAATGTCAAACCTTCCTCTTTTGTGGGCCACTTTACTTAGAACATCCCTTCTACTCTTAACTTGGGTAACTACTATCGCTGAGAAGACTCAACTACTCCTTACTAAATTGATCTAGTATGTAATTCTAAATATACTTTCTTCTCCTATAACATCATCATACTTGGCTGATCTTCAAAGCTCTGCCTCCCATAAGCTCCCAACCACACATCTGCTTTCCTATAAACTTCATGGCCTCCACCCTTAACCTCAAACCTTCCACACTATTCCACTTCAAACCTCAAACATTGTCATGACGTAAAGCCAAGTTGATTCCTCAAACCTTGCTTCACGAGCACGCACCGATATCTTTTTATACTAATCTTTGAACTCAACTCTTCATTTAAAACTTATGGTATACGATCTTAGAACTCGATCTTGTAGCTCCTTCGGCCCAAAGCGTTGCTTCTTAACTTCCAACATCATTTCTCAGCCTTCTAAACCAAGACTCAACTTTCATCATCCATTGATATACAATCCTCTACATCTTCACATCTTTGGGACAAGAGATTTCCTCCTAGGCCCCACCAATCTTGGTAAGGGTGAGTAGGTCAAGTTTCCCTCATCACTACAGACACGAGACACAAAACACAGAGGCGTAATAGGACAAAATAGAACATACAAGACAACACTCCATCATCTACAGACATCCTTTGATCTAGTCATGAGTGTGCACCCCTATCACTTTATCACAACATTTTCTGTTCTTAAAACTTTTGGTTTCACTAACAACCTTGACTAGACTTGGCAACCTACGCCCACGAGGCATGACAAACCCACAACCTCAGGTCATCCTAATGACGAACTGCTTTGATACCATTAATGTAACACCCAATTTAAATAATAATATAATTAAATGAAATCTTACACCAGATAATATAAAGAGCCAAGTTGAGGAGTATAAGGTCACCCCTTACAGTTATCCAAGGTACTTAAAAGGGAATACTAAAGCTCACTACAATTCCTACAACCCAAAGGAGTAAGGGATAGTCAACATTCGAAAGAAAGCCTTAGGGGCAACACAATACACGGGCCTTAACCTAAAGAAAAGCCCGTGAAGTCCAGCCCAAGTAGACTATGCAACGGAATCATCTCTCCCCTATTGACTACGAGTACCACTCGCATCTGCTCCCATCAATAAATTGATGATCATCGCAAAGGTAGAAGAACAACATACAAGGCAATCAAACAAGAAAAGGGTAAGCTAGAGGCAAAAAGATTTTATCATGTAATCAGGTATATTTTCACAGTAAAATATACACACATCATCCAAGCATGTTATGACCTTCGAATCAATACACTAAGACTCGACTCGACTCATCCGGATACATATAACCTGGTCGGATTCAGCGGATGCTTGCACTTGTGGTGGATACCTCTGCTCACCCCCGAGCTATGTGTTACAAGTGTTACAATGAATCAATTCCCTCACACACAAGGTTAGCCCTTAATGAGTTTTAGGCCTCCTGCTACTCTCACCACAAGAGTTAGTCCGCTCTAAGTGAGACTAACTGACTCCTTAGAGTGTTAGGATGCAATCCTTACCTTGAATCCTTACCAAGTTATATAGATGGGGCACCACCATGGACACCCACTAACGGGGGCCATGGAATTACGTCCCGACCACTGAAGCACGACCCTGAAACCCCACCTAGAGATTTCAAGGAATTACGCACTGACCATGGACCAATCATAATCAAACAAGTAAGTAATGTATTCATCACGCATATATATATCCCATGTCAACCTTTATAATCAACCTCTTTTATATTCCAGGTCAAACGCATATCAACTCCTCAAACTCCATCCATGAATATAGAATTTTAGCTCATCTCATTACCATGCCACTTTCATAGCCAATCATCTCATGTTCATTATATGCCAAGAATTTATCCAGTTCCTCATTCATAACCCATACACCCTCTCACTCATGCATATTTATGCCTTTCATGACATTATTCAATAATCCAATCAATTTCATGCCAAAATCACATCAACACATCAATCCAATTTCATAACCACATATTTACATGCATTTTCCAAGCCTCATATTTTAAATCGGGTAGATCCACTAATCAAACAGTCCATAACTACCAAGCGAAGGAAAACAGCGTGACCTGCAGCGGGTCTCGCTCAAGCCAGACGTCCTCGCTTAGGCGAGAGGAGTACCCTCGCTCAAGCTGCAGACTCTTGCTTAGGCGAGACTGCGACAGTGGCCCTAGGAGATTTCGCGGGCACTTGCTTAGGCAAGGCCAACTCGCCTGAGCGAGATGGTTTTTCGCTCAAAAATCAGTTCACTCGCCTGAGCGAGTACTCGCGTAATACTCCTCGGCGAGTTTTTGCAACTCTCGCCTGGGCGAGAACATCAGTTCGCCTTCTCCTATTTCACGTGACAATGACATACACACATTCCCAACGATAACCAGTTCATTCTTATTTCAAGACAAGCATTTTCCAGGCACAACAATCATAAAACAGAAGTGAAACAACCAACATACGACAAAAAGCGAAGAACCCTAGCATCCCTTACCTGGAATGAGCTAGTGCAAGGCCTCGACACCAACAATGGAGCACCACAACTCAAGGAACAAACTTAGAAGCTGGAAAATAGCGGAACAGTAAAGGAATGGGGTTACTATGGAACCCTAACTGGAAGTACGAAAATATGACTTGGAGAGGATACGTAAAGAGCTTGAAAATCACTTACATGGAGCGGAAAATGAGATCGAGCTTGAGTAACCTTGACCAAGACTAGGGGTCAAACCCTAGTAGAGAGTTCGCAGCTACTCTATGAGGGAATAAGGGAACTGTTTTTCTGAAAATGAGATGAATGAGTGGGTTAGAGCAGGTCTTGGGTCATTTAGTTCCCTATGGGCCAACCCTTAGGCCCATTAGACCTTGCGATAGCCCTTAAAGATTAGGGCTGAAATAAGAGGGCTTTACATAGTATTTCTTAGTTAGTTTTGATGTTCAGGACTCGTTTTGAAGTTCAGAACTCATTTGAATAAACAGTTAGTTTCTTAAAGAATGTTATAGAATTGAACTTTTAAATTGTTAAGAGTGTTCACATTTCGGTATTTTATTAAATAAGTTATACTTTAATAATTATTTGTTGGAAATGTTTCGTTTTTTTTTCTCCACATACATGGAAGGTTGGAATGGTACTGAATATTTTTTTTTGGTTAAATATGCTTTTAGTCCCTTAACTTTCATTGAATTTTGGAATTAGTCCATTTTGAAACT
Organism: Vigna unguiculata; assembly: GCF_037176805.1. Lineage (NCBI taxonomy): Eukaryota > Viridiplantae > Streptophyta > Magnoliopsida > Fabales > Fabaceae > Vigna > Vigna unguiculata. The sequence continues at coordinate 10,553,572 of NC_140799.1, forward strand.
TTGGACCAATTTAGTCCTTCATCTTTTGAAATACGTGGATTTAGTCCTTTTAATCAAATTTTGTTAAGTTTATATGATATTTCGTACGCATTTCAAAATTGTACTTGAATTGTTTATACTATTTGACATATTTTTGCTTTAATATTAAGTCAAATACTATTATGAAACGCGTTTAAAATGTCAAATAAACTTAACAAAATTTGATTAAAAGAACTAAATTTACGTATTTTGAAACATGAAGGACTAAATTGGTCCAAAATTTTGAAATGGACTAATTCCAAAATTCACTGAAAATTAAAAGGACAAAAATATAGTTAACCTTTTTTTCATTCGGTGGTTGAAAAAGTAAACAACAATTTGTTTAAATAAAAGTTGAAAAATAATAATTAGAAATTGTATGCAATTGTTATCCAAATAGAAAAAGTAAAAGTAGTACTTATTTGTTCCTGTATGTTGTTTTTTAAACAATATTTATATCACAGCATGTCATTATGTTTTAATTGATTTATAAAATTGTACATTAAAATATATAATAAAAAAATAATTTCTTACCGTATGTTAAAATTAATGATGAAATAGTACCTTTACTAAATTTAAATTATACCGACATTTAAAATTGCATTAAGTTTTTTTTCTAAAGTTTAAAAGTTTTACCTTATATGTTTTAATTGATTTATAAAATTCTACATTAAAATATACTATAAAAATAATAATTTGTTAATGTAAGTTGAAATTAATTATAAAATATACTTTTTATACATATAAATTATACCAATATTTAAAGCAGCAGCATATAAACTTAACTTTATCATAGTTGAAAGTTTTGCGTACAAGAATATGTGCTATGTAAAAAAGGATTTTTTGATTTGAATATTATTGTTTTCTTTTTTAAAGTTTAAAAAGTTATGCCTTATAACCTATACGTTTTAATTGATTTATAAAATTGTATAAAAATAACATATAGAGTTAAAAATATTTTTAATCTTTAAATTTATATGCAAAGTTGAAATTTGTATCTCAAAAGGTGTCTCAAACGTTAATATATTTTGGTATCTAAATTTTAAAAATGAATTGATATAGTTTTCTAAAAACTTTAATTTTTTTACATGTTAAACGTTTTTCATATTAACATTTAAGCTTGAAAATGATAAATTTGGTAAACAATTCAAATGTCAGGTTAGAATACCATTTAACATATAATAAAGGTTAACATAATTGAATTAAAATGATTATATTTATTCATTTTTAAATTTTGGAGATCAAAGTGTATCAAAATTTAGGATAAAGACGAATTTTATGTCTAAATATGGGAAGACCGAATCAAATATACGTTCAAGATATACAAAATAAAGTTCCAAACAAAAAGATAAACCACTCTAATGTAGGAGTATGTACATATTATGAAAAATAAAAATCTAAATTAATAACATAAGGCCCAATAAAATATCATTTAAAGTCCTCTCTATTCTTGATAATTAAATAAGTTAACTTATTCGCACAATAATTATTTACTCGAAAAATATAAGAAACCTTAAACTCCATTTCTTGAAAAACTTTTAAACACTTTCTCCACCTTCTTCTAAGAATCCAAGGAACCACCGAAAGTGAGGAAAAAACTTGGCATACCAAGAACGAGTAACAATCAATTCAAATCCTTCTAAATCTAGCAGTTCAAGAATATTCAATAGCATGTACAACTCTCATAACCTCAACATAGATAGAAGTTTAAACCCCAAAAGAGAAGAAAATCTACCAATATACTATCTTTAGCTACCTCTAAAAATACTTTGTCTGAATTTTCTATTAATATTTCAAGCTTATGTAACAATTATACTAAGAAAACCTCAATTTGGACTTAATGATTTTTATTGTTTAGTAATTTTCTCTTGGTAAGAATGGGCATGACAACATTGAAGATGCTAAAACTACCTTACAATTAGAATTATTGATGTTGCAATCTTTACTTGATGTTGTAGTCTTTAGTTCAAAAGTTTTACATGCATTGTAGTTTAAGTACATATTCAAATTTTTTACATAACCTCTTAAAGTAAATGATTCGCTTTGTCACATGTGGACAGGTTTGCTATCATAGCAATAAGGTAATAAAATATATAAAATATAGGATGCACATAGGAATTTAGTAGCATAAAATGCGGAGGGAGTAGAAGCATTAAAGACTATGTAAATATGAAGAAAATTTTTATCAACAAGTTTTCATCTTATGTTTTACTCATTTATATTTGCTTGGTTTGACATGTTGTTAATACAACTCTTGTGACCTTGACCTTTTTGAAATAGGCCTCGACTTGTAACATAAGTTTTGACCATTTTCATTTAAACTCGCGCCTACATAAGTCTGCATTGGAAAAAGCTTGTTTATGTAGCCCACATCGTAAATTGGCTTCAAGTTTTATAGATCACACCTACTCTCAAAAACCCACAAGTTATACAAACTTATCTACACCTACGAAAATATAACTAAAAATAATTTTAACAAATTATGCAAACAACACTATTAGAAGTGTTAATTGGGTTGAATTACCTAAATAACCCAATCCAACTCAATTACATTTGGTTAGATTTCATTTATAATTATGTAAAACTTGACCTAACCTAAACTAACATACGTTTATATGGGTTAAGTGATGGGTTTAGTATGGGTGACTTGAGACCTACTTTTATACTTGTCTCACACTCATTCATAGCTAGCTTAACCCTAAGCAAACCTAAAAATTTCATGATGATCTTGTGTCTTCCTTTGTTTTGTCTTCATCATTGACCTTTGTTACATTTTCATTATATATAAAAAAATCTAAACACTCTCTTGCTTCTTCTTCTTATCAATCCTGACATTTCACCTTTATCATTTCTCTCTACCATTTATCTACATCATTACACCTTAACCTTAACATTAAATAACTAAACCTGAACATTGTTGTATTGTGTTTTCTTTTATGCATAAACCTTGACATTCTTTCCTTTATTGTTCCCCTCCACCACTTTCCCCAGTTATTTGCCTACACCTTTCACCTCCACTTTTTGTCTCTATCTTTTACCTTTAGTGTTCAACTCACAAAATCTTGTCTTTGACTTGCATTCTTAGTGAAATATTTTGTACTTCAATTCTTCATTCTTTTAAATGAAAACATTGTCTTCCTTCTTCGTCACCCTTTATCTCCTTGACATTGCCCAATCTCTTCCTTGTAGATATAAAGCACATCAAACAATATGTGTTGCGTGATTCTTCTATGTTGTAAGCACTTGATTGGGTGGACGTAGTGGATTGGTGGTAATAATGTTAACATATAATTGTCTTTTGTTCATTATTATTGATAATTCGTATATGAAAAAAAAGTGTTGATTATTACTTAAATGTTTTGATAATTTGCAATTATTCCAATGTCCATGCAAATGGAAAATATTAGTTGCATTGGATCTACCACTAATATGGGAAGTATGAATGTCACAAGTCCTATGTCACTAGTGACACCTCTAACGATTCTACTCAATTTGCATAATTTGAAGTTCAATCACCATTAATGCCAAAAGTTCTCACACAATCAAAGTCATCTCAACCATGTTAAGAAATAAAAAGGAAACCTACAAAAGTTCCTTGAAGGTTGTGGTTCATTGCAATAGGGTAGACGATAATGTAGGTTCATTAGAGAAACATAAGACAATGCACTTCTTCTACAACTTTGTGCCATCCCCAAGCATGAAATTTTATTTATTATAATACATCATCCTCACTAGTAAGTTATATAATTAGGAATTAGGAATTTCAAAATGAAGCTCCCCTTCTTGGATCATAGGAGCAAGGGTTTACAGATTGAGGCATTATTAGAACTAGTATAGAAAAAGAATTGAATCGAAAATTTTTGAGTTTAAACAGAAACAAGTGGAACTAAATTCGACTAACAATATTGGCAAATAAAAAAAGGAGAGTGGGAGAAATGGATTGTGTGTGGTTCAAATTGTTGTGGCAAGAAAAACAGTCTTCGATATCAAAATTGAAGTCATATAACACATGTTGGAGAGTGAGTTAATTCTTTAAATTGGACGTAAACTTGAAAAAATCTCTTTTAAGATATGGAGGTGACAACAAAAAATAAACATGAAATTTGGATGTGAATCAAAGTGAAATAAGGAGGAGTATCAACTTCATTGTTAAACTTTTGATTGGTTATTTTAGTAACTCACAAAATTTTTTCCAAATACCTAACTTTATAGTTGGATGGGTGCTTGAATTCATAATTTGTATGTATCATTAATGTTATGATGATAGTTCTCAATGGTCATGGAGACACTAGTTTTGTCCACACAAAAATATGATACATTTTCTTAAAACAAGTATTCCATCTTTAGTTTTCCTTATTGTTTTACATTTTTCACCTTACGATAATGTAAGAAAAAAAATGATCTAGAGTGGTATATTTTTTCACACTGGTTGTAAGACCATGATACATTATAAATATTTTAGGTAAAGTAGAATGGCTAAGATAGACCAAATATTAAAACACAAGTCCGTCAGAGAATGGAATAAAAGCATCTATCTGAGTAAATTGTGATAGAAGCACACTTTTATTCAAGCAGCATTAGCCCTTATATAGGTGAGCCAATGTAACAGTACACATGGTTACAAACAAAAGACAGTTTTTAATAGAACAATTAACTAATTCTGACTTAATTTCCTACTTCCCTCCTTAAATTAGAAACAGACTTCACATTAACCACGCCAATAAGCTCTCTCAACAGCTTAAACCTGACATATTTCAGAACTTTTGTAAACAAGTCTACAAGTTGAATTTCAGACCTACAGTATTCCAATTTCAACTTTTCCAAATTCACTTGTTCACGCAGGAAATGAAACCTTGTTTTTATGTGCTTACTCTTCCCATGACACGTTGGATGCCTAGCCAAATCAATGGTTGTTTTTGTTATCAACCATTACCTTTGTTGTTCTATTATCTCCAATTTGAAATTCACTAATTAGACTCCTCAACCAGACTACTTGACATGTGGCATCTGATGCATCAATGTATTCTGCTTTGCAAGTGGAGAGAGCCACCATAGATTCCTTCTTTGAACTCTAGCTAATAACTGCTTCCCCAAAGAAAAACAAGTAGCCAACAGTGCTTTTTCTGTCATCCTTGACATCGCACCATTTGAATAAGAGTATCCTATAAGCTCTAACTCATGTTCTGCATCCTCTCTTGGAAATAGAATTCTGAAACTCACTGTCCCTTGCACATAACGCAAAATTCTCTATGCAGCTACCAAGTGTGATTGTTTAGGTTCCTACATAAACCTACTTATGACTCTAACACTATAATTAAGGTCTGGTCTTGTGTGACACAATTACCTTAAACTTCCCACAATCTTCTTGTATGCAGTAGGCAGGGGCGGCTCGACGGTTTGAGAGGCCTAAAGCAAACTTAAAAAATGAGGCCTTTTATGTAAAATTTATTTTTTGAGCTTTTTTTATGTAAAATTATTTATTAAATTATCATAATTAGTTTCATTTAACATTTCTTTCTCAATAAATAATTGGACTAATGCATTTAACCTTTCTTAAGAGACATTGTTGATCTTAAATAAATTTTTATTATCTTTAACTTTGAGAAACTCATTTTGACTCAAACAACTAACACTTGAAATGTTAACATTATTCTATAAGTTATAAATGCATTTGGAAAAGAATTTATTCTATTTATATAATTAATAATGTCAAATTTGTTTATCATTTTCCAAACCTATAATTTCCCTTAAGATATTTAAGTATGAAATTAAATCCAATCCGTCAATATTCAACAAATTATCATGTTTTAAATATTTTTCAAGGTTTAAGCATTTATCTTTCAAAAAGGAAATATCTACACACAGTAATACACAAGATATTTGCTCTTTTTTGTTCATAGCTTCTTTTTGTTATGCAATTAAAGTCTCAATTCTTATTTTCTTTTACATTTTTGAATAGCCTGATTCAAATTTTCTAGTTGACATATCTATATATTTTTATATGAAATAAAAAATGATAATATATAAAATACTACTAAAGATAAATATATAAAATGAATGAATTAAAACAATAAAATACGATTGTTGTTGTCAAGAAAATCAACTAAACACTAGACTTGCAGTATCTTGAAGTCTCAAGTCTCTTTTGCATTCTTAAGTTTCAACTTTTTCACAAACTTGCAAAGTTTTTTATTTTAAGATTAATCATTAATAGAAATAATTAAAAAAAAAATATTGCTCTTCTAAACTCAATAGTAAGTCTTTTTTTTTCGAAACTTGAATTATCTTTCTACAGAAAATTTAACTTTGAATTATACTCCAATTAATCTATTATCCACCAAAAGGCTAAATCATAATCTAATTAATAGTTTTGTAAAAAAATTCAGTTACTCCTCAAGATATATGCAAAAGAAAAAAATTCTCAAAATCTGTAAATCTAAAAGGACAAAAAAACAAAAACTAGGCAAAGAAACACATTTCTAATTAATTTAATAGAGAAATATTTCTAGTAAAAAAATTGTTTTTGGAGGCCTTCGTATCTTTGAGGCCTAAAGCAAGTATTTTACTCGTTTTACCTTTAAGTCAACCCTGGCAGTAAGATCAATACACTTATTTGTAGAATTTTTCTCAAGTTTCAAACCAACTTCCCAAGGGGTCCTTGCTGAATTGCTTTGACTCATCTTAAATTTCTCAAGCAAGCCAGGTGCATATCTGGTTTGATGCATAAGGATACCTTCACGAGTCTTCTCAAACTCAATGCCAAGAAAATAGCTTAGCTGCCCGAGATCACTCATCTCAAATTGTGTTTTAAACTCATCAATTATCTTTTCACTACTCCTTATGATGAGCATGTCATCTATATATAAGCAGATAATGAGTTTTCCTTCACCACTCAGATTCTTGACATAAACCCCCAATTCATACGTGCATTTCAGGAACCCCATCTACCACAAAAATTCATCAATTGTCCTATTTCAAGCTCTTGGAGCTTGTTTTAGGCCATACAAAGCTTTATTGAGTTTGTAGACCTTGTGTACTTGCTCTTTAACTTTGAAACCAGGAGGTTGTAAGACATATACTTCTTCCTCAAGAAAGTCATTTAGGAATGCGAATTTAACAACTAACTGATGCATGCTCCAACCTTCTCGGTTTGCTATTGACACCACTAATCGAATTGTTTCTATGCATGCCACAGGACCATAGACTTCTCCATAATCCACTCCTTCCCTTTGCATACACCCTTTTGCAACCAAGTGAGCCTTTGGTCTCACTATTTCACCTTTCAGGTTCACCTTTGTCTTAAAATCCCATTTTAGCTCAATTGTCTTCTTATCAGCTGGTAAATCAGCTAACTTCCAAGTGTCATTCTTCTAAATCAATCTAATTTCTCCTGCATACCTTTCCACCATTTTGCATTTGTCTTTGCATCTTCAAAACTGAGTGGTTCTACTTCAGCAATAAAAGCAAAATGAATCAGATTACCCTCAGAGGAAACCACATAATCATGAAGGAGATCATAATCTTGCAGATGTGTTGATGGTTGCTTAACCTGAGATGAACGTCTTATTGCTTCCTAATCATTGTTGTCAGCCACATTTGACCCAGAATTATCTGCAAAGATCACCTTATATTGTACTTCACTAGTTGCAGACTATTGCATATTCCATTCTGCTGATTTGTCAATAACCACATCTCTGCTAATACTCACTTGATTCGTCTCTAAATCAAATAGCCTATAACCTCCCGTTAAATGATAACCAACTAGTACTTGTGGTACCCCTTTATCATCCAATTTCTGCCTCAGTTGATCAGGAATCCACTTCCAACACAGGGAGCCAAAAGCTATGAAGCTCCGACACGGTGTTGGAGCTGCGCTTCCCCGAGTCGGAAGCGCACCGGACACGGACACTCGTCGGAAGTGCGTACGACGCGGTGTCGAACACTGATATTTGGGTCGGACACGGTCTTCTTTCTGGGTGTTGATCTTACCGTTGTACTTGCCGTTGCAGAAAATAGGGTTATCAAAGAAAGAAAACATAATATAAATTTAATAATAGTTATTTTATTTAATCAATTTATTTTGATTTCACGGATTCTAAAGAATTCTCTTTCGTCACATCATCATCATTTAACATCTTTCTCAATATAATTATTTTATTTAAGGAAATTTTCATATGTTTAATTAGTATATAATATATTATATTATAATTAATTTTAATTTACGATATCTTTTATTTTTTATATTTAAATAATTTAATTTCTATTACATTAATTTATATATAATTATATAATTAATATATTTTATAATATATATGTGTCTCGTATTTTAAAGAGGATAATGTTGATAATGTACGAACAGTCAAAGAAACTTTATTGAATGATAATTGGTGGATGAAGGTTGACTATATACTTGCTTTTACTGTCCCTATTTATGATGTTCTTAAAAAACAGATACGGATATGACTACTCTTCATTTAGTGTATGAGATGTGGGATTCAATGATTGAAGATGTGAGGAAGATTATATACCAACATGAAGGAAAGGAAAGGCACAAGTTGAACATTCATCTATTTTTGAGGCAGTAAACTCAGTATTAATTGATCGTTGGACTAAAAGTATATATATATATATATATCGTCGTATCCGTGTCCTACACTTTTTCAATTAGACGTTTCCTCGTGTCCGTGTCGTGTCCATATCCGTGTCCGTGTCTGAGCTTCATAGGCCAAAAGTCCTAAGGTGTGACACGCTCGGTTTCACACCTTTCCAAGCCTTCTCAGGTGTCAATTCCTGCAAACGCTTAGTGGGACACTTGTTCAACACATATGAAGTAGTGCTTACTACTTCTCCCCAAAGGAATTGAGGTAACTTCTTCCCATGTAACATGCACCTTACCATGTTCATCAAGCTCCTATTCTTCCTTTCGGCACAACCATTATGTTTTGGCGTATAAGGGGGATTGACTTCGTGCACCAAATCTTCTTCTTCACAGAAATCCATGAATTCATTGGAGGTATATTCTCCACCTCCATTCGTTTGTAACACCTTCACAGTCATCCCACTTTGCTTCTCTTCCATTTTCTTGAATCTTCTTAATGCATCAAACACTTTACTCTTCTATTTAACAAGATACACCCATGTCTTTCTTGTAGCATCATCAATAAAAGTACAAAAGTACTTGTTACCTCCAGGTGTTTCGACTTGTATGGGACCACAAACGTTAGAATAAACCAGCCCCAATTTCTTGGTGGTCTTCATGGGTAACCCTTTGTTGAAACTTCTACGAGTTTGTTTGCACTGCACACAATCTCTACACACCTCTTCTGGAACACTGATCTTGGGTAGACCATAAACAATTTGTTTGCTTTCTAACTGATGCAAATATCTAAAATTAAGATGGCAAAATCTTTGATGCCACAACCATTTCGCCTTAGCTTCTGTGGTAGAGAAACACTAATGTAAGTCTTCATCCCAATCTGAAAAGTCTGATTCTAGGACAGCTTGGCTTGAATTACTGTTCTTTTGTACTGATCGAACACATTCAAGCAATTGTCCTCCATCTTCATTGACAACCCTTTTTCAAGAAGTTGCCCAAGACTCATCAAATTTGTCTTCAAGCTTGGCACATATAACACATTTTCTACTATAATCTCCCTTCCATCAAGATCCCTCAAAACAACCTTTCCCACTCCTTCTGCTGTTAGGCTGCTATTATCAACAAACCTGATCCTCCCAGGTGAGGGTGGTTCTTGAATCTTCACAAACCAGTCCTTCCTCCCGGTCATATGAGTTTAGCAACCCGAATCCATATACCATAAAGACTCATTGTTACTCACTATCTCTGTTTGTGCCATCAGTGTCACTACTTCAGACGAACAACTCTTCTTCTTTAGCAAGATGCACCTGACTCTTATTGCCTTTCACTCCATCATCGTTGCGACATTCACGGGCAAAGTGTCCCATCTATTGAAACTTATAACACCGCACATTCTTCTTGTCAAACTTCCATTCCTTCTCATCATCGCTAGAGGATTTTTCCTTCTGATTGCCCTCTCTTGAATCAACTACTGACTTCCATTTCATCTTATTAGCCTCCATCTTTCTGCCAGTCTTCTGACCATCCTTTTTTACTCCTTTCTTTATAGCTAGTTCTTGCTTGAAGAGCTAGTTCTTGAATCTTTTTTCGCTCATTGATTCTACACTCGTGAGCTTCCAATAAATGCTACAAATCTTCTAAGTCCATTGAGTCAAGATCACGCGTTTCTTCAATGGTCACCACCAGATGATCAAATCGTTGAGGAAGCGTCCTCAAGATCTTGTCGACCACAGATTGATCTGTGATGCTCTCTTTACATGCCCTCATGGCATTAACCAACTCCTGAATCTTGTCAAAATATTCTACAATGGTCTCATTCTCTTCCATCGGAAGAAGCTCAAACTTTCTTCTTATCGTGTGTAGTTTCGCCTTTTTGTTCTTGTCATAATCTCCATACATTTGGACAAGAATCTCCCATGCCTCTTTAGCAGTCTTTGCCTTCGAGATCTTGTTAAAGATTCTAGAACTTACACACTTATACAACAAAAACTTGGCCTTATCATCAAGTTTCTGGCAATTCTTGAAAGCCTTCTTCTCCTCATCACTAGCCTTTCGCCCTGGATCTTCAATACCAACCAGAATCCCCTCTGACACATCCTGATACCCAAAGATTGGCCTTATCTTGATTCTCCAATCATCAAACAGTGTCTCGTCAAACACAGGTAGTGCCCCTTGGATGATGCTTCCATTACCAGCCATCTTTCTTTGTTTGCTGAATGAATCTTGCAGATCACACACTGTTCTTGATTCCAATAAACTCGATCTTGGACTATCAAGATAGCTCCCATTCACTACACAGGCCACTCATTCAAACCTTACTCTCAATACCATATTAAAACACAAGTCAGAGAATGGAACAAAAGCATATATCTGAGTAAACTATGATAAAAGCACACTTTTATTCAAGCAACATTATCCCTTATATAGGTAAGCCAATGTAACAGTACACACGGTTACAAATAGAAAATAGTTTTTAACAAAACAATTAACTAATTCTGACTTAATTTCCTACACCAAATAGATCACATGGAAGTCAATAAACAGATTTTGAACTACGTAGTGTCATTGGGCACAACCACCTTGGTGTTGAACGCTAGATGATATAAAATTTGGTGAGCATTACAATCTTGAACATTTGGTGCGGCTCACGTACAAATGGGAGCCAACAAAATTAAAATCTATAGAGCTTATGTATTGAGTTTTTGTTGGGCAAGTAGAGTTGTAGTGAATGGACATTGCGTGAGTTGGAAGTCTCATTGGGCACAAACAAGGGATTTTAAAAATGAAAATGCATTTTTTTTTCAGGGAATATGATAAGAGACATGAAATTTAGTAAAGAATTATCTAATTAAGAATATTATAAACATATTCCATAAAATGTATTCATTAAAAAAAGAGTATATTATTCAAATTTGGCCTAAGAATATAGGGCTCTAAACGATTTTCTTTGATTTGTTTTTCCCTTGAATCTTGGACAAGATAAACCAAACTTTGGGTTGAGGTTTCCCCTATAAATAGGCGAGTTGAAGGTACTGATGGGACATTCAAATCAAGCAATGCAATGGTCTAGTAGAAGCATGAGTAATTTTGAAGGAAAACAAAGGAGGAATGTGAGAGTGAAGTTTGAAGAGTTTAATTGAAACATTGGGTGTCCAAGTAAAGGTAAAAAATTAGTCTTTCTTTCATTTGTTGATAGGTAATTTGTGTTCATGTACTGTGATGTGGCAACACGCATGCTATATAACAGGTTTTATCCATGGTTTATGTGTTGAACTGCATTCATGATATTGCTATATGTTATTTAATGTCTTAACTGTGTGGTTTTAGTTCTGATAAGTTAAATTTTTACTGTGAAAGGTACTTCAGAGTTGGATTGTTGGTGGGATAATGGCATGATAGAGTATGGCACGTTAAGAAGGGGAGTTTTTGTGATTGATAAATGTGTTTATATGCACTGAGTGTGTAAGTTTGTGCTAAACCTAATTTAAATGAATTGTATTCTTATTTATGTTCACTAGTGTTTATGTGTTATAAATCGTTGTTGTTAAATATGGTTTTATGTGTATGTGAGGTAAGGTTATATGAATGACATGTTATGTGTCTCAACAAAAGGAGGGCTTTGTGTAAGCAACCTTGTGTGGGCAGTGATACCTTGTGGACTCTGTAAGTTTCCGTATGAGCAAGGGTGGAGTTTGTAAGTTTTTGTGTGAACATGAATTTTAGCTTTATTTGAGTGAATGGTTGGTAAGCTCTGCGTGAGTGCCATAGTTGGTAATCTTGTGTGGGTTGAGATATCTTTTAAGGTTTATGAAAAAACATGTTTGAAAGCCCTGTGTGAGTGAAGCACTGGATAACTCTGAGTGGATGAAAGGCTGAAAACTCTGAGTGTAACAATTGGCAGTTTCATATGAGCAAGATATTTGGTAGCTCTATATGAGCTCATAGTGGTTCTGTGTGAACCTATGACTCTATGCAAGTCTTTGTGTGAACATGAATTTTAGCTTTGTGTGAGTGAGTGGTTGGTAAGCTCTGTGTGAGTGTCATAGTCGGTAACCTTGTGTAGGTTGAGATATCTTTTAAGCTTTGTGAAAAAACATGTTTGGAAGCTTTATGTGAACGAAATAGTGGATAACTCCGAGTAGACGAAAGGCTGAAAACTATATGAGTGTAACAATTGACAATTTCATATGAGCAATTGATAGGTCTATGTGAGCTCATAGTGGTTCTATGTAAACCTATGATTCTATGTAGTATGAGACCTTAGGTTGAGACAATGTTCGCTAATGTATACGTATTACTGTGTGTATTGGAAACTTAGTAAATTATGTGGATAAATTGTGATAATAAAGTACTTGTAGTTTCAAATTGTACTTTATATATTTTTATATTAGCTTACTCTTTTGTTTGTTGTATTTGTGTTTGACTGTGATGGTTGTGATTTTTCACAAGAGCATATGATAGTATAGGTCGAGAAGACGCACAATATTGAGGATTGTTATGTGAGCAGTTCTTAGGAGAGAAGTTTTCCTTAGTTGTTTTAAGTATTTTTCAGAAAAAAAAAAAGTTTTTCTCATCCGTAAACATTTCTTTAAAATATTAGTTTTATATTTTTGAACAATGTATTTCTCATATTTCTTGGTGAATGAATTCATTGTTTTTATGTTTAAAGTATTTAACAATATGAATTTTAGTATCATCCTAGAAGTGTTACACCGATCTTTAATCATGAATCAAGTATCTCTTTCTTTATATCTATAAGTTCCTCCCACATTAGTTAAATTTGAGAACTAAATTTTGGTTGTTAACATAATGATAATGTTGACGAGATACTAAAAATTTAAGGTGAATTCAAAGTTTTATATTAAATAAAAATTAGTAAGAAGAACAAATTATAGATAAAAAGTTACACAAATATATTATCTTGAAATTTTAGATTAAATATAATATATTGATTTCTTATGAGTTTATTCCTAGCTCATTAATACTAAAATATATGGACTTTGGATCACATCAAATTGTTATATTTGAAATTATTCTAACCAAGTTTGATTTACTGTTTTCTCTTAAAAAGTATAACAGTTATTTGAACAATTGTGAAATAAAAATGATTTCGATAGCCACTTGATGATGTGAGAACAATCACACCATTTACTAGGGCTCAACATATGCTATCCTCAAGGGCAATGCTTCTTGCACCTCCATGATTTCAATTTGCACCTCCAAATGGATGATGAAATGTCCACTTTATTCTTAATGAAAAAAATAATATAGCCAAATTCTTTCATCTCCCCTAACTTCATCTTCTTCTTTCCCAGCTGTTGCGCAAACAAAAATCGTGACGAACTAAGAGTAACTTTAACAGGGTATCTAAAGTTGTAGACATCCTTAAAAAATAGTTCAGATTCTCTTGTTTCATTTGTATGCTGTAATCTTGTTAAATTACAAAAATTTTGCCAACAAGAAATCATGTGAATTCAAGCCTGAGCATTATGTGTGATATTACCCCCATTTACCTTCATCCATACATGCAGTATGACACATGAAAGTTTGTATCAGCATAAGTTGCAAGTTAGTAGTATACATGAGTTTGAACCAAACATAAACATATAGATACAGACTAAACAAACAAACAAATACTACATCAACACTACAATGAGTCTCAAGCAACAAAGAATTTATGTGGGTCACTTCCATGCTGAAGTAACAATCAAGTTTTTGTCTTCCCACCCAAAATGAAGTGCTCCCATTTCCTCCTTTATCTTGAACCTGTCACAGTACTGCTTAATAATGAGTTTCCTAATTGCTTCTCTAACATTTGTGCTGATTGGAGATGGAGTGAAGCCAGCCATGGTCAACCTTGCCCTCCATTTTCCGGCGACTTCGTACCGTTCTATCCGATCCTCGCCCTCGCAAGCCACAATGTTGACAATGTCCTTTGCCAAGCACTGCCTTTCAACATTCATCCTGTCCTGGCTCTCCCTAGGTAGAGTTGCATCAAGAGTGTCAAACACAGCAGAGTAGTAATTGTATGCTTCAACAAATCTTTGGAGAAAAGGGGAGGTGTTGGTGTTCATGTCCTGCTCCACAATTGTCACAAGTTTTGGATTCAAGCACTTCACCATGCGAAGAAGTTGGTCTCTCTCGTTCACTGTGGATACAGTTTCATCACGCATGTGATGAAGCTGGAATGCAAAGTTCACCACAAGTGCTTCCCCCGGACGACAATTGAGCATTGATGGTGAGACAATTGAGGTCTTTGAAGCCACTGCTCGAAACTCAAATGGCAATCCAAGTTCCTCTGCCAGCTTTTCAAGCCTTTTTCCTATGATGTTCATGCCGCCAACGGAGCGCTGCACAGTCTCAGGATCATCCACCCCGGTTAATCTCACATGAGGTCGCCTACCTGGCATTGCAGCAAGTGCTTGTATTAGAGTTATGTACTGAGTTCCTTGGCTGATGTCAAAGTCTATTATGTGAACCTTCTTTTCATCTCTGACGGCCTCAACTATCGCACCATTTGCAGCGATGAATCCGAATTTAAAACACGGGCAGATCTCAAATAGTATCTGCATAGCTGCCAGACGATCCGAAGAAGGAGGTTCTTTGCATCTCAATGCTTGATAGATGCATTTTCCGGATGAAGCAACGCGAGCTGCAAGCCCTTCCACCATGTAGGCTGCAATTCTTTGAGAAGGTTCCCCTTGAATCGAGACCATTTGCCTGAGATTGTTTATCATAGATGTGGCTTGCTCTTCATTTCCTTCTGAAAGCGCTCTAGCACATTCATAGAGTAATTGTTTGGGAGTCTGGGGTGAGTTCTGTGAAGTTTCTTTGGTGGTGCTACTTATGCTGCTAATATTGGAAGAATCTGAGGATGAGGACTCCTTGGGTGAGTCATGAAGTAGCATATCTTGAAGCGGATTGGCCCACTCGGCCATGTCAGGATCAATGTCCATGCTTTGGACAGTCTCAAATATGTCTTCCTCCTCCTCTTCTTCATCAGAAAACAAAGCCCTCTCCAATTCTTGTAGTTTTAATCTCATTTCACCATCAAAGTCAAGGCCATCAGGGCTCCTATTTTCCACAAAATCTGATTCAAAACTGGACTGATAGACATTGTTGTGACGCCTTGTAGACAGAATACGACTGTCAAATGGGTTATTAACAATCACAGAAGCTCCTGAACTAGCTCTAAGAAGGTAAGAAGAGGCACCATCAGGGTGAACTGAGTTTCCTGATATGCTGGAACTAGACGGTTCTATCAGTTCTTCTGATGGTGAATCACGGAAATACTTTTCATAACTCTCACTGGAGTAAGAATCTGTGATATACATGTTTCTGTGCTTATCTGGAACAAAATTGTGGGAGGACAGATCAGGTGTAACATCAGTTCCCTTTAGTGTGTAGAGCTTGGCATTCCTATATGATGCATCAGCCAACTCTGTAGACATAACCAATGACATAGTTCTCCTTTTATTCACTCAGCTCATACAAAATTTCAGTCTGCAACCAAAACATCACACAGATTAGTCAGGAAGATGCTATAAAATCAGCCATCAATTAAAACTAATAGGCTTTAGTTTTTCCTCCCTTTCCTACCTTGAGAAATAGTAAAACGAATGCTCACTGATGAAATCTTATTGAACCTTCTAGGATGTGTCTTCCCTGAGATTGGTTAAACAAGAACATTAGAAAACATTTTTCTTTAGAACACATAACCGATCTATAAACATATGAAGCAACTTATTAACAAAATTTAGTTATTGGCTTTGATCACATAAATTTATATGGCAGATAAAGCTTCACCCAGCATAGCAAAGAATTTCGTTCTTAAAATAGTGGTTTCACACAACATTTGGGAAAGCAACAACAATAACAACAACAAAAACCTTATCCTGCTAGATGAGGTCGACTACATGAATCACTCGATGCTATTCAGGTTGTTGAAAGACAAAATCTTGAGATTCATCAAGCAACACACAGTATTTGGAAGAGAAAAATAGATTTAGTTTACACCCATGTGTACAATCTGGTGAAATGACTGCAGATGTTAACTGGATTAAATCCAAACAACATAACCAAACGCATTCTTGAAATCAAATGAAAATACCCAGGAAACAAAAACTTTTGTATTAATCGATGGCTATTCAGACATTAATCTTATCTGACACAAAAAAAAAAAAGGACTCCTACAGAAATTGACAACAAATTTTACATTTTAAAAATAACTAGAAAGCACAAGAAACGAGTATCTTGGTTGGAACAAAACTTTTGATTCAAAAAGTAAAAGACTTCCAAGAACACTTAGTCAACCGACCACTGTGTTTTTTATATGAGAAACTAAGGGGTTAACAAAACTCCCTTCCAAAATCCACCTTTGTTGCAAATGCAGAAACCAAAAAAAAAAAAAAGATGAAGGAGAGAAACAACTGGAGAACCAACCCATGATAGGAAAAGCTATATACTCCCTAGAAAAAACACTGAATTCAGAAACTAGAAAGCAAGGGCATTTTTTCTCCACTCTTGCTTTAATTCAACTTGCAATTAAACACAAGACTTGCAACCAATACCTCTTATTAGGAGCCACCCAGTTTACAAAAACTGAACCACAAAATCAATATTCTAGAGGTAGAAATCAAAGAAAGGATAAAGGGTACCTGGTGCAACTTCAGGCAGATGAGGATGATGATGATGATGACGATGATGCTCTTGGAGACAGAGACAGAAACTGGGGTAAGGCTTTTGACCAAGAAGCAGAGAAATTGAATATAGGCAACCCAAAGGGGCAAGCAAGACAACCTCTTGATGTCTCCTTAGTATATTAAAAAAAAAAATGTTTCCTTAGGAAGGTCAGATTGGTGGAATAGCAACAAAACAGATAAACAAAAGATGTATTGACAAGGTACTTGAGGATTGATTTGCACAACCAATAAAATCTAATAATAATAAATATAGATGTGGACAAAGGAAGAAAAAGATAACAAGACTTTTAAGCTTAAAGGTTCCAACGAATTAAGAATTGTGGTTAAGTTAGGAGCAATTGAGCAACCGTAGTAAGAAAATAATATGAATTTATGAACATATGGTATAGTCTAAAGATACCCATTTGTTTATTCATCTATATATGATAATCATGACGACAATTTTAGCTTCTGGAACCGAGTGAAAGTGGTATGCAAGTGGAAAATCAAATACAAACCCACCTAGAATTAACGAAACTTCTTGGAATTCACTGCAACTTGTCTGTCTATCTCAGCCGAAGACATTGGCCACACGAAACTATGATCAGACAATGACAAAGGTACCCATCATGGACGGTCCAAGCTGCAAAGAATGTCCACCGTAGGATTCACATATATCAGCAACCATTTTAGTGGCAATAGTGTCTTTTCACTCTTCCCTCAACTTCAGCCCTAATGTGAAACTGATGATGTACACACAAACTTATTTATATTAAATTATTGATTGAAAGGGTTGAATGATTCTACTACCTTGGCTCTGAAAGAGGGTGAGAATCCACGTCTTTTCAAAAAAAAAAATTGTTCTTTTGGGATTTGGAAATTTGAGTAAAATTATCTTTAAAATGTGTAAAAGTACAACATTTTATAACATAAATATACAAAAACATTCTAAGATTTTATAGTACTTAATTCCTATTTGGAAAAAAAAGGACCTTTTGAAATAGACGCGTTGCCAAATGAGTATTCATGCGTTTATACCCAATCCATTTTTTTGGTGAATTACCTTATCTATTATTTATGTTTTGGATAAATGTAACATCTTAAAGTATGTTTTATTTGATAAATCAGTAAATATCATTTTAATTTTAAATTTAAGTATAAAAACTTGACACAAGGATTAAATTAAATTTATAAATTCCATCTCAAGTAAAAGTAATTTTAAGTCTCAAATATTTAATTATGAAATAAAATTATCTAATTGCATATTACTTGTACCTCAGTGAGGATTTGAGTATGGGTTTAAGGATAGATACCAACTTTTACATACAATCATTTGAGGAGATCAAATAAAATTTTAATTATTATTTTTACTTTTTATGTAACATGAAGTTAATCTTGTTCACATATGAATTGATTCATTATGAGTTAGAAATAAAAACAAGTTAATTTAACTCTATTTTTTTTAAACTAAAAGTTTTGTAATAAACATAATCTATTTCGGATTGGCTGTTTAACCTAGTTTACTTAAGTACAGTTTTATTTTATTTATGTATTTTTTTTTCATATTTATTGTATATAATTAAAGTAAATTGACTTGATGAGGTATAATAATAAGGTGTTAACTTATTTCATCAAGCATTAAAGCATTAACTACAATCATGAAGTAATATAATATTAAGTCAAAATTAAAGTAACAAAATATATATATATATATATATATATATATATAAACAAATAAATTAAACATCTAAATTATTTAAATATTTTTGAACATTTTACTTTTGAAAGAGACCAAAATGTCAAATTACATAATTAAAAGTAATAGATAAATATAATTATAAAGAAAAATGACAATGAAGTGTTAATCGTGAATTATGGATCAACTCTCTTCCAACTCAACTTAAATGGATTTAACTTACAAGTTAAATGAATAAGTTTTGTTTGGTCCATAAATAAAAAACTATATTTTTCTAAACTCAACCTTCCTCAAACAAGTATGTGAGGAGTCCTTGCGCATCCCCTCCCATATTTTTTTCACTATATATAACTTAATATATAAATAAATTTTATTTCATTTTAGTATATTTTATATAAATGACATCCCGAAAATTACAATTTAGCACTTTAAAGTTATTTCTTAAAGACCCTCCGCTAATGGTGAATTAGGTTAGCTCACTAGTTCAAATCCATTTGACACTCCTAGTTTTATATGCAAATTATAAAGCATGTACCTATCCAAAATTTATAATAAAACAAAACTCAAATGAAACAAAATATTTTATTATACCTATAGAGTGAAACGACCAAAGAAATATAATTTTTTTTTTTGCATATATCAACAGGACCGATATTGACATCACAACAACATCAAAGACTTAAATATATGTCATATCGAGCCTAGGAGGCTAATGTACCATAAACACCCAAGATCATCTCGGCCAAGGCTTGGCAACAAAGGTTATTATAATTAAATTGAGGCAATGGCTAAAATGCATTAACAAAATGTTAGACAAATTAATCAAGGTTTTTAACCTTATGGTCGTGGGTTCAAGCTCCACGGTGGGCATCAAAATATTCTTACAAGACTGAATATACCATGCAAAGACTCCACAACTACTCTTCACCACATCTTACAACCTTCAAGTCAAGGTGTTCTCATCTAAGTTGTCGATCCAAACTGAGAAGTGGTGTGCCTGCAAAAGACTTGATGACCTATAAATATCAGCACTAATAAGGTGTTAACTTATTTTATCAAGCATTAAAGCATTAACTACGATCATGAAGTAATATTATAGGAATATTAAGTGAAAATCAAAGTAATAAATGATATATTTATATATTTGAACAAACAAATAAATTAAACATCTAAATTATTTAAACATTTTTTAATATGTTACTTTTAAAAGAGACCAAAATGTCAACCTACATAATTAAAAGTAATAGATAAGTATAACTATAAAGAAAAATGACAATGAATTGTTAATAATGAATTATGGGTCAACTCACTTCAAATTCAATTTAAACATGTTTAACTTAGAGGCTAAATGAATAAGTTTTGTTTGGTCCATAAATAAAAAAACAATATTTTTCTAAGCTCAACCTTACTCAAACATGTGTGTGAGGAGTCCTTGTGCCTCCCCTCCTCCTATTTTTTTCACTATATATAACTTACTATATAAATATTTTTTATTATTTTTATTATATTTTATATGAATAACATCCTAAAAATTTTTGTATATTTGCAAAAAAAGTTTGGCGCTCTAAAATTATTTCCTATAGACCCACCACTAATGGTGAATTAGGTTGGTTCACGAGTTCAAACTCATTTGACACTCTAGTTTTATATGCAAATTAGAAAGCATGTACCTATCCAACTATTTATTATAAAAACTAAACTCAAAGGAAACAAATTATGATATTATACCTATAGCGTGAAACAACCAAAGAAATACAAATTTTCTTTGCATATATCACCAAGATTGATACCAACATCACAGTAATACTTCGAAGCCTTAAATATATGTCATATCGAGCCTGGGAGGCTGATGTACTATACATACTCGAGATCACCTTGGTTAAGGCTTGACAACCAGGGGTAATTATAATTAAATTGAGGTAATGGATAAAACGCATTAACAGAGTATTAGACAAATTAATCAAGCCTTTTAACCTTGTGGTCGTGGATTCGAGCCCCACGGTAGGTGCCAAAATACTCTTACAAGACCGAATATACCATGCAAAGACTTTACAAAAGACTCTTCTCCACATCTTCCAACCTTTAAGCCAAGATGTCCTCGTCTAAGTTGTCGATCCAAATTGAGAAGTGGTCGGGTCGGTTTACCAAAATGATCTCAGGTGTGTACAATACATATATTATTAGGAAATTGATGTTAAAATGACACATATTTTTCTCTTATATGTTAGGATTGTGAAGTTTGGTTCCAGTCTCACGTCATATAATATTAAAAGATATTGCTTTTGCTATATTGTTATATAAACAACAAGTTGTAAAGATTTTAAGTACTTCAAAATAAAATGCTTCTATAAGGATTGTGTTAAACCATGTTAAATTGTGATGTTTCTTTTCTCTCTTACATTTTTTGTTATCGAGTTTAAGTGTCAAAGTCACAAATTCAATTTTTAATTAAACAATTGTTAAAGGAGATGTCATGTGAATTAAGTAACAATGGAAGAATTTGATTTTTGGAAGAGACAATTATTAAGGGTATAGATCGTTGTTGTATGTATCTATTTTATCAAATAAAAAAAACATAATTGAATTAAACAATAATGATTAGGTTATTCGGATCTTAATTTTAATGAATCACATTCTAATTATTCATTATAGCTTTTAAATCAGTGATAAGATACAATCTAACATATTTATGACTTATAATGCTATTAAATATAATTAACTAAAAACAAAATAAAATTAAAAATATTTAAAAACTGAAAGAATGGAAATTATGTAAAATAGGACCATAGTTACATTTAATTAAAAACTAAAAAAAATTAAAAAATAATAAAGCGAAACTAAAAATTAAGTGAAATACGGAAACCAAAATTATTAACTTTACTATTAATTCTATATATGCATTAAATTTGAGTTCAATATATTTGAAGACAAAAAGTCCACTTTGATAAGTAACCGTGTTTGTGTGTCAAAATTAATATATTTTATTGAAATATTATTTCTTTTTAGTCGTAATAATAATTATAGCTTACTATACCAATTTACAAGACACGTTGAGGTTTTCCATTCGTTTTACGAATAAAAGATAGAGTCATAATTATTTGCTCAGTCTTTTTTAAAATGTTGGAAACGCGCTAGAATCACACGAGTGGGACTACCCAACTTAGCATTGTAACACTTTTTCTTTTTTTCGTTTATATCTCATAATGTCGTGTAAAATTTCAATAGTACCTTCTGACGTAGAATCTTTCGTCATATCATTACCGCGTGACGTGTGCTTCACATCACACTCACTTTCCTTTTTATAATTTACATATTATTAGTATAACAAACCATTTATCACTTTTATTAATAAATTTAACACATAACTTTGGATAGTATCTCTCCGTCCAAATATGAAACTTTAGATTTAACAATTTTTTTCAGTTTCACTATCACACAAATGATAAAAAAACGTTATACAAATTAAAAGTTTTACATATCCAAATTAAAAATATTCAAAATAATTAAATAAAATTTAAAATATCATTATAATAATTGTTTCCATATTCTAATAATTATACATCATTTAAGAATTTAGACCATTCATAATTTAAATATATTTTCTTTCTTCAATCTTTTAAGACATGAGAAAATCATGAATTTTAAATTCTAAATAATACTTCATATATGAAAATAGACTATTACAATATTATCTCAATATATTTAAAGTTTAAACAGTTACAAAACTAAATATAGAGTTAAACCACAATTTTTTTTTCTTTATAAATTTAACTCGAATTGTTAACTTTTTCATTTTCTTTTCACTAGCCATCATGTTTACTTTTTGGATTGGATACACTACGGAAACGAAATTAACTGTGTCATGAATTTTTTGATTTTAACTTTTGAATAAAATAATTGAAAAAAGTTCCTCTATTTTAGGTTGAAGAATAGAATAAATTAATGAAAGCAGCAATGGGGAATCAACTTTTTAATACCTAAAATTCTGAGAGTGGAAAATAGAAAATAATAATTGAAGGTTTGGACCAAGTCAGAGGTGTGGAAACCTAACATTTTTCCTTAGTTCAAACCTTACTTGCCACCAACACCAACGTTGGTGGGCAATGTTGGACTATTTTCTTCCCTTTTTCTGCTACCGCGTGAGATCTTGAAAGCGAAAAGACGAAAAAGCCCTCATACCCTCTCTCATTATTCTTCACTAAAATCATGACACAATGTTTCAACAAAGGTGAAAGTAACATCTTCTTCGATAACCAAATTGCTTCCTTCTTGCAATTTTCAATTTCAACTTATCTTAATCTTATAAAATGTTTCATTAAACATAAACTAATATCAAATCAGTACTCTTTTAATTTTGGTTGCTATAACAATTTAATAACATATTTATCTTCTATCACTACAAGAAAATGCTTCATTAGTAATTCATTTTAGTGATCAAAAATTGTTAGTTACTATAATGACTAACTTAGATACAAGTTTATAAAGTAAAAAATTATTGGTTACTAAAATAGTTACTATTATAAATAAAAAATTATAATCGATCACTAAATTGAATTTTAAAATTAACTACCATAGTTTTGGCTACAAAAAAAAAATGGTCACTAAAAATTAGCTGCCTAAGTTTTGGCTACAAAAATAACTTAGTTACTAAATTGGTCTCTAATTAATTAGTGACAAATTCAGTGACCAATTATAATTTTTTATTTATATTAGTGACTATTTTAGTAATCAATAAATTTTAATTTTGTAAATTGGTCACTATAGTGACTAACAACTTTTAGTCACTAAAATTGGTTACTAATAAGACATTTTATTGTAGTGTATTAACTTATCATTTAATTTTTAAATAATAACATAAATTGCAGAAAAATAAAATATTTTATGAAGTCTTAATTTAATATTTATAGTTTTCACTACCTTACATTATTTGTAAACTTTGTTGGCAATTTCTTGATTTTTTTTATATTCTAATTAATGTTTCATTTAATTTTTCACATAAATATATAAGTTAAGATAAAAAATATATTTATTTTTATTCTTGTAATTTCAAATTTTAGAATTAACATATTTCTGTGAAAATATTTTATAAAATCAAGTTTCAAACTTATAATCATGTATAAAAATAATATTTAGATGTAAATTGTGTTTAATAGATATCTACTAGAACAAGTTTAGTCACACAATTAGATTTTTTTTTATGAAGAAGAGAAAAAGACTTCTTACTAAAAACTTAAGATGATCTAGTAATTATCTTAACGAATTTATGTTATTTCCTTAGTTTAGATTCTAAATATAAAGAACATTATAAACTTAGACGATATATTGTATTATGGTAAACTTTCTGGGTGTAAAACTTTTTATTGATACTAAAGTTTTTTTTTTTCAATTTTAATTTTTACATTTTTTGCTTGTTATAATTGAGAATTTATATATATATATATATATATATATATATATATATATATATATATATATATATATATTCTAAAACCTGTAATGAAAATTAATTATGTATATCTACATCTAGTGGGAGGAAAAAATGAATTACTCCATCCAATGGTTTTGAGACTTGTAGTGTGAAATGAATCAAACATGTCATCAATCACTTTCATGTTATTCATAGAAATTGTAAAAATTTAAGGGATTAACATCCACACAAGTTATATTTATTAGTAATTTAGTCTTTATCTTTTCCCTTTGTCTTATCCAAACCACCAAAACAAGAGAGGTGGAATTCTAAGATAGGAAAATAATTGACACAAATAATTTTAAAAGATGAGATACTTTTACTCGTTGCTATTGTTTATTATTTATTATGTTTGAGTTGTATGATTAGTATAATCACCCTTTGATTGTATCTAACACATTTTCATTATCGCATTTTGAAAGTGTTTAGACAGATACAATGAATATTCTCATAAATTGATGACTAAGTGCATATCAATGTTTTGAAAACCAAAAATTGATAAGCCATGTTTTGAATCATAATAAGTTAATTAGACATTCAACAGCAAAAATGAAAATAAAACCCTAATTGGATTTGATCTAGTGAAATGATCAAATGTCAACTTAATTCTTTTTTTATTAAAAGTTGTAGTTATATTTAATGTTTGACCATGTTTTAAATAATATTATCTCTAAAAAAATACTGGGCAAAACTAAAACACATGTCATAATTAAATTAGATTTTCTCTTTGTTTAAATTTTTGTAAATATAAAATATAGTATATAAGATTAAGTTTGACTTAACTTATTTTTTGATCTAGAGATTTAAATATAAGTTTTCTTCTCAATAGTTGTCAAAATCTAAAGAGATTTAATTTTTTTTCCTTCTATTATCGAGATATCTTTTAAAGATATATCTGCAATGTATACATTTTAAAATGGACTATATCTCAAATATATATAACTATGACAATCGATAGACTTAGAATCGAAACAAAAGTTTTTTTTTTTCTGATTATTTAATTCGTAATTTTAGAATCTCATTATTTAAAATATATACTTTTGATCCAAGTATCAATTTCATCTATATTTATTTTTTATTTTAAATAATTAAATCTTTTTGGTACTTTAAATTATTAGGTTCTAGAGTTATATTAAACCAATATAAACGAACTAAAATATACAAAATTGTGGATTTTTCGTACAAGCGACCCAATGTGTCCATTTCAAACGAAGGAACACAAAATGCGGCTGAAAATAGAGCGAAAACTAAAATTATATTTTCTTTTATATTTAAAATAAAAATAAAAAATAAAGTGCAAATGCTTTTATCTTTTTCATTTTTTAACTTAGAAACATGAGTTATAATAGAGAGGACGAAAATGGAAGCAAGCTTGTTTTCCTCCTAATGTCTATTTTACTCTTCTTCTTCTTTTTTCAAAAAGCTTTTTATGTTTTCTTTTCCTTTAACAAAAAAATAATCTGCTTAAACTTTAATTGTTCTAAACTTACTTTGGCTTTATTTTTAATTATGAAAAATAAATAATATTTTAAAATTTTAGACCAAACATACTTAAATATGGATTGTGTTTGAACTTATTATTATTAAGGGAAGAAAAGTTGAATATAACATTTATTTGTTTTCTTTTTATTTATTTTATATTATATTCACTTTGTGGTTAACATTTTCAACGTTAATTCCACATACATTCAATTTCTTCCATCATTGAATTTTAATAAATTTTTAACTTAATTTAAGTTTATATTTATTTTGTCTTTTTTTTTTGACATTCATTTAAATACTATTAGGCATCTTCATCTTTTATGGTTCTTAGTTTCAATTTAATTGAATATTTTAGACCTTAGCATTGTTATTCACTTTTGTGGTTTTATTCAATTTCTCATAATCATTATAAATTGATGCATCTTCGTTTTAAATTGTTTAAAGCACTCGGATTTTCTTTATTTTAATAAATTATCGTCATTTAAATTTTCATTATTTTGTTTTAATTTATTTATCACACTTTTATTTTACAATTATAAAAAATTATAGTTATTTAAAGTTTCATTATTTTGATTCAATTTATTTATCATTATTTTTGTTTTATAATTATTAATTCATTGTCAAACAACCCATTTTTTTGTTTTTTTAGAGAGAATGATGTTTAGTAAGTGATACATTCCTACAATTGCATCTTTATGAGATTCAACATGGATTAGCTATATTGTATTAAATTTAGTTAACTTGTTAAATTTTGATCAATATTTTGGACAACAAAAATGTTGTTTTTAAATGGCGTCGTTGCCAGCAACACAATTGTGTTGCTTTACATTGTTTAATGTCACTTTCTTTTTCTCTTTAATTTTTTTTTCATTTTCTTAATTTCTATTTAATTTCTCTTTAAATAAAAAGAAGAAATATATATATATATATATATATATATAAGGAAAAACTAAAAGGAAATTATAATATAACGTTTTGTTGCATGTTGTAACATCTTAACCGGAAATTATTTATATAAAATTAAAATAAAAAATAATAATAATAAATCACATTTATTACTAAGTACCTTTCCAAAAACGCAGAAAATTTTAAATCTATTTCAATGCGCCAATTATAAATAAAATCCACGACGTTTAATCATTACAATTATAATCTGTTTATAAAAAAATCTATTACAAAATAGTTCATAAAAATTTGTGACAACTACTAGTATAAAATCCCTATAGCTGGCCCCAACTCTGACGCTAAGCATCCACATGTTCACCTGCATCAACATTTGCTCCCATGTAATAAGTTACATGATCATCGTCAAACACAAACAAATAGGGTGAGCTCAAATACAATAAAAATAATTATAACATGAAATAATACAGCATTTCATAACTGTAACCTGTGTTAGCACCCCAAACCTCAATCCTCCACCTCCAAACCTTCTGTTGGACACCTCTCGATTTTACTCCCTTTAATGAGTGCACTGATCGATCTTTGTTGTACGAGTGTCTACTCGCCCCTCGGACTACAAGCCACCACCTAATAGTCCACACACGGGAATAAATATCAACGACCACGATCCGCGACACCAAGTGGAGTTTCCCAATACGAATCGCCGTCCGTATTTGTCCCAAGACTACCAAACTCAATCAATTACACTAAAAAGGGCAATCTTCCGGAACCCATCTGTACAAGGCACCATACCAGTAGCGCAATGCTACTAGTTTAATGCATATTAAACAGGTCCTAATGGACCTCAATTGCACAACACACAAATTATAGCACACTTCTCATTTATCCAGTCATAATCCTATGACTGAATCACATGGCAACATATTCATGGTTTCCCCACTGCGGTCACACCCTTAATTAACTATGATAAGATCCACTCTACGCTCATCATGTTACCAATTATACATACTCCAATTACTCAAATTAATAGCACATTTTCACATAATTACAATCTCCAAATAGTCATAATACATATCGTAGTCTCCATGGAACTTTAATTTGTGATGCGCATATAACCCAATTATCACCTAGTTATACATAATTCATTTCATCTCACATGCAATGGTTCCTTTCCACCCTCTCTGTCAATTACCCCTAATATGTCCAAAAGTTCTAAATACTCACAGCCAACAATCCAACGCGAAGCAAAATCGGCTTGCCTGTCTATGACTAATGTGTCGCCTGGCGGCAGTTCATGAGCCGCTAGGCGGTGCATACAAATTATGGGTTCTACCCAGATTTTCCTGCACTTGCGCGAACCCTAAAGCACCCAAATTTCAAAATTTCAGTACCCGTTTTGACATAATTTTATATGCTTAACAACCTACAGAGACCATGTTTGTCCAATTTAAGATTATTTTCATGAATCATATAATAATCGTAATAAAAAATCACGTTTATTCACCCCCAATGACAATATGAACGCTAACCCTAACTTCATGCAAGATTCATACCTTTATCATCCATTCATACAGTTTCAAACACGTCCACACATAAACAAATTTTAGAATTTGCCATACATAATCCATCCACGCATCACCAACATCACAAAACTTGAGAAAACAGAACAATTGGGTAAACTAGTTGGCGTTGCCTAGCGGACAGCATCTAGCCGCCAGGTGGTTCATACGAAAAACCCAAAAACTAGGTTTTGAAACATGCGTCACCTGGTGGGTCATCAACGTCGCCAAGCGATTTTTGGAAAATTCCAGAAACACGAACAATTTATTATGTTTTGGCAAAAATTAAGGTTCACATTCATTTCAATCAATCCAAAATCAATACAATACACATAAAACACGTAGTATAACTCTCATAACTTGCCTAGGTTCGAAAACACAACTAATCAATCCCAAAGCAATTGTACAACCAATTCAACTAATCCATGTTTCGTGATAATTTCTATAAATCTAGAAATTTATAATCTCTTATCACGCTCAAGCATATCCTAAAAATAACACAATTGAGACCATCACACAATTTGGCATACATAGGACTCGAACCTAAGTCTTTTGTAAGACCCGTGAAATTTAAATAATTAAATAAGTAATTATTTAATAAATACGGGTAGTGGAGCTTTTATAGCATTTAATTCTGACATGTATGACGTGGAAGAGTACTAGCTCAAGTGGTTGAGAGTACTTTATTGTGTGAGAGGACTTGGATTTAAGTCCTATGTATGCCATTTATGTGCTATTTAATTTATTATTATTTTAAATATGTACTAGATCATGATGAGTGGTAATATAATCATAGAATTATATAAATTATCATGAAACATGAATTGGTTGAATGGTTATGGATTGATTTGATAATTGGTATGGTATGGGTTCAAACCTTGGTAAATCCAAATTAAACTTGTTTTTTGCCAAAATTTCTTTTGGCATGAATGTGAAAGGCCAGAGGAAACCCTAGCCACCTTAGAGAGGCAACCAAGAGGGCTGGAAAAACAAACCATAATGTATCTTGAATAGCAATTAACACAACCTTAATGTTATTTTTCGTTTTTGGATTAATGATGGTTAATTAAGTGAAATTAGAGTGGGAGAGAGAAGAGAAATAGAGGAAAAAGTAAATGACAACCTAGGGAAAACATATGGAATTGTTTTGAGAGAATAAGAGTTGCGTTTAGAGAGGATTGAAAGTTGTTGCAGAAGCTGTTAAAGGAAACCATTGTTGATCAAGAAGAACATTGGAATTTCCAAGTGAGCAAGAATTATCGAGGTTAGGGGAGTTGCTTTAATTGTCTACATGAAATTGTATGATTTTACATTGTATGATGTATGTTTGGGTGCCTATTTCTGCGTTAATTTTCCACTAGTCGAGTTTCTGGAAATTTTCTAGAAACCGCCTAGCGGCTTTGGAGGCCCGCTAGGTGATGCTTGAGAGTGACACTCATTTCTAGATTTTGAGATGAATCTCCTGGCGGCAAGGGTGACTCCGCCAGGCGACGCGAACCCTTGTGTTCTTGTTCAACGATTCAGTATGGATTCTGTGATGGTTAAATATTGAGCAAGGTTCATGTGCATGATTTGAATGTATAAACTTATGAAATCGATGATTATCACTATGTTTGTATGAATTCAAGTGATTGATGGGGAAGCATCAAAGTGAAAAGGGGGTCGTGTTGGGATTGGGTCGAATTGTTAATTTGATTCTTGGAATTTAATGATAACGAAGTTGAGATTTATGGAATTATTGAATGCATATGCATGAAGGAAATTGATTTGTTTGTAATTTATGCGCTTGATTGACTAGAACAAGTTTTGGGGGTTTAGTGCTGATCACGGGTGCGGGAAAAATATGGGGTTTACCTAGAATTTGATGTGCCGCCTGACGGCAAGTATGCGCCGACAGGCGATAGACGTTGCAGTAGTGGAAATTGCATTTTGTGACTGTTCGGGACGCGTTTTGGGATTTTGTGAGGGTGAGGCTAAATTCTACACGTGATAATTATATACAAATAATCCGAATTGAATAAATATGATGTGGGAACAATATAATTATGTCAAGACGAATGCTATAATTATTGATTTGGAGTTTTAGGGATTACACAGATGCAAAACAATTTGGGATTTTTCCAGAACTGTATGCACCGCCTGGCGGCGCATGAATTGCCGCCAAGCAACTCGCGTTAAAACAACTAAGTTTTTGGGTTACTGTTAAAAAACCGCCTGGCGGTGAGGAGCTGTCGCGGCGATGCGT
The DNA here is from genome assembly GCF_037176805.1 of Vigna unguiculata. Classification (NCBI taxonomy): domain Eukaryota; kingdom Viridiplantae; phylum Streptophyta; class Magnoliopsida; order Fabales; family Fabaceae; genus Vigna; species Vigna unguiculata. The sequence goes on from NC_140799.1 coordinate 10,584,219, forward strand.
GGGGTGTTCTATTCATGAAAAACACTATTTTTCGTATTTTTTGCGCTACAGGAACCGCCGGTCGCTAGTTTAGTCCCGCCAGGCGCCACCTTCCTCACTTCTGGGCGCTAGGCGCCACCATTTTTTTGGTTCGCACAGTTTTCATAAAACTGCATTTCCTGGTTCGTTAACCGTCTGATATAGGTGTAATTTGGACATATGGTCTATAACATGTGGTTTTTCAATTTGAACGGTGGAGATTTTATTTGGAGATCAGTAGCTAGAGATATACGTTACTCAATATTATTGGTCTGGGACTCTTTAGAATACATGAATAAGCTCTTGATGATTTTAAGTAACTTCTAGTGAAGCAGGATTGGGTTATGTGGTAAGTCTCTATCAATTTGAATGTCCCTTTGGGGTTAGGCACATATGGAGAATTGGTTATTGGTGAATGCATGTGAGTCAATATTAATTTGCATTGGTCCATAGGATCATGTGTTTAAATTGTTAGAGTATTGTTGCTTATATTTGTTTGAGCATGCGTTATTCATAAGTTAGAATTGAATGCTAGCATGGATTTAAAGGGGGAATATATATATGAAATGTGAATGGATTGTTTTTACTTGTTCTGGGTGCTGAAAAACCAGTACTACACAAGTACTTGTGTAGCGCCTGGCGGTGGTGTGTGACCGCTAGGTGATGGCTACAAAACTAGTAGAGAATTGAAGCATGTTGCGCTTGGCAATAAGGGTTGTCTTGCCAGGCGATACTTGTGGAAACAGTAGCATCAAAAGCGCTTGGCGCCTAGCGGCGTGTGATGAAGGATTGAGCCCAACCAAGGATGGAGGCACATGTTTAAGAAGACTAAGCATGTTTAGAAAGGAAGTTCACTAATCCTTCATCCCTTTCATTTGTGTTTATTATTTTTGATTCCCAAAGTTGACTTAGTTGAATCAACTTTAGTTGACTTGTTGACCTTTGACTAGGTTTGACTTGTTGACTATAGTTGACTTGACCTAAGCCAACATGCTAATCTATGTTTATTTGCTTTGTAGGTTAATTAGGAGTAAAAAAGAAATGCTAGGTGGCGCATGGTGATTGGGGAGCATAAATGATGTGGAGGAGAGAGTAAAGTAAAGGCATAAAGCATAAAGTAAAAGGCATGAGGTAAGTGTACCTATGTACCTTTGGTCTCCTTTGTTTTTAGCACACTTTAGCCACTTTTTGGAGATACATGAGACACATTCTTTGTCTCCTTTTGTGCTAGAACGAAATTAGCATTGCACACACCATAGTTAGCTCCTTTGTCTCTCATTTTTGTAACCTTATTTGACCTAGTTTCTAGAAGCTAGGGTTAGGTTTTTGTAAAGACATCCTTAGGTATCTCTTATTTGCTTAGAGGCCCCTAAACTCTTCTATATAAGGGGTGCTCCTAGACATGTAAAAGGGTTGAACATTTTGAAGTAAAAATACTCTTGTGTCTCAACCATTTGTGAGAGTTTCCTCCCTAGGGAGTGAATACTTTTAAGCCTTATCTTGCATAGCAAGTGGTGGCACACATCCACTCATCTTCAAGGTTGCCATGGCTTCTAGCCTAGCCTTGTAGTGGCGTGCTTCTCACATTTTTACCATTTCTTTCCTTTCCATTTTATGTTTTCTTCTTCCTTTAATTGTTCTTGGTTTTCTATGGTTTATGTGCTTTCCATTTTCTTTTTGTTTGAATCAATCCATCATCTTCTTCTCTTGAGCTTTGTGAAAGGAACCTTCACATCTAGATAGCATGCTATCTTAATGTCCAGTGGGGATTTCACTTAGTTTTCTTAATCAACTCACACCATATTCAATAATCTTAAAAAGGATCAAGATAATTCTTCATCATTTGGTATCTAGAGCCTAGGTTATCTTGAATATGGTGTTTTTCATGTACTAATCTTGTCTTGTTGTAGCTATCTTTGTATGGTTCAAATCCACTTCCATTACACACAAAAATAGTGCTGGCAAAAAATGTGACGATTTTAAAACATTAAACTGTACCAGCTCAGTTGTCCAAAAATTACGTTTTTGGTGTCAAAAGAAAGCTCTCTTAGTCTAGTTTCCAGAAAAAAAAAAAGAACCAACGCATTTGGAGTTTTGTGGAGAAAGTTATGATCAACTTAGTGAGCAAAGGTCAGATCTGCGAAGAATACGTGAATCGGCGTTTTCAAGTTCTTTTGTGGTAGTTTGGCTATGGTTTTTGCACCTCTTTAAGCTCCTAAATGTTGTTGGATAACATGTCTTTGGATGTTTAGTCTTTGAGCCTCAAATCCATGAGTTTAAATGCATGATGGCTACATGTTTGTGTCTTTATGTATGTCATGTTGAGTCTTTAAATGTGCCTAACTTTTGCTTGAGTCATATGTCATATGTTAACTTGAAGTTTTCTTATTCTTGTTTTTCCAAGTATTTGAATCTTGCTTTCACTTTATGTCTTGCTTGACGTAAGCTCCATGAAATTGATTTTGGCCTAAAACTAGAGGAACTAAGTGTCCAAGCCACCTAAAACTCTTTCTCACCATTTTATGAAACTAGTTGTGAAAGAAGAAAATGTTGCACCAATTTTTGCCTAAAAACCAAGCGAAACCTTGCTCCTTGGTGAACTAAAAGTGTGTTTTTCACTAGGTGTTATGCTACTAGTTTTCATACTTGAGAATTTGGTGATATTGGTTAATTAGTTCCATGCTTTAACTTGGTTATGATCTTTCTTGGTGTATGCATGATTTAAGACTTGAAGATGCTTCTCAAGTACTTTCCATTGAGTCTTTAAAATGTGCTTTTCTTGTTTTAGTCTTGTTAAAAGTTTTGTCTCAAACTTTTCTTCTTTAGAGTTTAGCTTTCCTTGTTTTTGTGCTTTTCTTGCTTGTCACTAGGTGTTCTTTGTTTTGTCTTACTAGTTTTCTTTTCTTGAAACTCTTGGGGTGTTGTGGCCGAATCACTTGTCTTGCATTTGAAAGGTTTTGCACAAGTTTTTAAAAGTGTTTTCTTCAATCCTTTGGTGGATTTTGAGTGCTAGCCTTGCCTTGTTACTTTGGGAGTGTGATCTAAACACTTAGGTTGCATTTTGGGTTGGAATTGGTCTCGGTTTTCATGTTGTCTAACACCTAATTCATTTATTTTGTCTTGGATTTGAGTGTTTTGTTGTAGGAATCATGGCAAGTTCATCAAATGCACCTACTCCAAACAAAAACAATACATTGATGAGATTGCTTCGGGATTTGGAGTTGTCTAGGAAGTAGTCCTTTGAAAAATTGAGAAAAGAAAAGGAGCAAAGTGACCTAAGAATCCAAGAGCACATTCAAAGGCTTGAAGCTAAAGAGAAAGAAAGAAAGGCTAGGAAAAGAGGGCATTCTAGGCGCAAACCATCACAAGAGAAGCAAACTCCAAAGATTTCTAAGTTCTATGGTGGAAGTGATCCCAAAATCTTCCTTGATTGGGAAGCTAAAGTGATGAGGCTCCTCCGTCGCGGTAGTCGCCGGAAACCTCTCCCAACCGGTGTTCAACCGATTGAATCTTACAGAAAACGAGGGAAAACGTAGCGGAATGGTTCGTTATGGTGTTTAGGCTCGAATCTCACTGGTTTCGGAAACCCTAAGAGGTAAAAACCTAATCTAGGGTTTAGGTGAGCTGATGAACGGTGGGAGTGATCTCTACCGGAATTCTCATTCATCAAAAGCTGACTTACAAAGAATTGGCCTGCACCTTTTATAGATCAAAGGCAGTCGTGAGAAAACAAACGGAAAAAGAAAGGGAGTCACCGTTTCTAACAAGGGTCCTAATGGCTATGGAAGGGAAAGCGTAAACCCTAGCTAATAGGGTGAAATGCGTGAAGCTCGTGTGAGGATAAGAAGAGAGGTCTGGGAGACGCAAACCCTGACTCGAGATGGTGCTGGAAAGTGTAATAGGAAGTGAGGCCGCATGAAGAACCCTAGCGGCGCTCCACGAGCGAGAGGAAGCAGGGTTTGGGTTTGTTCTTCTGAATTACCAATTGACAAGTCTTGGAGTGATCTTCAATTGGGCTGCTGAAAGGAATTGGGCTACTACGTGCAAGCCCAATTGACGCTGCTGCTGGAGTAAAGTTGCGGCCAGCGTGGTGGAGGTGCAGATCACTTGCAGAAACGGAATGCTATGGCCACGCACAAGTAAGTTTGGGTCGCAGCTGAAAAACGGACGGATGCAAGCCCAATGTTGATATTGAAAACATTGATTTGAGAAGTAATGCAGACTGGGCTTAAGCCCAATGTCACTTTAAAAGCTGAATCATGCGTGAATGATCATGGCTGGCCTGCAGCACATCAAGGCTCAATCTCGACAGATTTTAAAGGCTGCATTTAACAAAATAACCCTATTAGACAAACTTTATTTAATTAAAAATAAAAGAAATTATAAGAAATTAAAAAGAATGGGCCTAGGCATTGGCCCAATGCTGTAAGCCTTATTGGGGTCACATCATAAAGTTGATCAAATTTTCAATGAAAATCATGTAAAGGATCAAGCACAAGTTGATCTAGTAGTTTTAGGATTTTCTGAGTATGCCAATACTTGGTGGTATAAAGTTTATAAGAATTATGACCAAAGGTCACCTGCGGCTTCTTGGATGGACATTAAAACTCTTATGCGCGCTAGATTTGTTCCTCCCTCTTATAGGAAGGAACTTCTTTTGAAGCTCTAAAGACTTCACCAAGGTCCTATGAGTGTGAGTGAGTACTTTAAAGAATTAGAGTCTCAAATGCGTAGGGTTGAAATAAAAGAAACTAACAAAGAGAAAATAAAAAGATTTGTGAGTGGTCTTAGGAGAGACATACAAGACCAAGTAGAGTTGTATGAGTACTGCACTCTTGAAAATGTTTTCACACTTGCCCTTGGGATTGAAATTCAATGGAAAAGAAAAAGAAGGGCAAAGAAGATTTACTCACCCAACCACTACTTTAGTCACTCATGGAAGGGAAATAATAAAAAGAAACATGATAAATTCCCTTCTAACTCTCATCAAGAACCACGAAGTAAAAGTAAGTCACCAAGTGATCACATTCACCATTCCACTTCTCTAAGATCAAGTTCTATTAAATGTTTTAAATGTTTGGGTTATAATCACATTGCTTTAAATTGCCCAACCAAGAGGACCATGATCTTAAAGAAGAGTAATGATGTTGAAAGTGAACATTCATCTCCCCATTCTCTTTCAAAAGAACCTTCTTCCTCTAGTAAAACTAAAATTTTTGAGAAAGACCCTATGTTATTAAGGCGCATGATAGGTCAAGATCAAAGTGAGCTTGAGCCAACTCAAAGAGAAAACATATTTCAATCTAGATGCAAAAGTAACAAATGGGTTTGCTTTCTAATTATTGATGGAGGAAGTAGTACCAATGTAGCTAGCACAAGATTGGTGGAAAAGCTTAGCTTAGAGACCATTCCTCGTGCTAAGCCCTACAAGCTTGGTTGGATAAGTAAAGAGGGAGAAATAGATGTCAATAAACAAGTCCTAATTAACTTCTCTATAGGAAGCTACAAAGATGAGGTGCTATATGATGTTGTTCCCATGGAAGTCACACATATCTTACTAGGTAGGTCATGGCAATTTGATAAACAAACTTTACATGATGGCCATACCAACCAATACATTTTCTTCATAAATGGAAAAAAGACAACTTTACTACCTCTATCACCTCAAGAAGTTAATAAGGATAGAAATATAATAAGAAAAGATAAAGAAGAAAAACAAAAGGGGCAAGCTTTCACCAAGGTATTACATGCCTACAAATAAATTCTTCCAAAGCAAGATGTGCATCACCCTTCCTTCTCTTCTCAAGCCAAAAAGGAAGGCCCAAAGCACAAACAAGAAAGGAGGAGTAGTCTAGAAAATAAGATGGCCTAACCAAAGCTAGGGGTAATACCTTTAGAAAGGATGGAACAAGAGCTCATAAAAGGGAGGCACAAATCCTCCCCCAAATCAAGTCCAGCTCCATCTACAAAGGATTAAAGAATTTGTGGTAAAATTCTCTCCAAGGAGGGGAGAATGATGAAGGATTGACCCCAACCAAGGATGGAGGCACATGTTAAAGAAGACTAAGCATGTTTAGAAAGGAAGTTCACTAATCCTTCATCCATTTCATTTGTGTTTGTTATTTTTGATTCCCAAAATTGACTTAGTTGAATCAAATTTAGTTGACTTGTTGACCTTTGACTAGGTTTGACTTGACTTAAGCCAACATGCTAACCTATGTTTATTTGCTTTGTAGGTTAATTAGGAGTAAGAAAGCAATGCTAGGTGGCGCATGGTGATTGGGGAACATAAATGATGTGGAGGAGAGAGTAAAGCAAAGGCATAAAACATAAAGTAAAATGCATGAAGCAAGTGTACTTATGTATCTTTGGTCTCCTTTGTTTTTAGCACACTTTGGCCACTTTTTGGAGACACATGAGACACATTCTTTGTCTCCTTTTGTGCTAGAACGAAATTAGCATTGCACACACCATAGTTAGCTCCTTTGTCTCTCATTTTTGTAACCTTATTTGACCTAGTTTCTAGAAGCTAGGGTTAGGTTTTTGTAGAGACATCCTTAGGTATCTCTTATTTGCTTAGAGGCCCCTAAACTCTTCTATATAAGGGGTGCTCCTAGACATGTAAAAGGGTTGAACATTTTGAAGTAAAAATACTCTTGTGTCTCAACCATTTGTGAGAGTTTCCTCCCTTGGGAGTGAATACTTTTAAGCCTTATCTTGCATAGAAAGTGGCGGCACACATCCACTCATCTTCAAGGTTGCCATGGCTTCTAGCCTAGCCTTGTAGTGGTGTGCTTCTCACATTTTTACCATTTATTTCCTTTCCATGTTATGTTTTCTTCTCCCTTTAATTGTTCTTGGTTTTCTATGATTTATGTGCTTTCCATTTCCTTTTCATTTTGAATCAATCCATCATCTTCTTCTCTTGAGCTTTGTGAAAGGAACCTTCACATCTAGATAGCTTGCTATCTTAATGTCCAATGGGGATTTCACTTAGCTTTCTTAATCAACTCACACCATATTCAATAATCTTAAAAGAAAACAAGATAATCCTTCATCAGCGTGTCCCCCCCCAAGCGGTCTGGAAGCCTTTTGCGCCTGGCGACTCGTGTGGAGCACGAAGCAATTTTTTTTAAGGAAGCAGACATTGTGTTTTGCTTGCTTTGGAGGTGCGTGGTCTACGAGGTTTTGGCGATATCTCAAGGGTCAGATGCTGAAGTATTCCTGGAGTTGTGGCTCAGGATGGAGGGTAATACGAGTATTCTTTGAGTTGTGGCTCGGAATAGCGAGTGTTCCTGCATGTGTTCTACAAGTTGTGGGTTGTAGGTTGGATTACATGGTGGTGGCTATGTGTGATGAGACCAAAGGATGGAGTTCCTTTAATGTGTGTGTTTTGTTATATAAATTGTTGCACATGTTTATATTCCTTTAGCTCACCCTATCTGCTTGTGTTTGGCGATGATTGTGTACGCGGTACACGCGAGCAGATGACGTTGCAGGTGGTTCTGGTGGAGCGTAAAGCCGGAGCGGGGCTAGATTTCGGAGAAGGATTTTCTCAAAGTTTTATATTGTTTTTATGATTCCAAATAAATTGTAAACACGAATATTACTAGACTTTTGGACAATTATAATAATATTTATTATCATGGATTTTTGGATTATTATTGAGGTAATAAAAGTAATAAAATTTCTTGGGTTTTGGAGAAATGATATTTCAGTAAATGCAATTTAATTATATTTCTCTATTTTAATATTTAAATTCGTAATATCCAGTCGGGATGTTACACCTTTCGACACAACTAAGTACTCTCAACCACCTATGAAAGTTAACATTCAATGCCATAAAGGCTGCCAAACCTGTAACATCCCTAAGGAGTATTACTTAAAATAAATAATAAAAGAAAATAGAGAATATCACAAGTTGCATTATTATTACTCCCAAACACGGGAAAAAAAATTAAATTATGAAAAACACGCGCCAAAACTTATAACATAATTAATAAACGTGTTATAAGTTCCAAAATTCGTATTCGTAAAAGAAAACATAATAAAATACATATGAAAAGTTCCTAGCTATAATCCCAAAGCTAGCCCTCACTCCGTCGCCTGAGCGTCCTCAGCATCACCTGCATCAACATATGCTCCCGTGCAACGAATCACACGATCATCGCCATACACAAACAATAAGGGTGAGCTGAGAAAATAAAAATCACATATATAAATCATACAAGATAAGTCATACACCCATCTTATTCAATCTATTTAGTTCTTGGCCAAGACCTTAACCCCAAGGCTTTATAGCCTTCAATCACACAAATGGTTAGCCTCGGACTCGGGAATATGATGCTCACACGAACCTGCCCGCTCGTGGTCCTGCCTCTACGAACCTTCTCGCTCGTAGTCCTGCTCTACGGACCTACCCGCCCGTAGTCCAACACATGTGATCCCCCAGCCCCGTACCTCCCCGCACGTGGCATCTCTCAAACGTGAGCACGAAACATACGAACCTACCTCGCTCGTATCCCCACGTGAGAGTAACTGGATATGAACCTCCCCGCTCATATCATCACGTGTTAACCACCATCCATGAACCTACCCGCTCATGGCACAACATCTCCCAATCCAAGTGTAGCATCATTGTCAATTAAAAGCAACGCACACAAGTCATAACCTGTAGTGCAATCGCTTGGCGCAACACCCAGCACCGCTAGGCGACACAGGCCCAGACCGCCTGGCGATACCTGCCCGCCGCCAGGCGCCAGCGCCCTTCCAGCGCCACTGTATTTCAAACACTGCTTGGCGGTGCACACCCTTGCTGCCAGGCGCCACGCGATGCAGATATCCTCCCTGCTGTTCCTATCGCCTGGCAGCACCAGCAGGCTGCCAGGTGCCACACCAGAAGTCCTGCATTGTTGGTTTTTGGCACCCTCTTTGGTCTATCTCATAACTTGATTACTTCCAAGAGCTTCACACTCCCACCTTTATCAGGACTTTACACAAATTTCCCAGCCATACCTTATTCAATTCTATTATTCATAACTTTTACCTTAACCTCATGCAGTCTCAACAATTAATTCCCAAACTCTCCATCCAAGTATAATAGCTCAATCAAATTACCCAATTCATCCCCTTTGACGTACCCCAATCAAAGATGAAAATCAATCACCAATCTCGACTATCTAAGGCTCATAACCGAGTAGTTGCTTACCTCTATTAATATTCAATGTCAAACAACTCCAATTCTCATGCTTACTAACTTGCTACCTCACTTCACACTGTTGTCCTCATTATTTGACTCATCAGCCCCATCCAATTATAACTCTCACTTTCAAGGTAATTCCACACTTCCTACACCACATTCTTATATCATATTATTCATTCTCACACCAACGTTTTCATTTTTTAATTGTCATCCATGAATTTCAATTTCACTCTCTTATTTGGTACACTATATATGGCACAATCCACTTCCTATCCCTCTAAATTTCTTTCACTCAAGCTACCTTTCTTCCCTAACCACTTACTCATAATTTCCCTTGCCCCACTGCACCAGACTTTTCAATTCATCAGGGCTCTCTCTCCCTCTCTCGTAGTGACCCACAGCACAACACCCAATTTGGGACTGCCAAACGTCATCGCCTGGCGGCCAACACGGAGCCGCCAGGCGGCATATCAGAACCATGCCACACTGCACTTGTTTTTGCATACTCCCCGATTCCAATCCCACTCCTCTTCATTCCAGTAACCCTTTAGGCATTCATATTACATACGTAAATCAAAATTTGTGGTACTAATCCCCTCCTGAACATGATACCGATTAAAGATTTCATCACCAACATAACATGCAAAGAATCTGGAAACCTACCCTCACGTAAATAAAATCTTAAGGGTTATAATCACAATCTGAACTATAATCATCCTCAACAAAGCATTCACGTATAATTAAATATTCCCAATCGGTTAATTATCCCAATGGAACTCTGCACGCAAAAATCCAAGAAAATAACACCAAACAACCACAAACATCAAGAACCGCCTGGCGAAATGCATTCCACCGCCAAGCAACTCAAACTCAAAAACCCAGCACGTTCAACACTGATGTGCCGCCTGGCGGCACATGCATGCACGCCAGGCGGTTTCTGGGCAGATTCCCAGAATTCCGTAGAAGCATCACAATTCAACAGAGAAAATCATACGATTCGATTCATATCATTACAGGACATTATGCACGAATTAAAAACATAAAAAACAACTCCTCTTACCTGAAATTCCCACTCCAAATTGAGATTCTCACTCTCTTTGCACACCTTCTTCCCTTTGCTAAAAAGAAGCACTTCAACTCTTCTCTCCCTAGCCTCTTTCACAAACCAGAATCACCCCCTTTCACTCTCAGAACTGTTTGCACTTTCCCCATTCATGCCAAAAGAAATTAGCAAAAAGAGGATGAATTTGTCCATAGCAAGGTTTAAACTCACAACCCTTAAATCACAAGGCAAGTGCATAACAAATTCAACTAATCATGTTTCGTGATAAAGCCTCTAATTCTAAGGTTATGTTATCATGTCCCACATCCAAATATAGAGCATAAAAATTCATAAATTAAATAACATAAAATGGCATACATAGGACTCGAACCCAAGTCCTCTCACACAACCAAGTACTCTAAACCACTTGAGCTAGTACTTTTCCAAGTCATAGCAATCTGCATTAAATGCTTTAAATGCTCCAATTACCCGCATTTATTAAATAATTATTTAATTAACTATTTAATTTTTTTGGGTCTTACAAAACCTGCATTTATTACATAATTATTTATTTAATCATTTAAATTCCTCGGGTCTTACACATGTTCACCTCTAATCATTCTTGCAGAAACTTTTGTGTCCAGTTTGGTAGTGTGATAGTGCATGTCTGTTATGACTCTAGTAAGCGTACCAAGTTGAGCAAGTAGTAACCGATAAGACCGAATATCCTTACCCAAGATACTCGTGTAATACTAGCCAATCGCACAATTAATAACTAATTTAAACTAAAGAATGAATCCATAATTTTGAGTTTCATGTAAGAAAGTAAATTTGTGCATAAACGATTAAAGATGAACTATGGGAGTTAAAGGCGCTCAAACAATGGAAGAGATTAGAAATGATATGAATTGGTACGTCGGGGTTAGAATTCACCTACTTTGCTTACTAGGATATAAAATTTTACATCCTCTACATCAATATGCTAATGTCAACTCACAAGTCTACTCAAACCCTAATTCCTTAGTCGAATGAGCTTAAGTTTCCTTATTAAGAGTCAATCCCTTGAACTCTTAATAAGCAAACCCACTTTATGCACTAGGGTTTAAGACAACCAATGGGTCAAGCCCCATTCCTAGATACAAGCTCCATTGAGTTTTCTTGTTCCAAATCAAGGTTTTAAAAGATATTTCCACACCCAATGAACCAAATATCGTGCAATGAATGGCCAAATCAAAGCAAGCATTAAGTGAAGAAACAAAAATATTAGCATTTAATGAAAGAGACACACATATATATATATATTCAAAACATTTGCAATTACACAAGAGTTTAGTGGCTACATCTAACCCCAACAAAAATGGGTTTAGCTCTCCATTGTCATGAAGAGCACAAGCTTACAAATGGAATAATGGAAGAGAACAAAGATATAGAGAGGAAGAAGGAGTTGTTGCCACAAGCCTTGCCAGAACTCCAAGCTCTACAAAAAATGTTTTCTCGTGCCTCCTACATCCAAATATGCCTTCCACTAAAGCAAACTAGAAGAAATAGGTTAAACTTGCCCAATCAACACAATTGTCACTCAACTCTATCCCCGCACCACTCAACGCTCAGCGCTAGCTAATTGGCGCTCAGAGCTCAAAAATGGGAACCAAATGGCGCTCAGTGTTGGATCTAGCGGTCAGTGCCTAGAAATATGAATTGAATGGCGTTGAGTGGTGACTTTGACGCTCAACGTTGGGATTTATGAACTGAATGGTGCTGAGCTTTGTCTTTTTGGCGCTCAACGCTGGATGCAAGGTTCAGATCTTCAAATTTGGTTTTTCTTCTTTCTTCTCTGGTGGACAATTTCTTTGGTTTGAGGCAAAAGCTTCCTATCACTAAATTAGACCCAAAAAATAGGGATTATTGGTATAATTAGATCAATGTAACCAAAAATGTATTTATTCACGAAAGCAAAGTAAAGATTAGGATTAAGTGGGTTAAAATCTCAAGAGGATTTGATTCTGTTAACAAAAGATAGTTGGGATAATGGTAAAAATGTACATTATCAATGTCTAGAATGGTTATGGCTAAGAAAGACTTGGTATTTAAGCATATCCATTAATGACCCACATCTATTTCTTGGGAACCTACCTTGTGCACTTGTTCACAGTCTACCATTGTTGGATGGTGCATGACCGGATCTTGGAGGGGTGAACTACAATTATACAATCCCGAAATCGAGAACAACTTTAGGAGTCTAAGAAGATTGTAAAAAGGGTGCAAAATAGCAATTACAAAACCCAACTTGATTTAGGATTCTATACAAAGTTCCCTTTCTACTACACAAATATCTCAGATAGTTGCTAACCGAGAAAGAACTTTGAAGGAAGTCATTGCACAAGATATATCTCTTCAGCCGATCTATATCCAACTTCCTTAGCTAGAGGAAGGAGCTACGAGATTTGAAACGAAGTTTGGATTGATTCATCTCCTATAAAAATTTCATGGATTACTAGGTGAAGATCCCAACAAACATTTAAGGAAGTTCCACGTAGTATGCTCTACGATGAAGCGAATTAGGGAGCAAGAAAATTATGCCAAATTGGGTGCCTTTCCTTTCTCATCATGTAATGTAACAAAGGATTGGTTATACCTTCACTTGACTCCAATCACTACTTGGGCCGACTTAAAGAGAAGATTCTTAGAGAAATTCTTCCCAGTATCAAGGACAACTACAATCAGGAAAGAAATTAATGGTATTTGACAATCACAAGAGAAGTCTTTATATGATGAGAGAGATTCAACAAACTATGTGCCACTTACTCAAATCATCATATCAATGAGCAATTATTGATTCAATACTTCTATGAAGGACTGGTTCCTATGGAGAGAAACATGATTGATGAAACAAGTGGGGGCACTTTAATAGAAAAGACACTTACACCTGCTTTAGTCTTAATTTTCAACATCATAGAAATTCTCAATAATGCTCGAATGTTTGTTGGGTACGTGTTGGCAAGTGTACAAAATCGTACAAGTAATAGTGGACAAGTCCAGATATCGTATCCCACAAGCACTAATATGGTTTAAATTAATTGATTTCTTACTGATAAAGAATGAGAATAACAAAATATTTCTGAATTAGATAAAAATAAGTTTAGAATTAAATGTAAAGAATAAACATAAGTTGATACAATGAAACAAATAACTTGATTGAGGAAAATATAAGTAAAAAACTTCATCGGGATTGGTTTTCATAATTCCATTCAAAATGAAAACACTAACAATATATTTCTAATTCCTGACTTTAGCATTCAAACCACTATGTGACAAGCCCTAATGTTTTAGCGGCAAGTTTAAACTTTAATAAGAACCATAATGTCTTAGACCTCTCCTTAGTAAAAATTGGCATTAATCCTTAAGTTCAGATGTTAAGAATGACCAATGATGTACTCTATGTCTAGATGCATAATCAATTAGTTGCCTATTCTAGTCTAGGTTCTAATATCATGTCCAATCAATAATTTTATACAGTTAAGATCGAGAATAGAACATAAGAGTATGGAAAAGAAATCTATTGAATAATAGAAATCACAAAGAATTAAGTATACATTACACACAACCCCTATGAATGAGGGAGTTAGCTACTCCTAGACATATTGAACACAAGACTGATGTTCAAATTGATTTCCTCCAGTCTTCAGAATGTCTTTCTACCTTCAAGTGTAGAGATATCAAGTTTCTTTCTCCAAGTGTGTATTTTTTACCTATGTTAGCCCTCAATTTATAGACTTTCATAATTGGCCTAGGCATAAAATTTGGTACTTGAATAAATTGTAAGAGATTATCCTTGATATATATCTTTTAATCTTTGGAGATTCCATATCTTTCAATTATTTTTCAATTATTCTGACTTGTAATTTGAGTAACCAACTTTGTAGATAATTGATATTGTTGATTATTCTTGATTAATCAATATTTCACTTATTCTATTGATAATCTTTCCAAATCTCTGTTTTCCACTTATTTGCAAAATATATCTCCATCATTTATCTTTTCCACTTTTATTGAATAGAATATGAAATATCAAATAAAATTCAAAAATAAATTAAAATTAAGCGTAAAAATAAGTAAAATAAAAATATGATAATGCCAACTATCATAGGTCCATTCAATAAAACCAAACACGACAATAGAAATTTACAATTAAAGGTTGGAGAACAAATTGACCAAGCTGACATGTTTGGAACGACCGTTGGTATGAACCAACACACATATCGACCGCAATAACATTTACGTGTGATATGCACTTATGTAGATCATCCCACTGATTCATGCCCTTAACTTCAAGAGATACCAAACTCTCTAATAGAAATAGGTGCCAACATGTACCCTAGACAACACCAATTCATGTCATCAAAGTCACATAAGCCATATGATTCGTACTCGGCTACTTATAACCCTAGTTGGAGAGACCATCTAAATCTGAGATATGGTCCACCATAGAATCCACCACAAAGACCTCCATATCACCAAAAAAAAAAAAAAAGCCTTTTAACAACAAAAATACCTATAACCATCACAAAAGTATCAACCTTCCCCAATGAGACAACTTGCAAATCAACACCATGTGCCAATAAAGGAAATCCCAACAGGCACTACACATCATAAACAAGTACATGGTAACTTTGGGCCAACCTTGGAAGAATTGATGAAACAAATCAAACAAAAAGTTTCAAATGCATTTCCTTCACAACAAATTCAGAAGGTGATTAGGATAGGCCGCATGCAAAGTGGACTCTATGTCTTGAATTAGTTCAAGGAGCCAATAATTGCAGCCTCTAGTGTGGATTTATCTTCATTTTGTTTGTGCCTCTATTCCTTGTGTTCACGAGCCTTCATTCTATAGAGAGGTTGTTTGTGATCCACTTTGGCATAATGTTATGGTTGAGGAATTTACTACTCTACACTAGACTCATTCATAGGATCTAGTTCCATTGCCACCAGGAAAACATCCTAGTGGATCTCGTTACGTATACAAAATCAGATGGCTCAATTGAGAGGTATAAAGATAGACTTGTTGCTAAAGGATATATCCAAGAGTATGGCATAAATTATGAGGAAACATTTGCTCATATGGCAAAGATGACTACTGTTCGTACCTTGATTGTATCGCCTCTATTTATCAATGGAAGATTTTTCAAATGGATGTGAAGAATGCATTTTTCAATAAGTATCCACATGACGAAGTCTACATGATTCCACCACCAGGTGTCTCTCACAAATCTGGTGAAATTTGCAAATTTCAAAAAGTCTTTTATGGTCTTAAACAAACACCTCGTGCTTGGTTTCCGAAATTTTCTACATTAATTGTCTCTCTTGGTTTTGTTGTTAGTCATCATGATTCTGCATTATTTGTCAGGAAAACCAATGTAGGACGTATTTTGCTATCCTTATATGTTGATGATATAATTATTACTAGTGATGATTTTGATGAAATTGCATCTTTAAAAACTGCATTATACCATCATTTTGTTATGAAAGATTTGGGTGTACTGTGTTACCTTTTGGCCATTGAGGAAGCTTCTTCTACCAAAGTTTATCTTTTGTCCTAGTCCAAGTATATTGTTGACCTATTTGAGAGTGTTCAGCTTACTGACAACAAGATATTTATACCCCTATTAAGACAATTGTACGATATTCTCCATTAGATGGTGTTCCTTTGATTGATTCTACTTTATATCGAACTATTGTTGGTGTAAGACCCGAGAAAAATTAAATAAATAAATAAATATTTATTTAATAAATGCAACAACGGGAATCCTAAGTTAATTAATGTGGAGAGAGAAGACAAGGAGCAATTGTTCCTCAAGTGGTGGAGCGTGTAGACGTTGTTGAGAGGACTTGGGTTCAAATCTTGTGTATGTCATTAATATGCTTATATGCTTATTTAATGAATTCTGTGTTGTTTTTCTAGGTTGGTGATGAACCCACTTTTGCAATTGTGGTTGATTTTGATGACGCTATTTTTTAGATTTTTCGCGCAACAGGGACCGTCGGGCGTGGTTTCCTACTACTAGGCGCCAGGTCTTTGGTCTTGTTTCGTTGGCGGCAAAATCTAGTCGTTGGGCGACTACTATTTTTCTAGTCTGCGTAGTTTTCGTAAAACTGCGTTGCACGATTCATTAACCATCTGATTTAGGTGAAATTTTGACAGGTGGTCTATAATAGGTGGTTCTTTACTTTGAACGATGGGGATTTGAATTGGATTTCTGTAGCTAGAGGTATATGTAACTCATGATTGTTGGTTTAAATTCCCTAAGAGTATGATTAGTAATGGATGCTTAAGTGTGCTTAAGTGCTGGTATAGCCTTGGTTGCCCATGTATATATATAGATGTGTGATTGATGAGTATGTTTTGGTAGTACTTGTTGAGCCATGTTGAAAATATAAATCTATATATGTTAGCTTGAATGTATGATATTATAAGTGTGTGAGAAAGGCCACTATTGATGATACCACTATGATCGAGTGTTGCATGATCATTGATTTTTGGGCAAGTATGGGAACATGATAATCATACTTTAAATGTAATGGGATTGCGGGGGCATGCAAAATAAATATATAGCTTTGTTTGTGTCTTATGTGGTGTATGAGTTGTGTAATTGTGCAATTGTATCAATTCAACTATATGTGAGTTTAAATGTCTAAGTGTTGATGTTAATCTTAATTTGACATAAGGAATTAGTAAAAAGGGGGTTCCTATAGTTACTGATTGAGGTAAGACTTATGCTTTGTATGAATAAATGAGTTATGTGCTTGTTGCCTTATTATTTCATAATTTAATATGAGCATGGTTTACTCTTGGGTTCAAATTGAATGTTGACGTTGATTTAAGATGTGAGCATATGTGAATTTATAAAGGGATGAATGTGTACTTATACTTGAAAGATGCATATGTGTTTTGATGTTGTAATTTGGAGTATATGAATGTGTATTTTGACTTCTGGATGTTTGAGAATTGAATGGTTGGATGTTAGGAGCTGAATTAGAGTACCTAAAACTAATAGTGTCACATTACTGGTGTAGTGCCTAGCAGTGCAGAGTGGATCGCTAGGCGATAGTTGGAAACAGGGAAGTCTTGTGTGCTGTGGCACCCGACAATGATGTGGAACCGCCAAGCGGTTTGCACTGCCATTTTGTCTGGCAAAGCTTAGGCTGCGTCTAGCGATGGTGTAGTGGCAGGGTGCGTTTGTGATACGTTTTGCATGGCTTGTTATGGCTTGTTATGTTGGTCCTAGTCTGGGATATGCTTGGCCGTATCATAAGCGGGTAGGTTCGTGATTGGTGATGGAACACGTTGTTAATATGAGCGGGGAGGTTCATATTAGTGATACTTTCGTGTGAGGATATGAGCGGGAAGGTTCGTATGTTTTGTGTAACATCCCTAGGGAATATTACTTTTAAAATAAATATAATAAAATAAATAACAAATTATTAACTGTCAAATCTCATTTATAACAGTACTTTCCCAAAAACGCGGGAAAATTAAAACCATGGAATCGCATACATTACAATTATTCGCGATCAAAAATTTATTACAACCATAAAACAACTAAAATAGCTACTATTCAAAAACATGAAAAATATCAAAAGATCAAAGTCTTTAAATGCCCATATAGTCCCGCTCACTGAACTCAAGTGTCTCCTGGCTCACTTGTCAAATCATCTGCTCCCAGATAATAAGTTATCCGATCATCGCCACACACAAACAAATAGGGTGAGCTATGCACATATAAATATAAAATAAATATGACACCCATCCCAAGAAATAAATTTTACACAAATGTGTCAACTTCAAATTACCCATCCCTGATCTCATAGTCCTTCATGAGTCATATGCATGAAACTAGGTCTTGGGACTTTACTGTGCTCCCACAAAACTATCCCTTTCGTGGTCCAACCCTACGAGCCTATCCCGCTCATAATCCAGCCCCACAGACTCCTCTTCTGTAGTAAAACATCCAAGTCTTCCTAGCTTGGACCCTGGCACGCACGCAATCACTATACTATAGACTCCTCGCCCAATAGCAGCCAACGGGAATAAAACTATTCCTTGCCCGTCATGCGTCCGACGCATGTAATCACCATACTAAGGACTCCTCGCCTCTTAGTAGCCGACGGGAACTAACCTGTTCCATGCCCATCATGCGTCCCACCACCAAGCACATCCCAAACCCCTATTGGAGTTAATCCATCAAGCCCAAACACAAAGGTAAGTGAACTTAGTCCTTCAAGTCCACTAATCAAAGCAACAACAAATTTCACAGCAACCAAAACCGCCTGGCGCCACCTAGACTCCGCTAGGCGGAAACTGGAAGCCAACCGCCCAACGGCCAAACCCCTACTGCCTGGCACTAGCAGTCAAACAGGAGCTACGCTGCTCCGTCACCGCCTAGCAAAAACTTCCCTGCCGCCAAGCGCCCTGATGTCCAGTGGCCACTGCCACTGTTTGAGTTACCTATCGCCTGGCGGCTTGCCCCGTGCCGCCAGGCGCTATACCAGTAGCGCAATGCTACTGGTTTTTGGCATTTTCAACAGGTCTTAAGAGACCCCAAACATGCAATTCGTCTTTCACACATCAATCATAATATTTAAGACATAACACCACGACTAAATACAACAAATATAATTAACTCATGCCCAAATTAAATATTAACATCCTCTATCATGCTTTACCTTATTCATTTATAAAAACAATCAAGAGGTGGTCCTCATGATACCTAACTTTTGCAACTACACAATTTTGGACAATTCACAATACTCTATCATACTACAACTACACACCCAAATCGTGCCAATTCAATTTTATCATACACACCTACACTTCCTCTATTATTACCTTAAACATGCCCCCTATTCACAATGTACACCAAACCCCATTCTTACATAGTTCAATTTTCATATTACTCCCGCCACCATGTCTTAAATTGGGATTGCACCTATTCTTAATTAATAAAACCAACACTGCAGAAACCATTATGTCTGGAATATCTAATCCGCCCAACTCACACACATAATTTTCATAATTATCACTAAATGATATACACCCTAAAACATAGTTTATCGCACTCTACAACACGTTCTACAAGTACCCCAATCAACCACTCCTATAACGTGAATGCACCCCAAAACCACTTTTCTGCTGCTGATGGGTCGCCTGGCGGTAGCCTCAGTGCCGCCAGGTAGTGCGTGAAAAACTGGGTTCTGCCCAGGTTCCTCCCGCACCCAGCATAACTCTCTAACCACCCAACATCAATTTTTACCTTAAAACTGACATAATTTCGCATGCACACCACATCCAAGGTTCATAACCTATTCATATTAACATCAATCACATGCAACCAATACATTCCTCATAACCTTAGTTATGTCATTCATCCCCGATCACAACATAAACCCTAAATCCCAAATTCATACACAGTTCATAAAATCTTGTTCCACTTAGGCAGTTATAGATAACAAGTCACAAAACCAAGGATTTTCATATCATAAGAATCACTTCCCAGCATCCCCACATCATGAAACATCAAAATTCGAGAGAACTGGGCAGGCCAATTTCTGTCACCTGTCGGGCAGCACTTAGCCGCTAGGCGGTGCATAGCGGAAAACCCAAGAAATGGTTCTAGAGGCATAAGCCACCTGGCGGGCCTTCAACGCCGCCAGGCGGTTTCTGGAAATTTCCATAAACGCGACAGATTTCAACGAAATTCCAATTTTCACAGTCCATTTAATCCAGAATAGCACGAAAACATATACACAGGCAATCATATATAATCTCATTCTTTATATATTTATTGTTTTCTACGTATAATTGATAAACTTTTAAGTTTGAACCTAAATGAGATATTAAGATTCGTAATAGTTTATAAAATAAAATTTAAAACAAAAATTAAAAATGAAAACTTATGTACAAGAGACAAGCCAATAATTAAATATAATTATAATTAAATCAAAATGAAGAACTTTTAAAAAATTTGAAATACGTTAATTCATTTTAACTTAAATGTTTATTTTTTTATTTGTTCATGACATGTTTACTCTAACCGACTTAAAGTTGCTTGACTATTTATTTTTCCTTAGTTTGTATAAAGTTGGGATAACAGCGGTGCAGGGCGCGGGCATGGTGGGATGGGGTGAGGACGAGTTTTGTTATCCCACACTCATCTCCATAAAAAAAAAATAATCTCATATCTAAACTTAACGAGTATCAAATTTTTGTCTCATTCCCATCCCCATCGCGTAACAGGTATAATCTCGTACCCATACCCATACCCGTTTTCTTACTACTTCAATATTAACTTTAATTAATTTTCATAAAATTATAAAAAATTATGGTAAAGTAAACATAATATTATTAAATATTCAATATTAGGAGAATGATTGTTTCTTCGATATCAAATACTTTGAAATAAATTATAATTGTTTACATTTTAGATTATAATATAAAGTAAAATTTCATGAGAACGAAAACATTTATTAAATTTACAAACATTAATGAAACCTAGTTGATAAAATTTAGAAATATTTTAAAAAATATAAAAGGAAAACAAATATTCAAATTAAAACAAGAACAAAGATATGGCGGGAACGGTTATTATGACGAGAATATGTATATCCCCATATCCATCCCCATACCCAATTAAAAAAATCTAGGATTCTCCATACCCATACTCATTCCCAGTCAATGCGAGATTGTCCGTTAAAACGGAGACGGGTTCGAGCAATACTCGCATGGACGAATTTATTTGTCATCTGTAGTATAAACTTAGTAAGTAGTGTGTTGGGCCTTGGGACATTGAAATCTTCTTTATCTTTTCCATTTCACAAAACAAAGGCGACCACAGAGATCTTGGGACACTTGGACACAGTTTTTCGCAAAAACGAATACAGAAAAACATCAAATCCTCATTCTTCAACATTGACAATTTGCATTACCTAACCAAAGAATTTAAACACTTATTCAGACTAAGATTTAATCCAAAGTCGTTGAGATTTAGAAAGGAATCGAAAGGAAATTATGTTACAACGTCACAGGTTGCTTTTAAAGGTCACACGAAGCAGAGTTTTGTTATGGAATTGTGCATTTGTGCCTTTTCCTATTTTATAAATCAATGGGTCATGAGTTATTATGGGCCTTTTGAGTCAAAAGTTGCACAAAGTTACGAAAGAAATAAATTATTTTCAGTTGTGTGGTTAAGAGAAAAATGGAAATTCAATTGTGAGGGGATTTTTTTTTTCATTTTTCTTAATATCATCAAGCAATGTGGTTAAAAGTGTTGTTAAAGAATTATTGCTTTGCTTTTACAAGCGCAGCTTAGGTTGACATTTGCTAGTTTTAAGTCAAATCCTTAAGTTTGAATTTTCAACGACATTGAACCTCCAAATTGGAATATAAGTCATTTGAATTTATGTTATTAATTGCATAATCATTCATAGATGTATAATGGTTCTATTAATATAACAATTCACCTTAGAGATAGTATTCACTTTGAATCTAAAACTCTGTCACTGTTTTACTTTGAAAATAATTCTTTTGTTCTCACTGTCTCACATATGACACTAATATTTGGATTCCAAGTTCATTGAAATAAATCATAAGAACAATCAATTTGAAATATGAAACCCCATCACATTTTTATTTATAAAAAATACACTAGAGATACTAGAGTAAAACTAGTTCAATTGACTATCGGTCAATATGCTAAAAAAAATGTGAGTTCGAGTTAAATCATTATAATCTACACATTAATCTAACCCATTAATGTATTCTTTCCTTTAAAAAGTTTATTAAAAATTTAAATTTAAAGTTTATAATCTTTAAGATTTTAATGTTTAAAAAGTCAAAATTTACATTTATGATTATTGTTAATTTATTTTATGAACTTAATTTCTTTAATATTACTAAAATTAGTATTCAAATAAAACTTAGACTAAATTATTAATATACTTTAACCCTTTTAATAAATTTATCTATTTAAATAGTTTTTCTAAATTAGAAAAAAATTCTTAAAATTTTGACAAGCTAAGTTAAGTGCCAACTCACTCCTAAGAGATGGATTAAGGTGTCTAGTCTTTTTACATATAGTGGACCTCACCTCATCCATTTTTGGTGAGTTCGTAACTTATTCCGTCCAAACATAGTTGTCTTAAAAGACATATTACTTTAATATCGACAAAAATATGGTAAACTAGTAAAAAAAATCAGTAAGTATTACATTATTGTGCCTATTCCTCTAGTTCTATGTTACACACAAATATTTATGAATTATTTGTTATGAAAAAAAAAACTAGATAGAGGTATAAATAAAAAGATATCGATCAAGTCAGACGATTTTTATAATTAAAATAACAACGTTGCACAAATATTTTAAAAGGATAGGTTAAATTATTGTTTTAATTTTTTTATTTGTTAAGTAGTTTTAAAATGTCCTCCAATTATTCGTAGTCTCAATTTAGTTCTCTTGTTTTTAAAAGTGACTTTAATTAGTTATCTACGCTTAAATTGAATAAACATCGTTCACACAGTACTGAGGTGACAAAATTGAATTGATACATGTCAAAGTTTTTAAGAGGGGTGCAATTGATGTGGCATCAGTTGTAAAGGGTTCTTTTTTTTTTATGAGTAATGAAACCCTAAATGTTGGATAGGTTCCAAATTGAGAAGGTTTTCTTTTCCCTTTGTTTCGTTGCTCTTGTGAAGTCCTGTAAGTATATTGTCGCGAGTTTGTGGTGTTGTGAGGCATGTATGTTTGTCAACAATCTTTCTCAACTGTCGGGTTTTAAGAATTGGTACATAAGCACAATAAGCAATACAAACACATTTTCCTCTTGCACCCAAACATTTCACCCTTACTCTTTTTTTGTCATTCTTTTCAAATTTCAAATTTCTTCTGCTTTGCAACCCATATGTTCTTATGGTTTCCATAAATTCTTCCTTATTAACGAAATATGTCCTAACGTCCCATTCATATTCAGCCATACTTTTGGGCATACAAAAAGTGGGAAACTTTCCACATGTCTCTTTCTCACCACTATCAGAATCACTACCTTCATTACTTATCAATTCATCTAATTCCCATTCATTATCAGAGATCCCTCTAGCATGTTTCTTGATTTTATTAGTTTTCTCATGGTGATTAATTTTTTTCCTCGAATTAGTAGAAGTTCAACATGATCCACCAACACCTGGGTCACAATCTATATCCACATCAATTAGACCATCACTATCTTCCTCTATGTAATCACTGGAGTAACCATCCTCAACCTCTTCCACATTTTTCTCTTCACCCCCTTGTTATGTGTCTCAGTCTGGACCTCATTATCAAGCTCACGACTCTCAGGCTGAACATATTCTTTAGTCTCACCCTGAACATGGACCTCTCCCTCAACCTCACCACTTTCAGGCTGGACCTGTTCTGCACCATCACACTTCACCTCAACCTCTACCTCACCAAATTCAGCTTGGACTTGTTCTTCTACAATTTCAGCCTCAATGGCATTCTCCACACCATTTACTACTTCAACATTATCCTCAGTTGGAAAAATATTCCAGCATATGTACCAACTTTGCTTCACAAACTGAGTGAATCACAAACATATGGATTTCACCATGTCGCTTTGCGATGTTGACCATATGGAATGCACCAACGTCATCAAAGAAATACTGTAACCTTTCCTCCAATACTACACAACCTCCAATAGAATAACATAGGTCTTTGACATTAATATAACCCATTTCTCTTAGTATTGATAACACCTCGAAGTATGACCATTTGTCTTGGTCACATGACAAAACACTTAGTTGGCTATTAACATATTTAACTCCACCCTCATTCACGAAGTGCTCCCTATGGTGGATAATCACTTCAAACTTCTCATCATCCATCAAAAATTGTGACTATAAATATAAACCTATGAAATGTTCAGATACCCACAACCACATACTTTTATTATGAAGGATACCACCGACAAACTGACAGAAAACACTAAACCCCATTTCAAAGGGGGACCACAAACTACACACAATGATTTGGAAATGGCGGGACAATACAACTTTGCCATGACACAACTCGGTAAAAAAATATTATTCACAAAACAATATAGAAGCATCAAA
This sequence comes from Vigna unguiculata, assembly GCF_037176805.1. NCBI lineage: Eukaryota > Viridiplantae > Streptophyta > Magnoliopsida > Fabales > Fabaceae > Vigna > Vigna unguiculata. The sequence goes on from NC_140799.1 coordinate 10,608,639, forward strand.
ATAAAAAACAAATCCAACATCATAGTGCACCCAAAACCCTCCAAAATCAGCTCCAACGCAAAATCTTAAAACCCTAAAACTGACTTCGAAAAAATTGGAAGCTAAACTCACCTGGATTGTTGAACGCCTTCGATCACAATGATGACAATCACTCCAATGTAGTGCCTTATGATCCCAATCACAATCACAAATCTTGAATTTGATTTTCAAGTGATCCGTTCTCCACGATCAAGAACCCAATTCCCTTCTCAACTGATCATCTTACACATAAGCACGTCGTTATGAGCCACGTAATTAAAACTGATACACAGTCAAAGAGGCATGACACTATTCCATTAGGAATTTTAACGTTATTAACTTTGAGAACTAAATTGAGTCACTTTTAAAAACAAAAAGAATAAATTGAGACACCGAATAATTTGAGGACAATAATTTAACCTAAAAGATAATATAAAATAAAAGAATGGACATTTTTATATGAATTAAAAGTATTTGTTATGTATTTTTCTCATGCAAATAGATGATATTTATAAACAGAAGAGAGTGATTTAGGAGTTAATTAATCTAATTTAAAAAAAAAAGTAATTTATAGTCGATGTTGTTGCCAAAATATCTAATTAATGTCTTGTTGCGAAAATATTTGATAAAATCTATGCAATTTTCATTCAGCTGGCATACTATTTCAGAATAACTTGATATTACACAAGTTATACAGTGGCAATTGTTGTTTAGATTTTTCTGAAAGTATCATAAAATGTCCATTATATTAAAATTATACAATTGACAATTGTTTTTATATTTCCTCTGAAAAAGTGTCATACAACAATGATTACTTGTAAACTCTTTTCCATGATAGGATAACAATTCTAAAACAACCATCATCTTAGTCTAGTTTTCAAAAATGCTACCAACACTATTTTCCACGACACTCTCTTTAATTGTGGTCAAAAGGTGTTTTTTTTACAGTAGTGTCTGTCCCAGATTTATGTCATTTTTCACATTATTAGAACACATAAGTACTTTCAACTCGTTAATCATGCACCAACCAATGACTGTAAACAGTAAAATAATTAATTTATCAATAAAAAATATTCTTTTAACTAAACTACACCAAACTCATTCAAAATTAGCAAACACATAATTAATATATATATATATATATATATATATATATTATAAAACTAAATCTGACATATCAAAACATATCAATCAAATTATAACCCATAGTATCATTTTTATATTAAGTATGATTCATGTTGAGATCAAACAATCAAAGTTAAACATAATATTTACTTTTCACCTGTTGCAACACTCCAAATATTAACTTGAGTTCTGTATTGGAAAGGAGTTCAATTTGGTTTAACATAGAATATTAAAAAATATTGATATATTATAGTTGAAAAAAACACGTGACTATTTATCTACTTTTTATGACAATACAAATTAAATATTTAATTATTATATAATAATTAATTAAAAAATTTATTAAAATTTATACAATAAAATTATAAAAACTGTGTTTAAAAAAATCATAAAACTATATTTTTAGTAATTTTTATAATGTTACAACTATATAACATAAATACTTGTAGTTTTTCATCAAAATAAAAAGAAAAAATATAATAAAATGTATATAAATAGTAGTAAAATATTTTAGTTTTTGTTATCAGTTATAATTATATAATAAAAAATGATTTTGATATGGTGGAAGCATGGAAGTCATGGCGGAAAAAGAAAAAGAATTAGCCTCTGTATAGCATGGAAAGGTGGATGGAGTGGGAAAACATGCAAAAGAAAAGGGTAAGGAAATGTATATTATTATCACTCACATCTCTCATAGTAGCACTATACAAGATATATGGAGAAATATAAAACATAATAAAATTTGTATACGTATAAATGACTAAATTATCATATATGAATTATCTAAATCTTATTTTATAAGTTAATTTTATAGAATTGAATAATTAAAATAGTTCGAGTTTTTCATAACCTATTCTAGCATGAATTTTTGTTTGATACAAATCTCACATCATGTAATTAGTAATTGTTAGAAGTTCCAAATTTCAATTTGGGAAGAAATTAAAAGGGAGTTGATGGAACCACCAATATATTTTGCTAAGAAGTGAATTTTAAGTCTAATTAAACCTTGTAAAAGCGGCTTGTAAGATGAGGTTTAGACCCACTTATAAAGTATAAATTGCTCTTATCTTTAGTCAATTAGAGACTTCTAGCACACCTCATTCACATTGAGGCATATACATCACGAACGTAGAACTACACATTAATGGATGATTTTATAGCAGTCCGATAGTGAGTGAAATAATAAACTCAACAAACTACAAACTTTGCTACGATAAATTTTAACCCATGGCTCTATTTCCATGTTAAGAAGTAGATTTTAACTCTAACTCAATCATGCAAAATTTGCTTTTAAGGTGAGATTACACCTTCTTATATATTCACTAGTGCAAAAAAGGTTTTTTATGTTATTTTGGACTTTTTAAGTCTCTTTTGGGACAGACTTAGATTCAGCAGAATTGAATCTTAAGTTTATTGGTCAACAATTAAATTGAAGTTTATTGTTGACTAACAAACTTGAAATTGAAGTCTGTTTTTTACCAGGAGATTTAAATGTGAATAGATTCTACATAAACAATGTCGACTTTAAGTATGGTGTGACCATAACAAACTTAAATTTGTTGTGTTTTCTTATATTAATTTTGTTTTAGCACTAAACTAAAACCTGTAATACAAAAAATTTCCAAAACATAATATATAATTGAAATTATTCATTTCTAGTACATAATAAACAATTCCAAAATCAAAATAAACATTATGATGTCTAACTTAATTGGTACTCTAAAACTTAAAACAAGACCTAATCAAAACCTAATTTGCACATTGGAGTAGACAATTTGCTCATTGATGTGTTATTTTGATCATGTCCTTCTTTGATATAGGTGACAAATCATTAAACACCTAAAACAAACAAAGTTATTATGTAGTGGAGTACCTCAAACTGTATAATTCATACACTAGTTCTAAGTTATTACAATTGTCAAGTTATCATAAATTCATTCTTGAATGATAGTGTTTATCCAATACATCACGCAGTAGCCACATTCCCGCGAATTAAACTTCCTATTGCACTGTAATAAAAGAAAGAAAAATTGATATCATACAATTTGTACACAAAATAGTTTATTTAAGAATTAAATGATATCTCACTTAAGGATATATAATTTGAACTTGCTTTTGTTAGTTCCTTTGACATAAAAGATTTGTGCCACCCACAACTCTGGCTAAATTGAAGACACATTAGTAATAATTGTTATGTACTTATTGGAGGATATGAAAGTTGTATCATTACCCTTGTAGTAAAATCTTTAGTTTGTTGTTGGGTTTCTTATGAAGAGAATAAAACCAGACAACTAGGAAATTTTCAGGAATGATCACTATTAATTGCTAATGGGACCTACACTAAAGAAGAAATGGTTAGTTGAATAATTACCATAACTTTGAAAAAAAAAGTTACACTTGATAATACTAACCAATCAATGTACAGAGCCATGTAAACACATCTTTGGGAGGTGGACATCCATTTTTGCAAATACTTTTGAATGTTAACCTTTGTGTTGCCAGATTTTTGAATGGCTTGGGGCTTAAGAAATCCATATGCATATGACTGACTTTTATCCACACTCATTGTGTCCATATACCTAAGGCAAATGATTATAAGTTAAATGCCATAAATTTTATATGATAAATATAGAAGAGACATTATTACTTACATGCACCATAGTTGGATGAT